>NC_073357.2:64150000-64450000 GCF_027580225.2 Misgurnus anguillicaudatus
TTTATGTTTTAATGTTGTGTTTAAATGTAGTGTGTTATGGAAATGTGTTTTTGGCAATGTTTTTGGAAACAGTGTTTAATAAATAGCTTTTATAAACTCTAGTGATGGTCATTAATTATTAATTAATTATTAGCTAACATGGGCAGGGGAAGTGGGGTGCTGCAGCACCCCCTGGTGGCAAAGATTTAAAACTGCAATGACCATAAAATGATAGCTTATAAATGTCTCTGATTGTTGTTTGTTACTGTTCCAATACATTTTGTATGTCATCATGTTTGGGCTGTGTGATGAAGAGAGAATGATTTATTTAGTAATTTTAAAATGATTTAATTTATTTCAGTGTGTATTAGCCAATCAGATTTGTTTTGACAACGTGAATGCGATTCAGCCCATAAGCTGCGTATACGCATAACACACAAGCACGCAAACTCACAGCCACATAGAACGAATTACTAGGCTATCTGTATCTATCAGCTTCGCAATGTCTCAGAAGAGAATTTTGGATTTTTTTCAATAACACAGCCCAAAAGTCCCAAGGACTAGCGTTATTTGTCCAAATGACATATCAGAAAAAGGTAATCTTTTCAAAAACTATTTAAAAATATAGCCAAATTGTTTCGCGGTGTTTAACGCACATGTAAATGTAATAGAACATTTAAAGTAAACATTTAAAGAAAAAAAAATTGAAGTAAATTATTAAAACAACATGAAAGGAACTAAATTGTAAAGCCTCGATGTACAATAAGGAACATGCACATTTAAGAGTGGTGAGTATTTAAAAAAATTATATAAATTATTCCCATGCATCGATTTTAATGTTAAACATCTATAAATCCAAATTAATACATATGGAATATATTCCAACAATTTAGGATATGATGTTTGAATTTTAAAGTCTAAAAATATCTTATTTTTACACCGCCGTGCAGGAGGCATGGCAAACTGAAACAAAACTTAAGACAAAAATATTACATTTACGTTTAAAAAATAGAATTAAATGAAACCCGTGAATTGAAAGGTCCACTAATCGCCTTAACTCAAGTGATGTCAATAAAGTTTCCATGTTAAAATTTATAAATATTAAAAACTTAAGCAAAGGAAAACAAAGAAGGCGTAGTGGCACGAGTGAGAATGTATAACTGGTTCCATACCTCCGACTTTCCTCCAAACTTGCTTAAAGGGCGTGTTGCAGGTTAACCACCACTGTCGATTAATGGGTACATAAATCACTCAAGATATGTGTATAATTTTTTAAATGTCTTAAAAATGGTCTTAAAGACCACTTTTTTACGTTTTTGGTATTAACGGTTTTTTTAACGCAATTCTGCGATGACGTCACGTTGGGGAGAAGTGGAGAAAGACTCAGCCAGAGCCATAGAGATAGATGAGACATTTATTGCTGTTTAATACTTACGTATATAATTTGGAAATCATATACACATCGTAGGAAATATATAATGTGTTATACTGCAAAGTTACCTTGCTAATTATTATTTATGATATATGTGGCGATAAATAAAACTTCGCAAATCTGCTGATTTGATCCATTCATGTCCTGACCACCAGGCTAGAGATTTTTAAACATCCTTAATCCACACTTACTAGTCTATCAAATAATATCTCAAATATATTGTTTTGTGAAATAAAAGGATGCTTTGTTATATTGTTTATGCGATTATAACGAATCACACGATCATTTTATACGCAGCAGCAGTCAGCAGCGGCAGCATACTCGGATCCGACCGCATACATACTGTAATAAACAGGCGTTCGGCGGCTTTTTACATCACGACAGGCTAAGCCATTTGAGGAGGAACCGCTCATTGATCACCGTATTTTTATAAATCCTGTACATGTTTGGACCTGCCGAACAGGTTGAGCACTTTTGATCAGAGAGGCTGCACAGTTTGACCAGCGGGCTGCAGGAACCGGCCGCACATCACGCCGCCAGACGGTGTTGCTAATATAACTCGAAATTAACTATTATCTGATCGGCCCACCGGGAAAGTCCCGTCTCTCCCGATTGCCATTCCGCTACTGGCTGTAAGGAAGTGAGTGCGTTTGAGTCGCTGGTCCCCGCGAACAGACGTGACGTGCTTCACTCACCTTCAAGGATTAGAGACATACTGCCAAAACGGTTTGTGCTGAAGATCGCATAAAGTTACACCCATTTCAGGCAGGATCATGGACCCCCTCAAGCCAGCATGCACGAGTATGTTAATTGTTTGTTTATTTTCTACACGAAGATATGCTAACGTTATGCTATCTGGCTGTCTGCCTATCACTAGCCTATCCATCTGTCTGTCTGTCTGTCTGTCTATCTATCTGTCTGTCTGTCTGTCTGTCTGTCTGTCTGTCTGTCTATCTGTCTGTCTATCTGTCTGTCTGTCTGTCTGTCTGTCTGTCTGTCTGTCTGTCTGTCTGTCTGTCTGTCTGTCTATCTATCTATCTATCTATCTATCTATCTATCTATCTATGCATGTATTTATCTATAATCTGCGCTATCAGAACTGTACTTTACTCGTCTCTCAATGGTCTCAAGGCGGCTTTGGTAAATTCTCTCCCCAGCGTGACGTCATACAGTGCGTTGTGGGGGAAAGGAGAATCATTGCAAACCACTGTACTTTTTCATATTTTTTCGGGTTTTGTGATACCCAACAACATAAAATACAATGTTTATTATCAACAAGCAAATTGCACAAGTTCGTTGAAAAATTTAACCTGCAAAACGCCCTTTAAAGTTAATCCTCCTGTTTTTCATTTTTTCTTTACATCTTCAAACTCCATGTTGCACTTAAGCTACACCATACAGAAAAGCAGACCCGTGCGTGATGGGTGCCAGAAGAGACTCTGCATGAGTCGCGTTGCATTTTGTAAATTTTACAAATCATTTACATTTAGTAGTTTGTGTAACTTTTTGGACACATTTGTTACTTTGGCCTAAATATAGTCTATATATAATATTTCTGATAATATGGCATAGTTTTCTCCCCACCCAATGAGGCTAATAAAGTAATGATGAAAAATTATGCTTAATCAACGGTCTGGCCCTGCCAGAGGATAGTAGCAGAAAATAACGACCCTGGCAGAGAATCTAAACTCTACTATGTTGCAATAGGCTATATAGTTTGTATGTATGCATAGATGGGAGTTGCGAGTGAGTAGAGTGGTCTGCAGAATAAAAAGCTTGTGAACAACTTTAGAATTCTATAACTATAATCCCCCCCCCCCCCCCGTCGCATCCGCACCCCAGCACCCCCTACCGAAAATATCTTCCCGCGCCTCTGTTAGCTAATGGTTTGCAAATATATCATTATGTTGTGACTTTACTTGTTGAGGCACATCAATATTAACTCATTATTTAGTAATAGTATTAATTAACACACTACTAGTGCTGTAATTAATAATGTATTCATGCATATTAGTTTACCTGTATTATAAGGCTTTGGCTCATTGTGGTAATTAACAAATTAATTAACACTATTATTTCATAAAATAAGTGATGATGGAATCAATCCACAATCACACATTTAATCAATAACAATTCATATATAAACCAACACATCAATCAGACAGACTCTCCACTAGTTGCTAATGAGGCAATCATTAATGAATAGCTAATGAATAGCTTAGATAATCATTAGTAATACATTAATTCAGTATTATCTGTGCATTAGTTAAAGGATTAGTCCATTTTTTAAAAAGAAAAATCCAGATAATTTACTCACCACCATGTCATCCAAAATGTTGATGTCTTTCTATGTTCAGTCGAGAAGAAATTATGTTTTTTGAGGAAAACATTGCAGGATTTTTCTCATTTTAATGGACTTTAATGGACACCAACACTCAACACTCAACTCAACACTTAAGTTTCAAAGGACTACAAACAATCCCAAACGAGGCACAAGGGTCCCATCCAGCGAAACGACTGTCATTCTTGACAAGAAAAATAAAAAACATGTACCCTCAAACCACAACTTCTCGTCTTGGTCCGGTCCAGCGCGACCTAATGCAAATGCGTAGTGACGTAGGGAGGTCACGTGTTACATATATAAAACGCACATTTGCGGACCATTTTAAACAATAAACTGCCACAAAGACATTAATTAGTATCAGTTGACATACAACAATGTAGGAACTAGTGCTGTGTTCAAAATATCGACACGACGATACATCGTCATGGACGCCTGACGATGCGCGCATCGATACAGCACCTTCCGTATCGATTCGGATGCACTTTTAAAAGTAACGTGACGAATTGCTGTTGATCCGTGATTCATATGGAAAGAACGTGCGGAGTACGTAGAGTTAAAGGTAGCGGGGTATACTTTAAATTTAACAAGGCACCATCTTTGTAAAACTGCTTTTAAAAAAAACATAAGTTAGTACTAACTCTGGGATTTTAAGTATTTCTAATAGCTAATAAATGAATGGCAAAAACACAACTGTTACCACACTGCTAATTCAATGTACAATAAACAAATAATAACAAAAATAATGGTAATAATGTTACTAAATTCTGATCAAAAATATAATTCAAAATAGCCTTGTATCGTGATGCGCATCGTATCGGGGCCCTTGTATCGGGATACGTATCGTATCGGGGAATTGTTGGCGATACACAGCCCTAGTAGGAACGGTCCTCTTTCTCCACACTTGTAAACACTGGAGCGGAGTTTCACGTTCGTTTTCTGTGACCTCTTGACGTGATGACGTATTGCGTGGGGGCAGCTGGCGCATCACGACTGGATCTAGACGAGAAGTTGTGCTTTAAAAGTGGATATTTTTTATTTTTATTGCCAAAAATGACAATTGTTTCGCTAGATAAGACCCTTGTGCCTCGTTTGGGATTGTTTGTAGTCCTTTGAGACTCTGTTGGAAGGGCTGTTGGGTGTTGAGTTGGGTATTGGATGTTGGGCTCTGTTGAAGTCCATTGGAATGGGAGGGATCCTGCAATGTTTTCCTCAAAAAACATAATTTCTTCTCGACTGAACAAAGAAAGACATCAACATTTTGGATGACATGGTGGTGAGTAAATTATCTGGATTTTTCTTTTAAGAAAATTGACTAATCCTTTAAGCATGAATTTATGATTATTAGTGCACCCTTATTGTAAAGTGTTACCACATTTACTTACAACAGGTCAGCAAAAGATAAAATAACCAACACTGAAATAGTATGTAAACGTTCCTTAAGTTTTTATTTTGCAAACACCTTCATACATCTAGGATCATAAGACTAGTAGCGCTATTCATACCTTTACCTAGGTTAGTCAGTGTACAGAGTGAGTATGGACACATCATTGGTTTTATTGAGTGAGTACCATTTTTTTAAGGTTTTGTACAGTTAGTTATGTATACATAAAATTGATTTATTTTTTTTGACATGACCATACTTGGTCAGTATTAATTAAACATATATCAGGATTATTATATTTTCCCATAATGCTCTTAACATTATGTAGGATGAAGTTTTTGTTTAGTTTGCTTTTGCTTAAATAATCACGTTTTACATACACAAGTTGTAGTTCCAAGGAAAAAAGAATCTAACTTTTGTACTTTCTTAAAGTTGATTATACCGTACTTTCTGAACTATAAGCGGCACCCGAGTATAAGCCGTATCATTCAAAAATGTGTCATTAAGACGAAATAACATATATAAGTCACAGTGGACTATACATCCATATACGGTAAATCTCATTCTTATTGCATTTGTAGTTTGTTAAACTATTGATAGCATATTTCTTATTGCAGTTGTAAAAAAATACTACTTTAAAACTTTGTAGATGAACAAAAATGTGCTTAAAGAAGTATAATCATATCTATCTTGGTAATAGCTTCAACAAGCATTAAAGCTGTGTTGGTGATGCAGATCTGTGAGGGCAGCTTAGTATCCTCGTCCTCAGTTTAATAGTTTATGTACTTGTACAATGTTCAAAGCTGTTGATCTAGAGCTCACTGCTCCGTCTATGTGTTTTAGTGGAGGTAAATTATTGCTCTGTGTTGTATTCATCTTGAATTATAATGAGATTGTAAAAATTGACGATGGAGATGACCTTTCTTCTTCAGATGACTATTAGATACTTTTGATACATGCTCATGTAGTTTAACAAAAGTTATTATAAGTTTTTTTTCTTTGTTAGTAGTGAGTTGGGTGCCACCTATGCTTGGGAATAGAACTTAATTTTCTCCTGGGTTTGTTTGTTATTTTATTTGTGTTGCATTTTTTTTCTTTTAGGGTAGTTAGTTTATGTTAAGGTAGTGGAGTTATGTTTGTTATTTTGGCTGCAGCCCCTCATAAACTTTAAAGGGGGGGTTCAATGGTATTTTATGCATTCTGACTTATTAACACAGTTATAGAGTTGTTTCCTCATGTCAAACATAGAAAAAGTGTCAAAAAAGCAGTGTTACAGAGTATTTCTGTGCCGAATGCACGTCGCCAGGGTTTGTACAAGTTTCTGAAAGTTTTTTTTTCAATTACAGGTCCAACTGACGTTTCGGGGGTTTCTATAAGTATTACTTCTTTTTATGGGCACTTCCCCTGGAAAACCCCGCCCACCCGTCAATCAGCGGGAGACGCTAGAACTTACAAAAATTACATCACGTGACAGCTTTGTTTAATTTAAAAACTCAACAATGGCATGAAAGAAGAAGTGTGTTTTTGGATGTAAGGAGAAGAAAGCCAGCCTTATGGAAACAATGGATATAGCCACAGACAGTACATAATCATTAACACTTAGCATGAAATAAGTGCATTTTAAATACAAATGTAGTATACATATTTTTTTTTACTATGGAGATTTCCCCATTTCCCCATTATTCAATAGGTGTATTCATTTAGTTAAATCATATGCATTAGATGTACTAACACGTATGACTACGTTCAATCGAACCGTGTGACCAGAAGTGACAAAACAACCAGGAGTGAAGCCGTCAACATGCTGGTCTGACTGCTCGCTTCACCTGAAGAGTAAGCTGTGTTACAAAGGAAAAAAAATATAACATCATTTATTTATATTATTCATTTATTTTTAATAAGGAATATTGTCTCAAATACATTCACAGAAAAATACTCAGTAAAAAAATAACATTGAGCCTGTCACATACCTGTTCCATTTATCACGATTGAATAAGTGAAGATTTTGAAGGGCAGCGTGTTGTTGTTGGCAGCTCGGACTATAGTGTTCACGATCTGGGTGCTATTGGGTAAAGTGCTGTTCGCTGCAAAAGTAAGATCCATTGTGTTTCGAATCGTAGCCTCACTGATTGATTTTACACTGGCATCACTGGAGAACAAGAGTCAATAATCAGAATAAATGTTTTCTTGAATTAAAGCTGTTTTCAAGAAAAGAAACCCCATTGTCCATGTACATACCTGATGTTTGTTAAAGATAAAACTATGAAGGATGTTGGATAATCAGCAATGAAAAATGGTTCCAGCTACAGAAAACAACAACAACAACAAAAAAAACTTGATTAACAGAGAATGGTCTTTTAAATAAAGCTAATTGTAACACATAGCCAAGAAATAATGTGTACTTTTTTTAAACCCCCAAAAAAATAAAAATGGCCCCATGATTTACTCACCCTCAAGCCATCATTGATGTATATGATTGTCCTTTTTCAGACAAACACATTCAAAGTCAAATTTAATAATGCCCTTTCTCTTCCAAGCTGTATAACATAATGTTGTGTCTGATTTATTCGTGATACGATCACAAAAAAAGGATCACGAACAAGAATGAAAAAATTACATGACTATAGGTACGTAATTTGGCGTGACTGGGCTGCACATGTTTACAAGAGAGTGCATTTCCAGCGATTCTTTTTCTTCTTTTTATTATTTTCTCTGCCATTGACGAGTTAGAGAAATCGCCTCCCTGCCAATGACGAGTTTTTATGGCAAACTATATTTCTGCTATTATCCACTAGGTGGCGCTCTTACTCAACTTATAAAATACTGAGGCATCCACTGATCCAAAACAGTAAAAACTCTGTATGTTTTGTTCATCGTTCTGAATCTGCTATCTACTTTCCGGCTTGAAACATCATTGACTTGCCGCAAGTGTCTGACTTGACCACTCCATTTTCAACTCCAAAACTCATCATTCAGTTTTCACAGCGGTGCAAAAAAATGAAAATGATTTATTTTCATCATACTTACCCCGGTTTTAATCATGGATGTCCTGTTACGATATTCAGGTGAACTTGAGTTTGAGAGAGCAGCCACAAAAGTGCCATTGGTCAAGATGGTCACTGGAATTGTCTGCAATGCTCCTAACATGTTTGTTGTTGTTATTTTAGACAAAGAAAAATAGTATCATAAATTTTAAAACTCACATAACCCAGAGTGTTAGATAATTTGTGAAATTGTGCTTTTCTTACTAATAACAGCGATGGATGCAATATCAATGCTGAGGTTCAATCCTGAGGCTTGGTTTGAAGCTGCTTCTTTAAGCGTTTCAACGATCTCACTGGAACCTGGTATCGGATCAGCAGAGGATCCATCGAAGACCAACTCGAGCTCCGTCTCCACATTACCCGTCATTCGGGTTCTGACGACTTGTCTGAAATGAAACAAAGCACATATGTCATATGTCAAGGCAAATGTTTTGTGACAATGGGATTTAAGTTTGTAAGTCACTCTTTAATACTTTAAGATTGTCAAATACGTAATCTGCCTGGCAGTAAAGCCGTGACACAGTCATTCATGAGAAACAGAGTTCATTAAGTAATGATTGTGAAGTAGTTAGATATGCACTGACATACCTGAAAGCGATCACAATGGTCCAGAGGAAATGAGGTCCAAACTTGTTTTTATAGATGGTATCACACTGCAAAAGTCAATTGTTTTGTTGAATGTCAAGAATTCTATTTCATGTCAGTAGATCATGATAGACTCATAAATAGAAGTGCTTGAAATGTTTACTGTAGATGTTTTTGTTCCAAAGCACTTGGATGATTGCAATAGCAGTCTTTTTCTCTCTTTAAAATTTGATTATTTAAGTCAATAAACATACATAGAGAACAATCTCTAAATTCTTGTTAAAGGACAAGTTGGGTATTTTACACTACAAGCCCTGTTTTCAGATTGTTTATGATGAAATAGAACGGTTTTGACTGAAATTTCGACATATGCGGCTGCCCAGAGAATTTTTGGGTGTTTGTGTTTCACCTCACACCTTTACAATGGGTTTAATGGTGCACTGGAACAATCCTTCCTAAAATGCATTAAACTTTCGTTTACAAAGACGTGAAACTCAGCGAGTGGTCAGGGGTGTTCACTGGTATGCTCACACAAAAATCGCAGCAAAATACGCATTCCAACAGGTTTTATCGTGGTTTTTGCCAACTCCATTGACTTGTATTAGTTGTGCTGTGAGGTACGGTATTACTCCACGCCGGGAACTTTGTTTCTATTCTTGAAATTGGCAATGGCGGATTAGCGCCACCAACTGGGATGGAGTGTCTACTATTCAAGTTCTCAGCGGAAGAATATACGGGTGTGAGGTGTTTGGAAAAAAACGTTCTATTTCATCATAAACAATCTGAAAACAGGGCTTTAAGTGTAAAATACCAAACTTGTCCTTTAATGTCATCCGAAACTTACCCCCTTTTTGACGACTGCTGCTAGTCTCTTAAATGTGTTACTTTGGTGATTTCCAAGGTCTGGCTCATACAAGACTGTCAGGACAAATGCTATGGCCACTTTTGGCAGAGGAATGGTTGGATCGGGCGTTAAGATCGGCACTGTTGTTGTTGGCATTGTAGTGGTTGTTGTTGTTGTCTGCGTTGTGATGATTGTTGTCGTCGGCGGTGGCGATGCTGTAGTAGTTTCTATAGTTGAAGTAGTGGAAAGCTGGGGGCTTGTTGTCACTGAAGCCGTGGTTGTTTCTAGAGTTGTAGAAGCTGAAAGCTGGGGAGTTGTTGTCTCTGAAGCCGTGTTTTTTTCTGGAGTTGTAGTAGAGGAAAGCTGGGGGCTTGTTGTCCCTGAATCCATGGTTGTTTCTGGAGTTGAACTAGGGAAAAGCTGGGGGCTTGTTGTCTCTAAAGCTGTACTTGTTTCTAGAGTTGTAGTAGCAGAAAGCTGGGGGCTTGTTGTCTCTAAAGCTGTACTTGTTTCTAGAGTTGTAGTAGCAGAAAGATGGGGGCTTGTTGTGCCTGAAGCCATGGTTGTTTCTACAGTTGTAGTAGCTGAAAACTGGGGGCTTGTTGTCTCTGAAGCCATTGGTGTTTCTAGACTTGTTGTAGCTGAAAGCTGAGGGGTTGTCGTCTGCAAAGTCGTGGTTGTTTCTAAACTTGTAGTAGCTAAATGTAGGCAAGTGTATTTGTGAAACATGTTATGAAGCCTTGAAAACAATCAACCTTTTTCTTTTTTAAGACATCAGGTTTTGTGTGTGATAGTGTCACTTAACTTTGGTGATTCATGAAACAAGTGTGCACGATGCAGTTTTACGTCATTGAATCATGACACAAGTGTACGTGATACAGCATCACTTCACTGATTCATTACATGAGTAAACGCGATACAGCACCACTCCGATGATTTATGACAAGATGGGCCCTTTCATACATCTGGCGCAATGCAGCACAAAGAGAGTGTTCAGGCGCATTGTTGGCGCATTACTATTTTGAGCCAACTAAAACCTAGTCTAAAGTCAATGGCACAATATTTTTATTGTTATCAGTAATATGCACTTATAAACAGGACGACAAAACACATTTGCTTTTTAGACGCATGGATGCGCAGCAGCACACAAATGTTTTTAAATATGAACAATTAAATTATTCAAATTTTAAAGATTATTATTGAGTCTCTTGGACATAAATAACTTTAGGAAAGTGAAACAGTAGCCTTTTTCACACAGTAATTCTGGTAAATTACCATGAATTTACCAGAATGAATTTACCAGTAAATACAAAAATGTGCTGTTCACACATGCAGTGACGTTCCGTCTTTTGTCCGCCGTGTCGTATTTGTAAACGGCGGGTTATGACTTAATATCCACGGCCCGTATTTTGTTGTTTTCACATCTGTGGCAAACGGTCGCGAAGTTGCTCGTGACCAAACAACATTGCGTTAGGCGGCGGCAAACGGAACCTGGCCGTTTTTGCACATTAGGCTTCACAGATGGTGTGCTAAGGACGTCGGCAATTTGGCAATTAGATGGTAAGCTGTTTTAAAAAACTTTGGTGAAGAAATGTGGATGTTAACTTCAGGTGTGCTCGACTTTTAAGCAACATGTGTGTGGAAACGTCCGTAAACAGTCTGGGGGAAACCGCGTCACCTGTATAAAAAACTTTCTGATTGGCCCGCCCGATCTGTCAGCGCGGTCTGACGTCATCTAAATGCCGGTAATGCTATATTTTTCGTTCACACACTGTAAAATATTTCTGTAGAAATTACTGTATTACTGGGTATTACTGGCAACTAGCTGCCAGTAACTTACTGTAGATTTTACATTTATGTTATTTACTGGAAACAGTTTGTTTAAAGTTAAATGAACATAAAACATTTTCAGTTTTTATCTTCTACAGTAAGTTACTGGCAACCAGCTGCATAATTACAGCTAATTTTTTTACAGTGCACACAGCGCTTACCGTTAAATTACCGTTAATCTTACAGCCTGTCTTACTGGTAAATTCGGAGCACTGATTTACCGGAAAGGTTCTGTTCACACATGACATGTTAACTGCAATTTACCAGTAAATTACCAGTAAAGACTGTATGTGTGAAAGGGACTAGTATCTTACTGAATAAAGTAACATGGAATTTATTTCTTAATATTAAGTAATTAAATTCTGTTTTGTCGTTAATTATACAATATTTTGATCTATAAGCAGCAATTATTTAACCTCATTACAATTTTTACCTCATTGAAATTTATTTGAATTATTTAAATATTGCATAAATATGCAAAATAAATGTTTATTCAGTTTTACTAATTGTTTGTATGTTTCTCAGTTACTATGATTATATATCTTAAATATCGGCTTTATATCGGCCAATCAGCCAGATTGCTTTCTTTATATCTGCATCTGCCATAAAACCCCATCGGTCGACCACTAGACATGAGTGTGCATGATACAGCACCGCTTCCGTGTTTTTAATGACACAAGTGTTTGTGATACCGTGCCACTTCAGTGATTTATGACGTGTGTCCGATATAGCATTGCTTTGGTGATTCATGACATAAGTGTGCACGATACAGCGCCAATTCAGTGATTTAAATGCCTAAATAACACTGCTCCCCCTCCTCTTTTCAAACTAATAACAAGACTGCAAAATTGTACTACATACACCCGAGCAGCGTTAAATAGCAATTGAATTATCCCTTACTGCAGAACATTATTTGCCCAAATTGCCTTTTCAATTAAAGGGGCGAAATTATGAAATTATTTGCCAGGACATTTGAAATGTATAAAAAAATTGGCTAATTCAGGAACAAAAATGCTCTCATAATTATTTTTTAAATAAACGTATAAATAAATTAAATTAAATTAAAAAGTGTGTGTAATACATTTATTAAAGATTTAAAATAAAATGTGAAAAGTATAATCAATAAAATCAAGAGAGAATCACTAACCTGCTGACATAAACACTGTAATTATTAGCACTGTGCTTCTCATCTTGAAAATTCTCACCTATAAAGATATAAGAATGAGTATGTAGGTAAATGCTTTTTTGCTTTATTCTGACATTGGGGGCATACAAAAAATAAAGCATGCCCTGCAAATCGACTTTGCCGTGTCACCAGAAGTAAATTAACATGGAGTATTCCTGTAATTAAATTGTAATATTCTATATCATATATAATTTATATCTATAACTCAGCTTATTCTACTAACCCTAACCTCTTTCTGAACCCCACCCCATCTGTCTACTAAGTTATATTGTATTTAATCAAATTTCCAAAGTGAATGTTTGAAATCATAATCATGTTTAGTGCATTTTTAATATGCATATTTTCATAATAGCGCCAATACTAAACCCATCCATTATAGTCCTACAGACAATTCTTTTTTACAGTAAGTACAAATATCTAAACAAAAATTAAATTAAAATGTATTTTCTTGATGAGAAAAATGACCTTAGAAAAAAAAGTCCAGTTTTTAGACAAAAATATCTTTATTTATTTATTAAACAGTTAATAAAAAAATTCAAGAAAAAGTGCTTACCCCATTTGCAGATTTTTTTACTTGTTTTAAACACAAATTCACCTAAATTGTATATTTCTGTCTTAAAACTAGACTTTTTTTTAAATGCAAAGCGTTCTGGGAACCAGACATCCTCATCAACCTTTTTCAGTTTAATCCTTCAGATTTTGTTTCCCATAATGAGGCACGAGGCTGTTATTTTATAGTTTTATTCTGTAAAGATAAAGACTTGTTATATTTAATGTTTTGTAAATAAGATCAATTTAAATCTACTGTCAATTTTTGGCAAACAGCTGACAGCAATCCTGTCATTTCTACAGACGTTTTTAACAGTGCATATATGTGTGTGTGTGTGTGTGTTAAAAATGTGTTATATATGTTAAATATATATGTTAAAAATGTCTGTAGAAATTACAGTATTGCTGTCAGCTGTTTGCCAATCTAACTGTATCTTTACAGGAATAAACCGTCCCCTACAAAACTATGGTAAGCATGCGTTCCTTCATTTTACGTTTTTTTTTGCCCTACATGGTTAAAAGTATTTGACAGAAATATGACAAAGCTATAAACTCACCCAATCCATTTGTCTGCTGTTACGAATTTAAGTCTGGTGTAGAACTGCTGCTACACGCTGATGGTCGATTGTTTTTTTATTAGCTCTGTTTATCTGTTATCTTCCCAGGTCATATGACGTGAACATAAAGCACATTTGTTATCTATCTAATCTAGGTACTTCTCTTCCTTAAAAGAAATGAGATATAACTTAACGAAAAACACATTCCTACTTAGACATGCACTTAAGATAATCAGATTAGATAAATATACATTTACCCTATAGATTAATTCAAGAGAAACTGAAGTTTTCTTAAAAAACTAGAGTATATAGAGTATATATATATATATATATTACTTCAGCAGCAACAACATAAACAAACGGCTTTTGTGGACTAAACGTAAATTCTGGAAGACTTACAAATATAATCAATAACAACAGAGTGCTTTTACAGTAGTTTATTTCTCATAACAAGTGAAGTAACTGACCTTTATTCATATATCATATCTACAGTGTATCAACTATTACACAGAGTTAACATTACTGTGTGAAATGAATGTATACAATGTGAGCGATTCTTACCTGACTGCCAAACCTCTCCACACAGCCGTGATCCACGCTCGTCGTCTACCTGGTCATCGGCTAAGAATAGTCACTGTTAGTTAATAGGTTTAGCTACAACTTTGTGAGTGTTGGTGGTTTGGTATGCTGCTATTGTATGTTTTTTAAAGTGAAATGTGATGAATACGAAAAGTATTAATGAAGAAGAAGAAATATAATAGATTGAAACATGGTGGTGTACGTAAGAATATGGTGGTATATGCAAAAGTCTTATAGGCCACCCTTAGATATTTTTGCAATGGTTTAGTACATATAGACCGTTTCAGCAGTAACAACATAAACAAGCGGCTGTCGCGGTCCGCACGTAACTTCCGGTAAACTCCGCTAAGAATAAATAACAACAAAGTTCTTTAAACGTAGTTTATTTATATAACAAGCAAATAAACAGCACATTGATTACCTAGGAAACCAAAACATTTGTTATTTTCGACGAGGCATTTGTTCAAGAGATCAGTTTAGCAACTTCAGTCAGACCATTAAAAAAAACGAAACCGGAAGTAAAGTTCGGATCCAGACGTGTATCACGTGCGCCCGATGAAACCGTCTATACAGTACTGTGCAAAAGTCCACCATGCAGTCTTAAGAAAAATGGTCCTATATAGTACCAAATAAGGGTTCTTCGGCTTGTAACAATAGCAGCACCCTTTTTGGTGCTATACAGAACCCTTTTTAGATAGTTGTATATAAAACCTTGCCTTGAAAAGTGCTACATAGAACCACAGTGGTGCTCTGATGAACCTTTAATTTATCAGCTGTCAGGAGGATTGTTTTTAATATTTATTCACTTTTCTACTTACAGCGCCTTATAAGGTTTAACAGTTTAAAAACAAAACTGCAAGACATCAGAAAAATACTTTTATTTTCACTTTTTCATTACATGGGGTGTCATACTATAAAAAAATATGTGCATTAAAATCACATTTCTAAGTTAAAAATATACATCAAAATAAATATATAAATTATTATGCAAATATAATAAATCACTACTCAAATGAGATGGAATGGATGTTAAATAACTGCTTCAATATTAAACAAACAATAAAATTTGGCAAAGACAACCATTCTAAATAGACAACAAGTAAATAAAATCATTAAAATCATGACATATGTCACACCAAAACATTCAAATGATAATAAATACTGAATATTAACATATTATGACATTACATCCAGATGTATACATTTTAGCACAAATAAATATACAACATAAAATACAAATTAATGTGATGTTAATAATATACATTACTCACTGTAAGAATAAAAGTCAATAGGATTGTGTCAATCTTTGTAGAAGCTAGCCAAAAAAGTCCATATTATTTTGTTACAGTACATACTCCATCCAATGTTTCTTTTGTGGCAGTGACGTTAAACATTTAGTCAGATAAGAGTAAGATAAGAGATGGTCTGCTATTGTCACGTTGATCTTGAGATGCAGGCTGTGATTACCACAGATTCCCGTCACCTTGCAGTGGTTATCATTTGATGGACTGTAAGGTTGAGCATCAGGCCAAACAAGATTTGGGTCTGTTGGTCATGGGTAAAAAAAGACATGGAGATGTAGTACAGCTGGTATATAATAAACTTTATGTTTATTAATGAAGAGACACTATAAAACCATTAAACCTCAGGTGGTGTTGCTAACCCAAATTTAACCCTCAGGTTGAACTGGTTACAGACATGAAACTCTGTCCTCCTAATCTCTTCATCACAAAGGCTTTTGCATTGTTAGCCTTTAGGCTCACATCACTGGGTATCTGCTGAAATATATATGATATTATGTATATATGTTGTTCTGAGATTGCAATTTTATATTCATGTTTGGTTTCATTTTAAAGGTCATGGTGCGATAAGTAAAAAGGTCTCATTTCTATAAGTCTAAGATAAGATGGATCATGGTTTTAGAACTTAGGATAAAATATGCATTTCTTGTAGAGGTGGGGTTTTGCCAGACACTTCTGGCTAGTTTGACCAGGTGCTCTTTAGTATCACTTGGCACAGGTCAAACTGGATCTTGACCAGGTGTTCTTTAGTATCACTTGGTACAGGTCAAACTAGATTTTGGTAGTTTTCTCAAGCTGTGTATAAAAGGTGGCCTGGCAAAATGTTTTGGGAGGCATCCTGTAACCAGGAGCTCCCACACTCTGTGTGTATTCAAACTTTATGGAGTCATCCTGTAACCAGGAGCTCCCACACTTTGTGTGTGTATTAAAACATCATGGAAGAAATCTTTAACAAGAGTCTTCCTACACCATTTGGGTGTATTATATTAATGATAGAAGTACTCTGTAGCCAGAGTGTCTATTGCCAGGTATGACTTTGTAACTTTTGCAACTGTTGATCATTTTAATTGGAATTGAATCATATTCTGTGTTATATTATATTCTTTAAGCTGGAACCTGCCTGGTATAATAAATTGTTAAAATTGATTCATTTTAATTCTTCAGAAATTGTATTGATTTATTCAAATTCTTTCAGAAATTGTTATGACCAGTAGATTAGAAGGAGTCTGGTATTACCGCAAGATTATTCTGTCAGGATATGTTCACACTGGGGGTTTTGATGGTCGAATGGAGCATGGGGCACATTCATTAAAACTCTCAGATTTATGTCTATCACCTGCCTTAGCAAGTTGCATGAGAGCTAAACTAAAGTAACTATTTTTATGATCGGAGCAAGCATGGAGCGGGCAGACATAGAAATATTAGTTTTCCCGGCAACCTCTGACTAAGATCAGACTGACAATTTTGTGTCCGTGAGATGTACGCAAACGGCCGACGTATACTCTGTGCGATACCGGGTCCCTAATGAACGAATAACTAAGACTATGGGAATTTATAAATAATCAATATCTAAATTATGATCAAGAGATAATTGGAATAATACACTACATTCTTACTTATAAATTGGAGTCATATTATAATTTAACCACAGAGGTCAAAGAAATAAAGTAAATAAATGGAATTATTCTTCTAGAAGCGCTACTGAAGGAAAGAACACGTGATACCTTCACCACCGCATTGGACTGCGACGTTGGGCCAATTGGGTGGCGTCTTACAGAGACAAAAAGTTTATATTAGCCTGGAGTTTGCTTACATACTGTATGTAAAACATGATTTGACAGAAGTTTTAATATGATTCTGCTCAAGATACCCGTTTTGTCAGTAAATTAGGTAAATGCTTGGTAAAAGATTTATTCTTAAATGTGACCCGTCACGGAAACTAGTGACACAAGTTGGCAGCACGAGTTTTGAGATTTTTTTCAAAATTTGTGATTTTCGTTTTATTGCAGAATCTGTTAGTTGAGATCACAAAGAAGCCCCCTTATGTTTGATATAGCCGTTTTTTGTATGTTTAAAAGTACATTTTGCAGTTGAAATCGGCTTGTTTTTCCAGAGATTCTAGCGTGCAGCGGGGGGCGTCAATGTCTCTGTGTATTTACATACTGTATAAGCAGCTTGTGTTTTCGCCCTCGCCCCCATAGGGAACAGCGTGACTACTAAATAGGGATAGTTCACCCAAAAATGAAAATAATGTCATTATTGACTCACGCTTATGTCGTTCTAAACTCGTAAGACCTCTGTTCATCTTTGGAACACAGTTTAAGATGTTTTAACGTCAGATTTAGTCCGATATAATTGGCTACATTTTTGTCTATCAATATTTTCCATGAAGTTATTGGCTGATGGAGGAACGAGCGAGTGATTGGTTACATCCCTAAAGGACGTCACGTTTTTGACGGTGCTGTTTGGATTATCTATTATACTGCCACCCTATTTTAAATACAAACTTTGAAGGCGGATTCATGTGTTTAACGGAACGTAAATTACATGAGTGTTACATGTTACAACGTAAATAGTCCTCAGATTGTATATTATATTCTATTACCAGAAGTTCATGCAAAATCTGATGTAAACAATAGACTATATATCTAGATTTCACGGATTGTACGCATTTTTGGACAAAAATGGTCATGGGATGATTCACACATCTGAAACAGACTGGATTCGACTTGTGATCAACACAACGGTAAAAAGGCATGTTTATTTTTGCATGTTGTCATTTTTGGACTTCTGTCACAAAATACTACATATGATGCTAGAACATCTGTATCTCAAAATGGCTTTACAAGGGGTATGGCTTAGCTAAATGAGATGTAAATGAGCCCTGTTGTCTCCCCCAGCTGGAAAAGAGAGTCCCGTTCGTATCTATTATCTCGGTTTGAGCTTTTCTAAGCTCCTACATTCAAATGGCCTCAACTTCTCCAAATCTTATCAGATTTCCATGTGTTACACATCTTTGGAAAGCTTAGAAACGTCACTTTCAGAATGTGTGAATAACTCAAAATGGCCCAGATCCGACTTGTGTCCCTACTTTCCGTGACTGGTCACAAATTTCCTTGACGTCTCTCTTTCCTGTGAATGTGTCACTGAATTCACATAAACCACTGTTATCAAGCCAATGGCTGACCTGCAGCTATCCTTCACTCATGATCCACCTACAACAGATAACCTACAAGGCACTGCCTTCACTCGCAGCATAAGCAAGATTACCTCACATACGAAAACTCTGAAATATTAATTAAAAAACATAAACATATGTCGTACCACATTCTTAAGATAATTAGTTTAATAAATGTGATGTAAACTATACATGTATTAGTTTTATAAATCATTATCCTAAGTCATTGTTAAAGCAGAGTCCCCTAAATATATCATTTAAAACAGTATGAAGCTTACATGCTATAAAGGGAATGAAACTTACAGTATAAAGTTATAAAATAAATAAAGTACAATAAGAACAAACAAAACTTCAATTTTCATAATGTTTTTAACAGTAAATGATGATTATTTTCCTCTCTTACCTGTTTGTGTTGTAAGTCTGCAGGCGGTTCAGCAGGACCAGGGCCGGCCCTGGGCATAGGCGAAATAGGCAAATGCTAAGGGCGCCGCCGACCCCTTGGGGCGTCCGTGCGCCCAAATTATTATTTTTTTAATATATGTATATAAACATTTAACTATAAATATTTAATTTTGCACAAGAAAACAGCAGTTATTAATGAATTATTAGTAGCATATAATCTCGGAAGAACGTGCTTGTTAAATAGCTCTGTGGCTATACTGTAGTGAAGCGGCAGTTTAAAATATAAACCCAGAATTCAGCAAACGTCAAGAACAAGAAAACGGAAACAACAATCAGACAGAGACGCGGAATTTACATAATGTTACACAGACCATGTTTACATTTCAATGTTTCTGCACAGAATACCAACTTGTTCACTTTGTTTGGTATTAATAAGCTGCGCATTGGAGTGCTGGTCGCGGTGCTGAAGACGCGCTCGGACGGAGTACTGATGGCAGCACAGATATTTACGTGCAACCTTTGCAAACTATTATTCGTTATTATATAATTATTATTCGTTATTTTACTTTATTACTTCCACTTAAGAAGAGTTCTGCGCTTTTTATTTCAATATTTCTCTTTATATAAATACTATTTTGTACTTAAATCTATAATTTTTCATTATTTTACTAACCCAACTAACTCATCTGCGCTTTCCGATAGGTTGCATGTAAGGGGAAAAGTATAGCTTTCTTCCCCTTGAGAAGAGTTGTGCAATTTTAAACTTTTTTTAAAAAAATATCTCTTTACAAAAAAACTGTTTTCTTCTATTTAAAAGCTATAATTTCGTTATATATACGCCGTCGGTGTATGAATGTGCGCGTGAATGGGTGAATGTGAGGCTAATTGTAAAGCGCTTTGGATGGCCATAGGTCTGTTAAAAGCGCTATATAAATGCAGTCCATTTCCATTTACCATTTTACTAACCCAACTAATGACTCCTCCGCTTTCCAATAGATTGCAAGTAAATATGTGTGCATATGTGCCATCAGTACTCTGTCAGAGCGCGTCTTCAGCACCGCGAGGAGCAGCCAGCACTCAAATATCCAACTTATTAATACCAGACAAAGTTGGTATTTCTGTCCAGAAACATTTAAATTTAAACATGGTCCCTGTAACGTAATTTAAATCCGCGTCTCGGTCTGATTGTTGATTGTTTCCGTTTTCTTGTTCTTGAATTCTGGGTTAATATTTCAAACTGCCGCTATAGTGCAGTATAAGTATAGCCACAAAGCTATTTAACAATGAGCACAATCTCCCGGGACACTACAACATGCTACTAATAATTCATTAATAAGAGCTGTTTTCTTGTACAAAATTAAATATTTTAAGTTAAATGTACAGTGTTAAAACATGTAAAAAAGACAAGATTTTAACAATGTCAAGATCAAATGCCTGAGTGACAGGGTATTGTGTGTATGTGTGCGTGTGCGTGCGTGTGTTTGTGTGTGTTTCCAAAATATTTTTTAAAATAAAGAAAAGCAAGACAAAGCTGTTCAGTTTAGGACTGATGAGTCAGGGCGTTTACAGGTGAAAATAAAAAGGCGAGAATTAAAGAACGCTTTTGCCAAGACAAAGAACCATTTCAGCAAAAAAAAAGAGTTCTTTAGTAAGATATGGTTCTATTTAGAACCTTTGTCATTGTTTAAGAAACTTTTAAGAACCATTTTTTAAGAGTGTGCTATACCATTAGATTTGTTGTTTTTGCAATGTTGTAGTGATCATATATAATTATTTCTAAGGCTCTTTATTAGAATACAACCAGAAAATACAAGAAATGTTTATATAGTATAAGTATAAGCTGACCCTTATAAAAATTAACCATGGTTTTATTGTGGTAAAAGTGTAGTAACCATGGTTTTTGGGTGTATTGATTACTATTATCAAAACCATGGTTATTTTGTGGTTACCATGATTTTACTACAGTAACCATGTTTTTTTAACTGTAGTAAAACCTTAGTTAATTTCGTAAGGGGAAGTGTGAAGTATTTAGGGTAAACTCCCATCCCACTTGAGCAATAGCAGGAAACTGCAGGATCTTTTAAAACTAAATGAAACTAAATCCTAATTTCTAATCGAATTACCTCAGGACTTCAATCTCCTAAAAAAAATTCAAGATGTGTTCATTGCCGAGGTCAGACTAAATACTGACTGATGCTGGTACTATTTTTTAATTTTGTGTTCTCTATGCATTTTCTGTTTGTGTCTTGTGCAGTTTTGCTTTATTTCCTGATGTTTGATTCAATCACAAGTTTCCTCTTACGTGACTCTGGGCACATAGACATCTGCTCAATCTTCAACGCTTAAACTCTCTTGACAAATGAAACGGCGTATAGAGGAATTTGCATGTATGGAATGATGTATATAAACTGTACTGCAAGTTTCCTGCTCAAAGACTACATGTCATCCTAACACAGAACTAGCCATACAGTAGCTGGAGAGCTCTAGTTCAAACCACACACGGTTATGAGGCAGTTTTCAAATACTCATTGTCGGGCTAAGCGATTTGGTTTAAAAGTTTGAACATTTGACTGATTCACGATTTTGATTTTTTTTACTCCAATAAAAATCTTTTTATAAGATACACAAACATCTGGTTCAAGAAACTCAAGTTGCACTACATTATATTGCACTATAATTAACTATTAACTATATCATACATTATAGTTCTACATGGTATAAATATAATTTTTTTTATATCTATGCAGAAGTTAGGCAATGTTTAGAAATTTAAGGGTAGCCTAAATGTGAAATCTATCTATGTGCAGGCAATGTTTTGATTGTAGTTTAAGTATTCTCACATCACTTTGTTAAAGGAGCATTTCACCCGTGGAAACATTAATCTATATTAAAAGTGGATCATATTTGTAGTCGAAATGTAACATAAATGTAGAAATTGGTGCCTATTTGACAGAGAAAAGGAGTGTTTGTAGTCTCACCCCCTCTACAAAGATATAGGACTTCCTTCTTTCAATGATGCAATATGATGATTTTTACATCATTGAAAGAAGGAAGTGTAACACTGAAATCCATATTTCTCCCGTCTCAGGGGAAACAGAGGGAATGAGGCACGATCATTCAAAAACATGACTGGGGTTCTAACTATACAAAGCTTAATGCAAATGGGTGAAGTGTCCCTTTAAACTAAACATTTCCAGTACTATTTGTCTTTTAATAATTTATAACATTCTCCTATAATTTGTTTAAAATCTGATTAGTCCTTCAATATTTTGTATAACATATGCTCTGATTGTCTTCTTTTTAACCATTCTTTAAAATGAATCTGTAAAAATACAACTGACATGTGAGGTTTAGGTCATGGTTTCAGTCATCTCTACTTTTATTTGTTGTTTTTGAAGAATAGAGCTGAGGGACAGAGCGTGAACGCAGGAGGGAGAGAGAGATCAAACGCGTACACAGAGGGATAACGGCGGCGCTCTCTATTACATCTTCCATAACGTACACAGAACAAAAGCGCAAATAATAATATAGACTATAGGTTTTGGAGTTCAGAAATTTTTCCTGGGCAGCTGCCATTTCATTTTCAATGGAAAAATTCTGCTGTGCTGTTTCACTTTGAATGTAAAGAACCTCCATTCAAAATCTCCATTACCTGATTTAAATATAATTAAAATTGTGTTAAAACTTACATTTGAATTAATCTAAAAAATGAAATCGCCCAGCACTTAGCTCACTGGAACAATGGTTTCAGGAAACAAAGGAGTAACGGATGCTTATGAAAATTAACCATGTTTTTTGTGGTAAAACTGTTTTGTTTCTTGGTGTATTGATACTACTATTGTACTATTAGCAAAACTATGTTTTTACTACAGTAATCATATGTTTTTGAAAACCATGATTTTACTACAGTAAGCATGATTTTTTTGTTTTAAGTGTAATAAAACCATGCGTAATTTTCTTAAGGGTGGAAGTACTACAATAAACACACCCATATATGTGCCAATCCTGTGGGGCTCGGCTTGAGCACTCCCAGAAATGGCCAAGCACATATATGCCTACATGCTTCACATTTGCTTGACTGTTCGCATCTAAAACAAAGCAGAATATGTGAAGCGCCACTTCCCTGATCGCACATATGTTTAAATCCGCAAAATGTATGTTTTTGATTGTTTGCTCATCTGCAGGGGCAGAATTTAACTCCATTCCAGGCCACCTTGACTACGCCCTTCACCATGTTTCACCAGACTTGCTAATCTTATAGGTTAATATTATTAGTTGAAATAACAGGTACACTTCCAGACGAGTTATAAACTCAGCCACTGTGTTCATCTGACTGGGAACAAATTTATACCAATTTAAAATATAAATCTTACATTGAGTCAGTCTTGTCCTTTTTGTTGGTTTGGTAACTTGAGTGTTAAACAAAAATGCATTAAACAGAATAATTACCCTAAGTGGGAAGATCATAGGCAAGAAGCAAAGAAGCTTATCATCCCTGTTTAATAGAATGACTTGTGCCCAATCTGTGGCTTTAGACAGTGACCATCCACCGTATCCAGAGTTTTCTATGTTCTCCCTCAGGTTTACGTTACAGACTTCCAATGATGAAAAGCAATCGTTACAAATACTTGTTTGTCCCTTGTGCTATCTGGCTGTTAAATGGCCATGGGGATACTTTTAAGGAAACTTAATGTCTAATGTTTAATGTTTTATATCTATTTATATGTATGTTTTTTACTGTAATGTATGAGTGTCACGGGTGAGAACCAGGTTGGACAAGATGAGGCAAAAAGTCAGATCCAAGTGCAGTTTATTCCAAATATAAGTGTAAACAATGAAAAACAGAAATCAGAGAACACTATGAACTTGGGACATCATATAACAAACCACAATCACAGAATGAACAGGCAGGCTATAAATGCAAGACAAAGACCAATGACAGAGCAGATACAATCAGTGACCATGACAACAAACAAGGGGAAGACCATGATAACAATGAATGTCCATGGTAACAAACAAGGGGGCAGAGACACTAATTAACACAGGGAGATACAACTAGGAACAAGGGTACACAAGTAAACCACATAACACACAGAGACACAAGTATAACCAAAACACAAGTATAACAAAACACAGGGAACACTGTTACATAGCCCCCCCCCCTCAAAAGGGCGGATTCCAGACGCCCACCAGAAAAAACCCAAAGTATATAAGTCCAGGTGGGCGGTGGTATGGAGGTGGACCCGGGGGAGGGATGGTGGGCCAAGGCCATGAAAGTCCAAGGGGCAAGGCGGAGCCGCGGGCGGAGGCAGGGACCAAGGCGGAGCCGCGGGCGGAGGCAGGGACCAAGGCGGAGACTGGGACCACGGCGGAGCCGCGGGCGGAGCATGGGACCAGGGCGGAGCCGCGGGCGAAGCAGGCAACCAGGGCGGAGCAGGAACCCAGGGCGGAGCCGGCAGAGCAGGAACCCAGCGCGGAGCCGGAAGAGCAGGAACCCAGGGCGGAGCCGGCAGAGCAGGAACCCAGGGCAGAGCCGGCAGAGCAGGAAGCCAAGGCGGAGCCGGCAGAGCAGGAACCCAGGGCGGAGCCGGCAGAGCAGGAACCCAGGGCGGAGCAGGCAGAACAGGAACCCAGGGCAGAGCCGGCAGAGCAGGAACCCAGGGCGGAGCCGGCAGAGCAGGAACCCAGGGCGGAGCCAGAGACCAGAGAGGGACTGGATACCAAGGTGATGCTGGTGGTATCAGGAACCTGGGTAGAGGGAAACAACAGAAAGAGGCTCTCTGGGCCAGGTTAGACAGGACAGCAAGTTCAAATTTAACCATCTCGGACCAGACAGTGAGGGCAAGGAGCTTGGGGACAGCCATCTTGGGACAGGCAGAGAGTTCAAAACTGGCCATAGTTTTGATAACAATAGGGCAAGACGGGCAGACGACACGCTCGGCTCAGACGGCTCAGACGACACGCTCGGCTCAGACGGCTCAGACGACACGCTCGGCTCAGACGACACGCTCGGCTCAGACGGCTCAGACGACACGCTCGGCTCAGACGGCTCAGACGACACGCTCGGCTCAGACGGCTCAGACGACACGCTCGGCTCAGACGGCTCAGACGACACGCTCGGCTCAGACGGCTCAGACGACACGCTCGGCTCAGACGGCTCAGACGACACGCTCGGCTCAGACGGCTCAGACGACACGCTCGGCTCAGACGGCTCAGACGACACGCTCGGCTCAGACGGCTCAGACGACACGCTCGGCTCAGACGACACGCTCGGCTCAGACGACTCAGACGACACGCTCGGCTCAGACGACTCAGACGACACGCTCGGCTCAGACGACTCAGACGACACGCTCGACTCAGACGACACGCTCGACTCAGACGACACGCTCGACTCAGACGACACGCTCGACTCAGACGACACGCTCGACTCAGACGACACGCTCGACTCAGACGACACGCTCGACTCAGACGACACGCTCGACTCAGACGACACGCTCGACTCAGACGACTCTGTTTCAGGTTTCTCAGATTTAACAGGCACCACAGAGCTGGAGACCACAGGACGGGGAACCCCAGCCACCCGTACAGATATCAATGGTGTATCCACTAGGCTGGCGATGAATCACCGGTACTTTGGCAGTGCTGAAGAGTTCATCAATGCAGTTTGGTGTGGCAGTCATTATGTGAAACGGTTCGGGTATGGGAGCCATCTTGAGAACGGGTGCAGGTGTAACAACTGTACCTTTAACGACTGGTACAGTGATGATGGTGGCATTCTGACAAATCGGAGCTGTTATGGTTGTGGCAAACTCGAAAACTGTGGCAGGTTTAACAACAGCGAACTGAGGCATGGAATGGGATGAAGTGGCAGCCATCTTGAGCACGGGCGCTGACACAGGGGAAACAGAACTCGGGGAATTAGTGTCCGTACTAACAGTGGCTTGCTCGGGCCTGGATTTCTTCCTCCGTCGCCGGTGTCGTGGGCAACGCGAAGGGATAGCGTTCACCGGCACGGAAAGTCTCAATAGTCCTATGCACAGGGGCAGCGGACCGGAACTCAAGTGTCTCTGGCGTGAATCGTGCATACCTCCCGCTCCGCTTGTCCACGTAATGGACGAATTCAAAAAACTCCATCTGTTCGAGCTCCGCCATTTTCCAAAGCGGTAGAGGCTCGTCCAAACAGTTGTTGAAACCGTAGTTTAGCTCCGTTTCGTTGTAGCCCAAACCAGACACCAATGTTAAAAAGACTTGAGCAAGACTACTCACAGTTTGCCCCCGCTAACGGAGGGCGTCTAAGTCCACTGCTCTGTCCCACAACTCCTGCTCCGTGGAGGGAGGACAAACCTGTATTTGGACGCTGCCAACACGCTGCATGCTAACACTAGGGATACTCCAGTGGGTTTGAAGAAACACGGGAGATGAGAAATCGCTGCTGGATCGGTTTGTTCTGTCACGGGTGAGAACCAGGTTGGACAAGATGAGGCAAAAAGTCGGATCCAAGTGCAGTTTATTCCAAATATAAGTGTAAACAATGAAAAACAGAAATCAGAGAACACTATGAACTTGCGACATCATATAACAAACCACAATCACAGAATGAACAGGCAGGCTATAAATGCAAGACAAAGACCAATGACAGAGCAGATACAATCAGTGACCATGACAACAAACAAGGGGAAGAGCATGATAACAATGAATGTCCATGGTAACAAACAAGGGGGCGGAGACACTAATTAACACAGGGAGATACAACTAGGAACAAGGGTACACAAGTAAACCACATAACACACAGAGACACAAGTATAACCAAAACACAAG
This sequence comes from Misgurnus anguillicaudatus, assembly GCF_027580225.2. NCBI lineage: Eukaryota > Metazoa > Chordata > Actinopteri > Cypriniformes > Cobitidae > Misgurnus > Misgurnus anguillicaudatus. Next base: position 64,177,010 of record NC_073357.2, read on the forward strand.
TATAACAAAACACAGGGAACACTGTTACATAGCCCCCCCCCCCCCTCAAAAGGGCGGATTCCAGACGCCCACCAGAAAAAAACCCAAAGTATATAAGTCCAGGTGGGCGGTGGTATGGAGGTGGACCCGGGGGAGGGATGGTGGGCCAAGGCTATGAAAGTCCAAGGGGCAAGGCGGAGCCGCGGGCGGAGGCAGGGACCAAGGCGGAGACTGGGACCACGGCGGAGCCGCGGGCGGAGACTGGGACCAGGGCGGAGCCGCGGGCGGAGCCTAGGACCAGGGCGGAGCCGCGGGCGAAGCAGGCAGCCAGGGCGGAGCCGCGGGCGAAGCAGGCAGCCAGAGCGGAGCCGCGGGCGGAGCAGGCAACCAGGGCGGAGCAGGAACCCAGGGAGGAGCAGGCAGAGCAGGAACCCAGCGCGGAGCCGGAAGAGCAGGAACCCAGGGCGGAGCCGGCAGAGCAGGAACCCAGGGCAGAGCCGGCAGAGCAGGAAGCCAAGGCGGAGCCGGCAGAGCAGGAACCCAGGGCGGAGCCGGCAGAGCAGGAACCCAGGGCGGAGCAGGCAGAACAGGAACCCAGGGCAGAGCCGGCAGAGCAGGAACCCAGGGCGGAGCCGGCAGAGCAGGAACCCAGGGCGGAGCCAGAGACCAGAGAGGGACTGGATACCAAGGTGATGCTGGTGGTATCAGGAACCTGGGTAGAGGGAAACAACAGAAAGAGGCTCTCTGGGCCAGGTTAGACAGGACAGCAAGTTCAAATTTAGCCATCTCGGACCAGACAGTGAGGGCAAGGAGCTTGGGGACAGCCATCTTGGGACAGGCAGAGGGTTCAAAACTGGCCATAGTTTTGATAACAATAGGGCAAGACGGGCAGACGACATGCTCGGCTCAGACGGCTCAGACGACACGCTCGGCTCAGACGGCTCAGACGGCTCAGACGACACGCTCGGCTCAGACGTCTCAGACGACACGCTCGGCTCAGACGGCTCAGACGACACGCTCGGCTCAGACGGCTCAGACGACACGCTCGGCTCAGACGGCTCAGACGACACGCTCGGCTCAGACGGCTCAGACGACACGCTCGGCTCAGACGACACGCTCGGCTCAGACGACACGCTCGGCTCAGACGACACGCTCGGCTCAGACGACACGCTCGGCTCAGACGACACGCTCGACTCAGACGACACGCTCGACTCAGACGACACGCTCGACTCAGACGACACGCTCGACTCAGACGACACGCTCGGCTCAGACGACACGCTCGACTCAGACGACACGCTCGGCTCAGACGACACGCTCGGCTCAGACGACACGCTCGGCTCAGACGACACGCTCGACTCAGACGACACGCTCGGCTCAGACGACTCAGACGACACGCTCGGCTCAGACGACACGCTCGACTCAGACGACACGCTCGACTCAGACGACACGCTCGACTCAGACGACACGCTCGACTCAGACGACACGCTCGACTCAGACGACACGCTCGACTCAGACGACACGCTCGACTCAGACGACACGCTCGACTCAGACGACACGCTCGACTCAGACGACACGCTCGACTCAGACGACACGCTCGACTCAGACGACACGCTCGACTCAGACGACTCGCTCGACTCAGACGACTCGCTCGACTCAGACGACACGCTCGACTCAGACGACACGCTCGACTCAGACGACACGCTCGACTCAGACGACACGCTCGACTCAGACGACACGCTCGACTCAGACGACACGCTCGACTCAGACGACAAGCTCGACTCAGACGACTCTGTTTCAGGTTTCTCAGATTTAACAGGCACCACAGAGCTGGAGACCACAGGACGGGGAACCCCAGCCACCCGTACAGATATCAATGGTGTATCCACTAGGCTGGCGATGAATCACCGGTACTTTGGCAGTGCTGAAGAGTTCATCAATGCAGTTTGGTGTGGCAGTCATTATGTGAAACGGTTCGGGTATGGGAGCCATCTTGAGAACGGGTGCAGGTGTAACAACTGTACCTTTAACGACTGGTACAGTGATGATGGTGGCATTCTGACAAATCGGAGCTGGTATGGTTGTGGCAAACTCGAAAACTGTGGCAGGTTTAACAACAGCGAACTGAGGCATGGAATGGGATGAAGTGGCAGCCATCTTGAGCACGGGCGCTGACACAGGGGAAACAGAACTCGGGGAATTAGTGTCCGTACTAACAGTGGCTTGCTCGGGCCTGGATTTCTTCCTCCGTCGCCGGTGTCGTGGGCAACGCGAAGGGATAGCGTTCACCGGCACGGAAAGTCTCAATAGTCCTATGCACAGGGGCAGCGGACCGGAACTCAAGTGTCTCTGGCGTGAATCGTGCATACCTCCCGCTCCGCTTGTCCACGTAATGGACGAATTCAAAAAACTCCATCTGTTCGAGCTCCGCCATTTTCCAAAGCGGTAGAGGCTCGTCCAAACAGTTGTTGAAACCGTAGTTTAGCTCCGTTTCGTTGTAGCCCAAACCAGACACCAATGTTAAAAAGACTTGAGCAAGACTACTCACAGTTTGCCCCCGCTGACGGAGGGCGTCTAAGTCCACTGCTCTGTCCCACAACTCCTGCTCCGTGGAGGGAGGACAAACCTGTATTTGGACGCTGCCAACACGCTGCATGCTAACACTAGGGATACTCCAGTGGGTTTGAAGAAACACGGGAGATGAGAAATCGCTGCTGGATCGGTTTGTTCTGTCACGGGTGAGAACCAGGTTGGACAAGATGAGGCAAAAAGTCGGATCCAAGTGCAGTTTATCCAAATATAAGTGTAAACAATGGAAAACAGAAATCAGGGAACACTAGGAACTTGCGACATCATACAAGAAACCACAAACACAGAATGAACAGGCAGGGTATAAATGCAAGACAAAGACCAATGACAGAGCAGATACAATCAGTGACCATGACAACAAACAAGGGGAAGAGCATGATAACAATGAATGTCCATGGTAACAAACAAGGGGGCGGAGACACTAATTAACACAGGGAGATACAACTAGGAACAAGGGTACACAATCCGTAGTAGAGTAACATAATTGATTTCCCAAGGAGTTCACACCTCAGTCCAGAAGATGGCGCTAATGCACACTGTTTGCAAACTGCCAGTAAAAACTACCGAAGAAGAAGAAGGGTACACAAGTAAACCACATAACACACAGAGACACAAGTATAACCAAAACATAAGTATAACCAAAACACAAGTATAACAAAACACAGGGACACAGGGAATACTGTTACAATGAGCCTGTTGAGTGTTGTCTTTCCTTCGAGATTTGTGGTATCCAAAATTGCCCGCAAGGGATTTAAATAAAGCTTGACCTTGGTATATAAACCCACAAGTGATCTACCTTAATGATGATTTGTCAAGAATCATTATGCAGTCTATGTCTATAGGTGAACCCCCAAAAACTTACTAGGAATACACAATGTATACACTGCAAAAAATGACTTTCGTACTTAGTACTTTTGTCTTTTTTTCACTAGAAATATCTAAAAATTCTTAAATCAAGATGTATTTTCTTGATGAGCAAAATGACCTAAGAAAAAACTAGTTTTTAGACAAAAAATATACAATTTAAGTGAATTTATGCTTAAAACAAGCAAAAATATCTGCCAATGGGGTGAGAAAATTTTACTTGAATTAAGTGTTTAAGAAAAAAGAAATCTTATTTTACAATTTTTTTTCTCACCCCATTGGCAGATAATTTTGCTTGTTTTAAGGACAATTTCACTTAAATTGTATATTATTTGTCTTAAAACTAGACTTATTTACTTAGGTCGTTTTGCTCATCAAGAAAAAAACATCTTGATTTAAGAATTTTTAGATATTTCTATTGAAAACAAGACAAAAATACTAAGTAAGAAAGTCATTTTTGCAGTGTACCACCATACCGAGATATACACAGTTGGCTTACACTTTTTAAAGGGATGAGATTTATATTTTAAATGAAATGAAACAAATAATATTTAATAATCTATACTTTACTTTTTTTAAAAGACCTTTTTAATAGTTGCAAAGTTTTATAAAATGATAAACTTCACACATTGCCCTTGATGTTTCACTGTGGTTGCATGAAAAGCAGGACTTAATGAAAATGCAAACTAATGATCTACCTGATGCGTTCAGAGCGGCAGTATAGGAGTTTCCCCGGTAAGGACTGTACACAAAGTAACGCATCACGCCAGCACCTGACTTTAAAACATGTTGGGCTCTATCATACACCTGGCGCAATGCGCAACACAAGTGTCTCTTGCTAGTTTCAACCCGGCGCAATTATCATTTTCACGTTTAGTGCCACGTTATTTAAATAGCAAATGCATTTGCGCTCAATTGTTTTCTGGTCTGAAAACGAGTTGTGTTCAGTTGCATTGTTGGTGTGTTGCTATTTTGAGGCAACTAAAATAGACTACACCAATGACCAACTAAAATCTGCTCAATATTGTTTTTGTTATTTATTTAAATATGGGACGACAACGTGCGTTTGCTTATCATACACATGGATGCGCAGCAGAACACAAACCTTTTTATAAAATGAAAAATCAAATTAATATGTAAACAATTATTATTGAGTCTCTTGGACACAAAGGAGGACCGATTATGAGACGTTAGAAGGAGTAAAGAGCTGCTTTACCTGTAGCCTGGTAGTAATTAAATGTTTTGCTTTAAACACATGCAAATATTGCATCTATTTTTAAATGTTTTTTAAATGCTATACCCCACGGATGTATTGTATATGATGACTCTGTACCTGTGGATATGATGAGATGAGAAACATTTTTAAGTAAAGATTTTTAAAAAATCTTTTAAAAGCTCATGACGCTGTCCGAGTGTTAAAACGTTTCGGCTCTCAGCACACTTGTGAATTCTTTATCTCCTGTTCTTGGTGACTTTTTATGTGATTTTGAAGCATCTGGCCAGTCCACCCCTGCTCATCTGCAATTTGTCTCTGATACATTTCCACACAGAAGTCATATAGACATATTATAGATGTCTAAAAGATGTTGAATGTATGTAAAACAGTTCTTTCTAAGACCTTAATCAGATGTTTTTATACACCAGATGTTTTCAGATCTTTAACAGGCATCTTACAGACGTACCTGTGCTTCTTTTCAAAGCGCTTGGGTGATCCAGAGCCTCTGCCATTTCTAAGTAACTTACACATTGCTTGACGTTGTGATGAGCGGAAAAAGAAATTTGTTAAGAAACATATATCTAATCCTCATTTACATTATTACATTTCAAAATATATGTACGCATTATAAGCCTATAAACATCAATGCGCACATGCACATACCCCCCCACATACACATTTAAAGGAACAGTATGTAGGATTGTGGCCAAAACTGGTATTGCAATCACAAAACTTGTGGCTAAAACTGGTACTGTAATCACACAACTGGTGGCCAATACACAACATGACAACATAAACATCAGTTGAGGGCTGCAACTCCACTTTTTAAATGACAATATCCTGGCCAGACCACTGTTGTCGGTGATATCAGTATTTGAAATTAAAATTATTTCTTAATGTCTAGTGCCACATAAGGGCCATTTTATGATTAATTGATATAAATTTCTTAAATACTGTTCCTTTAAGGCTAATTCACACTGATCCAACAAACGCCAACACATTGGACAGTGCAAAACCCCTGAAAGTTGTAAGTTTTGTCAAGTAAGCAACGCTGCTTACTCAAAATGTGACCTCTGCATTTAACCCATCCCGGTGAGTAATGAACACACACACACAACTGGAGCAGTGGGCAGCCATCTCAGCACCCGGGGAGCAATTGGGGTTAAGGTGCCTTGATCAAGGGCACCACAGTCGCAACCTGCCGGCCGAGACTCAAACCGGCAACTCTTGGGTTACAAGCCCGACGTTCTAAACACTAGACTACATAACAAAGATGTTGTTTGGTACTGACACAGTCCTCCTACATCCTGTCTTTGTCACTAATCTCCTGACTATTCTCTTCCACTACTTCTCTTTGGTTTAAGCATAGTAGACGATGATGTACATAAAATAAAATATGCATGGTTATTGTTTGTAACTTACAGTATATAACCTTAATGAATAACTGCTAGCCTAACTGATATAAATTAAAATAATATAAGTTAAAGACATGTAAATGGTCAGTAATAAAAAATAATCAAGTTTGAGCAATTACACAAACAAATACAATAGCACAAACATACAAATGAAATAAATGGTGCTGTTTATGTTTTCAGGTTGGTCTGTAGGTTGGTTTGTCAGAGAAACTGAATAAAGTAATCAGATAATACCGCAGGGCTCAACCCAAAGAATGTTTTATACTTGTCCAAAAAAAGATTTCAGTGTCACATATTTAAAAAAAAAATAGTTCAAAAGTAAAATATAACTGTATAAATATACATTTCATTTATCATTTGTTAAGACATTTGGCAATTTTGAATACAAACTCTGTTTCTGAAATTTGGCAATCCTCTCATCAGGATCAATAGTTTCAGGTACATCAGGATTAACTGTGCTGTGTTGTAAGGAAGATAATGAACCAATATTAATAAGACAAGAGTTATTAAAGGGACACAAGGCAAGTCTGAGTATTATTTCTCTACTAGCTCCCCCTAGTGTCTGGGAGTAAATGCTTTCTATATCTGAGACTTTACGAGACTGAAGGACACCGGGTCGGATACAGCGAACTTGCAAGTGGGGTATTCTTCCTACAGACGGTAGGGGCGGGCGAGAGAGACTTCATTCGTCATGTAATGAGTCATTTAACCATATACAGACTTACGATGATGATTTATTAACATAAAAATGCTGCCTTGTGTCTCTTTAATATGCTGTGTTGATGTCTCTCAATGCTCTTAAAATTTAATTTTAAGTGGAGCAGATGAAGGGTTAATGGCAACCCTGTTAGACACCATGCATGTTATGTGCTGTCGGCTTTTCTCATGAGCTTCAAGGTTTTGCTTATGGTAGTTGCTTGTTCCAACAAAAAAGGCTCCTGACTTTTCTGCTTTATCTTGGAACTGACAGCAAACTGGGCAAAACATTGCATAGTTTCTTTCATCGTGTTTATCAAAGTAAATGTCTGCTTTCAAGATGTTAAATAATTAAGTTTTTCATTTGGCCTTAAAATTGGAGTGCGCCACCGCCATCTTAACGTCTCTTTGCTCTCCCAGATGATGTAACACGCTACAGTGTGCACAACAACCAATAATGTACAGTAGGAGAAACCTCATGCTGAGAAGTTAACCCTCTGGGGTCCGAACATTTTGGGACACTCTCAGAGGTTCTGACATGCTCTTACATTTGGTCTTTTTTCAGTTGCTTTAAAACATAATAATGGCAAGTGTCTCCTACCACTGTGTTCAGCTCAAACTGGGCTAAAATATTATATGAGCTACATGTATGTACATGTTTGTATTTTTGAGAGAAAAAGGTTTATGCGTGGTTTTTAAAAAAGCTAAAATTTTAAGTCACTGATATATGTTTTTTTTTTTGTTGAGTTTTTTTAGTTTTTTCTTTAAAATAATGTGAAAATCATCCTGCCTACTCATTCACATAAACCAATATATTGATTTAGAAATTGTAAGACACTTTTTGTTTAGAGGGGCCGTATGCGAGAAGGATTGATTGACAGCTAGCAAACAAAGGCTCTCATAATGAGCTGCATAATGAGGCAGGAGGGAACTACAGTAAAGAATGTGAGGACAAATGAACATGTTTGTTTGAGGTTTATTAAGAAGTTAACAATATAATCAAAATAGAAATGAAGGTCTGTAGGACATTATCAGTTTATTTGGAAACTTAACTTGTATAAGAAACTGATAAACAACAGAGCTGTAAACTTCATGTGGCTTATGTTGCCATATAACTTTGTCCAAAAAGTGTGAATATGTTTTTCCACTTCATAGTTCTGTACTGATGAGAGGGATGCAGACAGTGCCGGTCCTAGATGCTGGGGGGCCCTAAGCAAAGCTTTGTGAGGGGCCCTCTGTCAGTGCATTCAGACCCTGATAGCACACATACATCTCGGAGACGTCTATTTGATGTCTGTGTTTACATTTGCAAGATGTATTATTTAGATTGTTTTCTCACCTGCAATACATCTGTGAGACGTCTCCTAAAAGATGTCATATAGACATATTGAAGATGTCTGCAAGACATTTTTGATTTAGAATGTATGTAAAGCAGCTCTTTTCCTTTTATAAGATGTTTTTACACACCAGATGTATTCCAGATCTCCAGGGGCATCATTTATCAAACGTTTGTACGCACAGAAGTGTGCGTAAAGTGTGCGTAGGAACAGTTTTACGCAAAGTGTGGAATTTATCAAATTGCACTTATACGTAGAAATTTGTGTAAATATACGCACACCTCTGAGTATGCGTACGCAGAGCATCTAGTGGTAGAATAGCGATACTACATAGGACCCTGTTCCAGTGAGTAAAGAAGTGTCTATTTTTTATCCACAAGCAGGTGTTAAAAATGATTAATGTCAGTATGGTAACAGCAAATCAGTATAATGATTTATTTGTGATATGTATCTGTATCTGTGAAAGCTCTACGTGTGATTTGTATAAATGAAGTCTCCGACAAATGCTTGACACAGTGCAATGGCTTATCCTTGCGTTATTGGAAGACTTGGCAAATAATCCATTCCGCCGGTAGCGCGTTTTCAAAGATCGCGCCAATGATGCTGGTTATATATGCTGCTGTCCAAGGTGGAAAGTTGTCTGTCCTCCTCCAGTTGCACCGATTTCACGTCGGTGTGCTGTGACGCGTTATTTTTTTATTTTTTTGGCTGATAATTTAATGTCAAACCACTTTTTATTTCTAGAAGTGTTCTTATACACAACGGTAACGGTATTAAACTCACTGGTAACATATTCCCATGCAGATTTGTTTTCTTTTGTTAGTCATTCCTCCCGCACTAAGTAAACCAAACAGGATGTGTTATTTGGATTCAAACTCATCCACCAGTAACTCAATTTCTGTGTCTGTAAAGTTCCTCTTTTTCGCTCTTTGCCATTTTTGCAGTGAGGGAAAAAGCACAACCACGTGACATATAACGGGAGGTGTTGTCGCCATATATGGTTCATTGGAGGCGTTTCGGAATGCAAATGATTATGAACGTGCACGAGCATGGTGCTTAAGAACAAGTGGGATTTATCATCAAGGATTACTTACTGATGTGCGTACGAACCACGTGCGCACGTTTGATAAATCCCGATTTTTTTGTACTTAGGCACATTCTAAATTTCATTTGTAGGTACAAATATAGAACATTTTCTACGCAATGTTGATAAATGAGGCCCCAGATCTTTACCAGACATCTTACAGACGTACCTGTGCTATCTGGGTAAAACCCAGTCAATGTTGCTGTTAGTTAGTTGTTAACTAACCACATAGTGTATTATCTTATAGCTGTAAATTATTCCCATATGCACATTACTTTGAGACCCTGACTGATAACCTTGCTGATTATAACATGAAACATGTATTTGCTGATAAGTTGTTTTGATTTCAAATGTGTTGTGAGAAGCACAAAAAAATTAACCTGATCTAAATGAATGTAAAGAATCAAATTAAATTAAATATAAATACATACTGTTAATACACAGGGGTTAAATTGGGATTTGTTATGTGTGTGTGTGTGTGGGGGGGGGGTATGTGGGGAGGGTACTTCGAGGGGTAACATGTTTAATACTGATGACAGCAAAGCCACTGGTGTGTTTCAATGACATTCTGGACCTCTGATAGGATTTGATAAGTTTCAGCTTTAAAAGAGCATTTCACCCGTAGAAACATTAATCTTTATTGAAAGTGTTATATTTGTAGTCGAAATGTAACATACATTTAGAATTTGGTGCCTATTTTACAGAGAAAAGGGGTGTTTGTATTCTCACTCCCTCAACAAAGATATTGCACTTCCTTCTTTCAATGATGCAAAATGATTTTTACATCATTGAAAGAAGGATGTGCAACACTGAAATCTGTATTTCTCCTGTCTCAGCAGCAACTGAGAAAATGATGCATGACCATTCAAAAACATGACTGGGGATCTAACTATACAATGTCATTATGCACAATTGATCAAACTTTAAAGGAAGTTAAAAGAATCATTGAATAATTCTAGGCATAAGATGCCCAAAAAGACTCAATTAGCAAGATAAGGTACAACACACAGTACTGTATCAGCAACATGTCTTATAAATTAGCCATAGAAATTCCCTATGCTGGTCAGCACCTAAAACAATCATATAGTTAGGTTTGATTTGTGTAATCAAAATACATTATTTTATTAAACTATACAATGAGTTATATGCAGTGTTATCCAGTTAACATACTGTAATTAAACGAGTGACATATACTTTAATCCTTTACAAATTTCAAGTCTTCTAATAAGTTTTCTCGACGTGGGCACTAGTGATGCGCGGGTCGGCGTTTTTTCCAACCCGCGGGTCCCGCTTTTATGAAATATTTGGCCCGCCCCAACCCGCACCGCAACACTGTATCTATTTTTACAACCCGCACCGCCCCGCGCCCATTAAAATAGACATACAAGGCATTTGTAATGTAAATAAAAAGAGGCTTTATTTCAGCCTAAGAGTGCTTGGAAACAGCCATTAGATTACATCGCCCTGTAAACTGGCAACAACATACACCAATGAGCCATAGAAACCAGCATGGTCATATTAATATAGAGATAGGATAATGATAAACCAGGGGTGTCCAATACATCGATCGCAAAGGCAATGCCGGTAGATCGCACAAGTTAACTGTGTATTCTCATGCTGCTCCATGCCTCCACGGGAAAATTGGCATTATGAGTAATTGTGAAACACTTAAGTCTTTTTGAGTTGCTGTGCCTTTCTTCTCATATGTGTTTTTATAAACCTTATGCCTGCCCGCTGCAGCTTCGTCGTGTAAACTTCCGACATTGCTTTCATGCACGAGCTGAAGCACGCGAGAGCGAGCGAACGAGGGAAAGAGAGAGAGAGAGAGAGAGAGAGAGAGAGAGAGAGAGAGGCAGCGTTGTGCTGATATATGCTTCTGATACTATTGTAATTTTCTTTTAAGTTTGTTTCACTAAATCTCCGCTATTTTAAACAGTACTCGACATGTGCTCCAGGATTTTTTTTAACTTTTTTAAAATAGAGTAATGGTGACATCCCTAAATCCAATGTAGAGATATATGCAGTATAGTCCACGCATTTAAAGTGTTTTTAGCATGTAGAACTTGTCGGCTTTATCATTTTAAAAGTAGATCACCACACAAAAAAGCAGCATTTGTATTATCTATTCACAAATTCCCTACCTTAATTTCTCCTGCAGATCGTCTTTCATCTTTTAATTCTCCGTTTGTTTTGTTGTTGTGGCTGGCAGCCAGCGGGAGCTTGGCGCTTCCGTGACGTCAAAGGTTTGGGGATATCAAGTTACGTTGCGCAAGTTACGTTGCGGAAGTTACATTGCCACATAGGCCTACGTAATTTAACCTTATCAAAGAACGTAATTAAATGTAAAAAATATATATTCCCAAATATTTAATATATATGCTACAGGGAATTAGACGCAATATATCAGTTTTTTAATTTTGTTTTTAATGACCCGCCCCAACCCGCCCCGCATTAAAGTTACAATTTCTTTACCCGCCCCAACCCGACCCGCGGGTTACCCGCGGGGCCCGCGGGTTACGAGGCGACCCGCGCATCACTAGTGGGCACCATTCTTACCCCCCCCCCCCTCTCTCTCTCTCTCTCTCTCTCTCTCTTATGTCAAATTATCCTGCGCGAGAGCGCGTTCTTGAAGTTCAAAGGGAAAAGCGCGTGTTTTCGCGGAAATTGCGTCACCCAATTCGCGTCATTTGCATCGCCCCATGCTAGGACGCGTGTGGATGCGTCTTTGCATTGACTTTGTATGTAATCTGCTCGCGCAAATCCTTTAGCTTGTTCCCTTGCTTCACGTTTTTTCCCCTTTATTCTGCCCCAGACGGATAGCTTTGCCTTTGTTTTAAATCAATGGTGGGCATATAATATGCGCATCGTTACCAAATCACTCTTCTGCGTCATGCACGCGGCCGTTTCTAAATTTGAAGGCTGCAACCTCCGGATGTTGCATATGCGCGCTGCATACTACATCATCAAGCCTGATTTATTTAAGTTAAATAAGCATTTCATTTGCAAGTCATAAGCATAATATAACAATTAACCAAGAATAATAGTCAACATTATAATTGTTAGTATTCTGAAGTACGTTTTTATGACGCATATGCAGCCTACAAATGTGACCTCTGAAGGCTGCAGCCTTCGGATTGAGAAACTGCCTGCATGTTGTCCGAGTACATTTCAGTGATTTAAGAAATCATTAAGTATTTTTAAAAACCCGCCTAAATTCGGAAGTTTGCAAATTATTTAAATTATAGCGTCTTGTTTTCGTTAAACATAATAATAATTTTTCTTTGATATAATAGTTTTAAATAATTCTGAGATCAAGGGGGCCCTCTAGTGGTGCGGGGCCCTATGCAAATTGCGTAAGACCGGCACTGAGTTATGAACAGCTGTTAGCATAAATTGTCCACAGAAATACCCTTACATAGCCTACATAACTGATGGGTAAATGATAGCACTACATTCAGATAAACTATCATAAACTAAATTAGTATCTCAGATAAACATCTGCAATGATTAGTTATATAAAAAGCTGTTTTCAGATGACTGTTTTCAGATGCCTATCCCCTTCTCGTCTAGGTGTTTTAAACGTGTTTCTGTAAGCGAGTATGAACTTTAAAAACACATCGCATATGGATGTGCGCGAGCTCGCGTCTCCTTGTAAACAAAGCGGAGCTCATAATAAAACGGTGTCGCGTGTAAAGCGCAATGTATGGAATGCGTTGCACGTAAACAATATCATATTACAGTAGATCCCCCAGTGCAGCATTACTCAAAGTTGCCATGAAGGATACGAAAGTGAATAACTGTGTCTTATGCTGCGTTCCAGGTAGGTTTTTGAGCCCGTGAATTACGACTTCAAAACCACGACTCGCGATGTGTTCCAGGCAGCCTGTAACCCGTGTTTTACAACCTTCTACCTGTGAAAGTGCACTGGAACGGCAGTCAAACCCGTGACTTCCCACCCGTGAGTCGTAGTTTTGAAGTCGTGATTTACGGGTTACAGGTTGCCTGGAACGCAGCATAACACTGTAGGCTACAGCATGTAACAATGAAATCCGCCATTACGTGATCACGCGTACTCGTTTGTAAATAAGCATGTAAACATGGAATCATATTACAGCACACACTTAAAAGATACAGCAGTGCAGCATTACTCAACGTTGCCATGAAGGATACGAAAGTGAATAACTGTGTCTAACAATGTAACAATGAAATCCACCAGTTCATGAAATCACGCGCTCTCGTTTGTAAACAATGCGAAAGTTTTTAAATCCGAAGCGTGCAGTCTGCTGATGTTGCTTATGTAGGCTGAACTGCACAAGCCATAACATATTAAATGATAGCAAATATAAATGAAGACAAATGACTTACAGTTTCTTCAGGAATATATCCATTGCGTCTTTCATTGTTGTTCTTCTTAGGTAACGTTAAAGATAAATGCTTCTCTTCCTCAATGTCCAGACATAAATGAAGATATTCCTCACGTGTGTGTATAAAGTTTATAATCCAAACATGCTGTAAAGTCTTTAAATCTGATAAAACTTTACGCTTTGTTTATTATTGTTGGAACTGCTGTCTCTTCATTACCATGTCAACAGCGTGTGGGCGTGAGCGCATTAGAGATAATGAGCTCAGCCAGTAAAAACGGTACTCTCTTTACTTCAATGCAGATTATATAAACAGGAAATATTTATGTTTGATTATAATTAGCTTGTTTAAAAGTAGACATTTCAGGCTTTCTTTTGATATGTGTATCATGTTTGTGTGACGAGTATTCGCGGGGTTTCAGATGATTTTTGTAAGGTGATTTGAGAGACAGCTGGTGGAGACAGAAATGTCTGAATGTGCACCCTGTTTATTTTCTTTATTTGACAAAAACACAAAGGTCTCTTGTTATTGTGAATGTACACTAATTAAAGAGGACCCTTCAGAGTTTCAAATGATGTCAAACACGTAAGTGTTTGATTATTAATGATGGAGTTGATTCTGCTATGATAAGGAGAAAACACGTCAAAACGCGCACCATCTTCTATACGTTACATTAGTAATACGCTTGCTTATAATGTTGATTCATAGCCACAGTAAATGTAGCTGCTTTTGCTATTGTGTATTATGTTATGCTATCGGTCATTTTTCTGTGCTTTTCACTGCTCATATTAACTCATTCACCGCCAGCCTTTTTGAGAAAAGTTGCCCACCTGCATTTTTGTGATTTTCACAAAATTTTCAGAAAATTCCTTGCAGGAAAAATTATTTTCTATAAATATATAAACATACAAATTATATCAAATTAAAGAACACACCCTCTGCTTTCAAACAAACAATAAACAAACAAACAAACAAACAAAATGGGGAAAAAACGTTTCATTATATATTTACTTTTTCCACTTAATTTAACCACTGAAATATGGATATTTCTCTTCAAAAATACAACATTTTGAGCAAAAAGCTTAAAAAAATTGCGTTTTTTTTAAAGGAATTTATGTTAGAGATCAGACTCAGAATGACTATCAAACATAAAGGCATTTAAAATAAATCTTAAAATCTTTTTAACATCCGTTTTTGATAAATTCGTTTTGGCGCCATCTGGTGGATAAAAGCGGTATTTCACTTTGAAATTCGTCCAGAAAGGCATTTTTATTAGTTAGATATGAACTCATAAATGACGAGATAACTCGTCAATGGCGGTGAATGAGTTAATGTAAAGCTGCTTTGAAATAATTAACTATTGTGAAAAGCGCTATATAAATAAAATTCAATTGAAAAAAATTGAATTGTTTTGTGGATGTACTGTTTAGTGGGGTTAATAACTGCACTTTGACACTGTTTGCGGGGAGGTGTCCCGAAGGGGGCAATAGAGGGTTGGGGAGGCAGTCAAATTTAGGGGGAGAAGAAATGTTTTTGTTGTTAGACTACTGTGCCTTAACATAGTCGTTTTTGTTTCTTTGGTGCCTGCTAGTTTGCACGCGAGGGAGTTAAGGACACCTCCTAATACCCGTGTTAGTCTGGACAAATACAGGCAATAATCCAACAACCCGTTTGGGTTTTGTGTGAAATCTATCCGGTCTCCTGCTCGTTCTTCTGGGGAAATAATACACGCCGCCACAATATGACCATTATGTCGGAGTCAAGTCTGCGGCACAAGCCCTGAAAAGTGAAGCCAAAACGTCTCGATTGCCCCCCAGTGACCGGTCCCAGTATAGGTCATAAAGCCCGCCTCCCCATGTTATTCAATGGGACTTGTGACCAACTAAAAAAATTAATTACACTTCAATTATCTTTTTTCCGAAGCTGGTTTCTGTCATGTACTGTAGTTTTTATCACGCTGATGTAAATTCAAATGTTTGTTTTTAAAATAGGTTTGCGTTTAGTTAGTTATTTAATGATATAAAAACGGTGGTGTCACGTCATGATTGACAGCTGTGATATCGTGTGATATGCGCATTTTACGAGAGCGAGGGCGGGGTTTTGACTTCGCGCTTTCCCTTCCTGCTCACTACTGTGCATGACTGGTCCGAAATCGCTATTGCGCAGACTCAAGACCCAAGATGTCAGCGCCATATCGGGCAACTGGCGGCTTCACTTTTCACCAATGGAAGAGAGCGCACAGGTGTTGTCCATCTTTTTTACAGTCTATGGTCGGAGTAGGTAATTTATGTTAAAAAATTGGTCTTGTTTTAAACCATGCAATAAGCTTCCCTTACAAAAATTAACCATGGTTTTACTACAGTTAAAATCAAAAAACATGGTTACTGTAGTAAAACCATGGTAACCACAAAATAATCATGGTTTTGATATCCATGGTTTTTAAAAACCATAGTTAAACCACGGTAATTGTAGTAAAACTATGGTGTTGCTGATAGTAATCAACACACTAAAAACAACATGGTTACACTTTTACCACAATGTAACCATGGTTAATTTTCTTAAGGGTCCAAACATAACCAAACAATAATGCTCATTTTAAGGTATTCATTTTGTCCAGTTTTTTATTTATACATATATACACATACACATTTATACACACCAACACAGCAGTCCATGATTTCTTTATAGTGAGTTTGTGTATGTATGTATATGTATGTATCATTTCTGGTAATCTTTGTTTACACAATACTTTACACTATACTACTGTTCCATTTGACGTTTTTTTAACTATCTTACATCTATTCCTTCTGATTTTATTTGTACACAGCCCAACTGAAAATGCTATACATGTACAGTCTTTGTCATGCTGATAAGCAGTAGCGGAACTAGAATTTTTTTAATGGGGTGGCCAAAGCTACTTTAGGGGGTCCATAGTCCATAAAAGAAAATGACGTGTAACCACATGTCAAGAAAGCATAAATTAATCTTTTGATCGCATTAGATGTAAACATAATAAGGGTGAATTTTAAATCTTTCTACTGTATTTCTAACATCTGATTTACTGTCTGTTAAAGGGATTCACCCAAAAATGAAAATTCTGTCATCATTTACTCACCCTTATGTTATTCTAAACCTGTATTTTATTTTAATAAACACAAAATAATATATTTTGATAAATGATGGTAAGCACACAATTATTGGTATATCCATTGAATTCCATCATGTTGTTTTTATTCCTACTAGTCAATGGTTACAGCTGTGTGCATACCATCATTTATCAGGGTATCTTCTTTTGTGTTCATCGGAAAATAGAAATACGTACAGGTTTAGAAAAACATGAGGATGTAAGAATAATGACAGGATTTTCATTTTGTGAACTATCAATGAAGCAAAAGATCAGGAAATCTAAACTCCACGATAAACCTTAAACTTACTTCAAATAGCAGAGCTCAACACAAAGGATGTTTGGATTAATCTTTATTTACGAAGATACAGAAGATGCAAAAGTTTTCTTTTTTCTTTTGATATTTAATTAACTTTAATGACAGAGAGACTTCGACAGGTTAGGCTAAGACCGAATGCAATAAAATGTTTATTCGTTTAAGACGTACAGTAACCAAATGTTTAGTATGAAAATCACCAAAACAGCTATTTTGACATATGAGCATTTGTCAGTTTAAGCCAAAAAGACGCGAACAGTCGTTTAAGCTCTGGCTGTGCATCGGATATCCGCGTCGCGCTTTCAAGTTCAATGTGGCAATCCAGTCAAATTAACAATCATACAGTAGCCTATAAAGATCACATCAAGAATGAAAACATGGTGCTGGGTTTTGTTGTAAAAAGAATTGACAATCTTAGACTTAATTCAGTCCACAAGAAAATTACCACACTTCCAGCATATACAGTGAAATCATGTAGTATTAGCAAAATGTACGACTTCACTTACATCATTTTAAAGATTCCAAGCATTATGTTGACATGACATTTATCTTCTGATGGTATGAAAAGTATTCGTTAAGTTACAGTAATTTTTCTGACGCGTTTTTGAAAAGACGTCACTGATGGAGAGATAACAGAACGCGCATTATGTATATTTTCTTAATTTTGTCAAAAGCGCAACATTCAGTTTTTATAGACACACAAAAAATGACACTTTAACGTTTTAAATGATGAATAAATCATATCTGTATGTCCAAAATCAGCAGAGTAATCCAAGTCTCTTTGCACAGTGATTGATAAATAAAGAGTTTGCGCTGCGACCGCAGGGAGGGTTAATATTCATAATGTTTGTTTTTAACAATGTGCTGCGCTGCCGCACGTCGAAAATAAACATGGCGATTAAGTGAAAGTAGCGCATTAAATTTGGGGTGGCACACAGGGTGGCCAGTGACATGTCAAGGGTGTCCAGTGCCACCCTGGACACCCCTCTGGCTCCGCCACTGCTGATAAGGAACAGTAAAATTAAAATTGTTAGATAATATCACCTTTTTTGATAAAGTTTTGTACAGGACTATACTAAAGTTTGCTAATGCTATGTCTGAACCAACTCTGTGACCTGACAATGTCAATATGGAGCCTACAGTATATATTGCAAGATGATAAACGGTAAACAAGATATATAATAAAATTGGCATTATTGTTTGGTTTGCAGCCTATTTCATGGATCAAACAAGACTAATGTTTTAAAATGATGTGCTCCGACATGATGGTTATATAAACGTGTCTTCTCTACCTAGATTGGATGGATACGTATAGTGGAACAAGAGATCTTGCGTGTCACTAATCAAATCAAACAACCAAATCACAGAGGCGGAGACATCAGTCAACTTTTGGGTCTGATTAAACGCCATACTCGTCCCACTGCAAAATGCCTTCTGCAGTTTATATTATAGTTTATATTATTATTATTATTATTTGTTGTTTATTATCTATGTTTATTTATTATTATGGATTATTGCATTGTACCGTAAATATTTATTTGGGTTCTTTAATCAGATGCCATACCCTTTAAAACATTTTTATTTTACTGTAGCCAAGATGAATTATAGCAGCAATTGGTAGGAACAACTATCAATTTGCTAGTACCAACTTTTACCAAAATTGTACCAAATACGTTTTCCTTCTTAATTAATTTATGTTTAGTCATTTAAATTGTATTTCTCATTTGAATTTTAAATATATTATATTAAAGTAATTTAAACAAATAAACAAAGAAAACCCCAATTAATAAATATAGCCTACATTTAAAACATTACATTATCGTTATTGCAGGAGTGCAATTACCTGGTTGTCCTGCAGGTGACCTTGTAACTCTGTTGTCTTACAATGCACTTATGAATTAACGATTACTCCAGACCACTCACAGATCTATGATTTTCAAGTGCTACTTAAGCTACAAAGCTTTTGGAAAACAGACCATAATTCTAAGATGATTCGTATAGTTTTTACTTCTACTTAGCCTTACAATGCTTTTGGGAAACCCGGCCCAGTTCTGTAACACATGAAACCAGAAACACAACACGTTATAAGAAAAAATGACTGCTTTTGGAATTTACTTAACAGCTTTCTGGACCTCACGCATGAAACGATGATGAAATAACGCAAGGATTGTGTGCTAAAGATGATGTCATAGTTTGGAATGCAAATAAAATCACTTTGTTACTTTCGTCCCGTGTTACTTTTGTCCCGGTTCTTCCCTATTTATATTTAAATATCCTAAAGGAAAATAGCCTTCCAACAAGCATGTTGCCGAGCCCATATATTCTAAGCAACAAGTGCATTGTTAATATCCAGATATGCTTTGAGCAACAAGCGTGTTGCTAAAACACATATTATTACACATTATTACACCTCCTGACTCTTGCAATAGTGTATTTTCTATATCCAATCAAGGGAACAACGTAAAGGATTTCTAATAATACTTTATTTAGCACAAAACAGTGAATTACAGCTTGATTTATGTATTTAAACTGCTGATTGCATTAACACATACCTAAGAGAAAATAATTATATATTACTATCTATCTATCTATCTATATATATATCATTACTATATAAATTAAAATTTTACAGAATTATAACATAAATCATAGTTAATTTAGTTTAAAGCTAAAACAAAAAACAATAAGAATAAATACATGAGGGTCTCTATTCTAGAACCCACATTACATTCTTAAACCACATCCAGTGTGAACACTTTTAACAAAGAATATATTTGGATAAATACAATTTTTATGATTAAATTAACACCGGAGAGATATTTAATTTGAGACTTTGAGATATGACCATTTGTCTAAATTCAACACAATGACTTAATGTGGACTTAAACAGCACACCAGAGACAGACGCATACATGTATACAAATAAAAGAAAGTCCAGGACTTTCATTAGGATTGCCCTCAAAAAAGATGAACAGAAAGTAAAATCCATGGGTTCATTGGATTTCCCTGGGCCTCAGAGGTGCATAAACACGGAAAGGATCAGTTCTATAGACCTCCATTACATGATTACAAGGAGAAATCTAACAACACATACATAACTTACTAACTAACTACCATACAAGAGGAGTAAGTGCTTACTGAGAATTCATTTTGTGTTAGTGTAGTGTGTTGTAAAGATGGATATTTATGACACAACAACCTGAGAGTACAGTTGATCGGGTGAATCTCAGGAGGAGTTTTATCTCAGATGTTTTTGGCATTGGGTCCTTTCACAGTTTGTCGTATATCTGAGCTGGGGCTTTGGTGTTGCATTAGAGAGTTACAAATATCCTGGGGAGGCACAGCGTTTTTATGTACATGTAGTAGAAGATCAATCGAAGCGCGTGACTAGAAGTGACAAAACAACCAGGAGCGAAGCCGTCAACATGCTGGTCCGACTGCTCACTTCACCTGAGGAGTACGCTGTGTTACAAAGAAAAGAAATAAAACAACATTTATTTATTTAAAAAAGAGCAGTACGGTAAATACTATAGATAAATAATCTTATTATTAACAGATGGCAAAAACAAAAAAGAATAACATACGCTGTGCCATTGACCACAATTTCATAAGTGAAGATTTTAAAAGGTAATGTCTCGTTGTAGGCGGCTCGGAGCATAGTGTTCACTATCTGTGTGTCATTGGGTAAAGTTGTGTTTGCTGGAAAAGTAAGATCCATTCCATTTTTGATTGTGGGGATGTTCACTTTTAGACCAGTGTTTTTGGAATAAGAACTGGGGACAAACCAGATTCAAGCAGAACAAATTATTTTCAACATAAAAATAACAAGACAAGAAAATTTGATCAGAACAAACGGTTTTGTTGTTGGTGGCTTTACAATGCCTTTAAAGTCTCTACCGTATGTTAGTTTGAACAAAATCTCACAGCTGATGTTTATATAATATGAATCATTTTCTCAGCATTAATGGCTAGACAGACGTGTGCATACCTGTAGTTGGTTAAATATAAAACACTGAATGATGCTTTATAATCTGTGATGAAGAAAGGTTCAAGCTAAAACAAAAACAAAAATAATAAAATTATCCATCAATCCACGCCAAATAAGATGGCTTATTTCTGAAGTACACATAATAATGTCAAGTTGACACTTTAAGCTTACCCATAGTTTAATCATTGATGACCTGTTTAGAAAATCATTGGATGCTGAATCTAAGAGGGCCGGCACGTACGTGCCATTGGTCAAGAAGGTCACAGGGATTCTCTGCATTTGTTCTGAGGATGCACAAAGGAAAAACATGAATGCACATAAACCACACGTGGAAAGATCTTCTTAAGTAAAATCAAACAGGTCACATCAAGAGAGCTGTAAAAACAACTTACTAGTCACAGTAATGGAGTTAGGAGAAATGGGGAGGTTAGCTTGGAAGGTTGCATTTGCTGCTGCTGCCTTTAGGTCTTCCGCAACCTTAACGTCGCTTGGGATAGTTTGAGGAGAAGTTTCATTGAACACGACCTGAATCTCCGCTTCAACATATTGTCCCATTCGGGTTCTGACAACACCTCTGCAATAAAACATCATAACCATGTGCTTTACAGATTACAACCACCTCAAAATATACAGTATTTAAAACTAAATAAACATGACATCCTTTACATATTCAAGAATATATTTTGTCTAATACTTGAATAATGCATGTCAATGAAATTTAAACTGTATTATTAAGAGAAATAATCAAGCAGACCATTGACTGACCTGAATGAAACCACAATGATTCTGACAAAAAGTAATCCATACTTGCTTCTGTAAACTGGCTCACACTTAAAAAAAAGACAAAAAAAAAAATAATTATGTTTAGTGTAAGTAGGTTATACTTTACATTCTTTTAATGGATCAGAGAATTGAAATGGTTCTACTTTTATACCCAAGCTAATAGGACACAATGGGCCTCATTTATGAAACAAGTGTATAACAGAAAACGGTGTACAGTTGTTTCCATGCAAGACTTGACATTTATCATTATAAACGTGAGCAGTGGCTACGATCAAATCTCACGTCAGGTTTCACCTTCTGTACGCAAGTTTTAAATGAGTGTTAAGATGTATGTTTTACCTGTTTGATATCCTTTCCCAAAAATAGTAAAACTGATAACAATCACTGTAGTTTGGGCTTCAAAGCTTTAACGAAATAAAACAGCCATCCAAGCTTAGAAATATATGATACTGCATTAATTTACGCAGCTCCAGGTGTGCGAGAGGGAAAGGGTTATTACAGTTAAAATACATACTAAATGGCCCACATATATAATAATCATGATAATATTTATTTAGGCCACCCAACCCAGTCAAAGCTTGAACTGGGGACCTTCTTGCTGTGAGGTAACAGTGCGCACTCAAAAAAAAAAAAAAAATGATTCATTGGATTAACTCAATAAAATTGTGGGCAGGATTTCCATCCAATATGAATGTGTACACCTAACTCATAAAAAACTGCTTTACACAATAAAAATATATTGAGTTAGTCCAACTCAATTTAATGTAAATGGCAATACTCTATTAGTTGCCTCAACTCAATTTAGTGTAGTCTGAATAACTCGATTTAGCATAGTTTGAATAACTCAATGTAGTGTAGTCTGAATAACTCAATTCTGTTATTTTATACAAACATTTTTATATCATACTAATTAGCATAAGCACATGTTAGCATGCTAATAATAATAACATATGATACTTTGGATGAGCATGTGAGAAGAGACTGATCTCCAAACAGGCATTAACACAATCAGTGCTCATTGAGCGAAATATGTCAAATCCACAACCTAACCACAAGCGCCACTCTTCTGCACGATGGTAACCAAACAATTTGAAAATATATAACACAAACACTTCTAAATCAACAAGATAAATGGACATTAAACACTATTAAGTCTTTCTCTTTACCTTAAAATGCATAAAATATCACTTAATTAAAAAATGACTCTCTAAAAGCAGTTGCATGCAAAGCATGCTGGGAAATTATTTTTCCAGAACCCAGACTCAAACTAATTGTGTTAATGCAATTAAAAAGAAATCAATAAATTATAGTACATATTTATTTTGTGTTAGACTAATTAAATATATATTTGGGTCAAGTGTGCAGTAATGGCTGCTTATAAACATGTTATAATTGCAACAAAGCACAAAGATGTGCTTTTATTTATTAGGTAAACTTACCCATGTAGTAATACGCTGTGCCATTTCCTTAAATTGAATACTTTGATGGTCTTCGAGTGCTGGAACAAAATCAAGTAATATCACAACACTTATAGTTACAGTTGGTGGAGGGCGGGTTGTAACTGGAGTTGTTGTGATGGTTGCTGGACGTTTTGTGGTTGCTGGACGTTTTGTGGTTGCTGGACGTTTTGTGGTTGCTGGACGTTTTGTGGTTGCTGGACGTTTTGTGGTTGCTGGACGTTTTGTGGTTGCTGGATGTTTTGTGGTTGTTGTTAGACGTTTTGTGGTTGCTGGACGTTTTGTGGTTGTTGTTAGACGTTTTGTGGTTGCTGGATGTTTTGTGCTTGCTGTTGTTGTTGGTGCAGCTGTCATGGTTGTTGGTGCAACTGTCGTGGTTGTTTGTGCAACTGTTGTAGTTGTTGGTGCAGCTGTTGTGGTTGTTGGTGCTTTTGTTGTGGTTGTTGGTGCTTGTGTTGTGGTTGTTGTTGCTTGTGTTGTGGTTGTTGGTGCAGTTGTTGTGGTTGTTTGTGCAGCTGTTGTAGTTGTTGGTGCAGCTGTTGTGGTTGTTGGTGCTTGTGTTGTGGTTGTTGGTGCTTGTGTTGTGGTTGTTGTTGCTTGTGTTGTGGTTGTTGGTACAGTTGTTGTGGTTGTTGGTGCATATGTCATGGTTGTTGGTGCAGCTGTTGTGGTTGTTGGTGCAGCTGTCATAGTTGTTGGTGCAGATGTTGTGGTTGTTTTTGCAGCTTTTGTAGTTGTTGGTGGAACTGTTGTGGTTGTTGGTGCAGCTGTTGTGCTTGTTGGTGCAACTGTTGTGGTTGTTTGTGCTTGTGTTGTGGTTGTGGGTGCAACTGTTGTGGTTGTTTGTGCTTTTGTTGTGGTTGTTTGTGCTTGTGTTGTAGTTGTTGGTGCAGCTGTTGTGGTTGTTGGTGCAACTGTTGTGGTTGTTTGTGCAGCTGTTGTTGTAGTTGTTGGTTCAGTTGTTGTAGTTGTTGGTGCAACTGTTGTGGTTGTTTTTGCTTGTGTTGTGGTTGTTGGTACAGTTGTTGTGGTTGTTGGTGCAACTGTTGTAGTTGTTGGTGCAGCTGTTGTGGTTGTTGGCGCAACTGTCATGGTTGTTGATGCAGTTGTTGTGGTTGTTTGTGCAGCTGTTGTAGTTGTTGGTGGAACTGTTGTGGTTGTTGGTGCAGCTGATGTAGTTGTTGGTGCAACTGTTGTGGTTGTTTGTGCTTGTGTTGTGGTTGTTGGTGCAACTGTTGTGGTTGTTTGTGCTTTTGTTGTGATTGTTTGTGCTTGTGTTGTAGTTGTTGGTGCAGCTGTTGTGGTTGTTGGTACAACTGTTGTGGTTGTTTGTGCAGCTGTTGTGGTTGTTGGTGCAGTTGTTGTGGTTGTTGGTGCCACTGTTGTGGTTGTTTGTGCAGCTGTTGTTGTGGTTGTTGGTGCAGTTGTTGTAGTTGTTGGTGCAACTGTTGTGGTTGTTTTTGCTTGTGTTGTGGTTGTTGGTGCAACTGTTGTAGTTGTTGGTGCAGCTGTTGTGGTTGTTGGCGCAACTGTCACGGTTGTTGATGCAGTTGTTGTGGTTGTTGTTGCAAGTGTTGTGGATGTTTGTGCTTGTGTTATGGTTGTTGGTCCAGCTGTTGTAGTTGTTGTCGCTTCTGTCTTGGGTGTGGGTTCTGCTTTCGGGGGTGTCGGTTCAGCTGTCGTGGTTGTTTGTGCAGCTGTTGTGGTTGTTGGTGCAACTGTTGTGGTTGTTTGTGCTTGTGTTGTGGTTGTTGGTGCAACTGTTGTAGTTGTTGGTGCAGCTGTTGTGGTTGTTGGCGCAACTGTCATGGTTGTTGATGCAGTTGTTGTGGTTGTTTGTGCAGCTGTTGTTGTTGTTGTTGGTGCAACTGTTGTGGATGTTTGTGCTTGTGTTGTGGTTGTTTGTGCAGCTGTTGTGGTTGTTTGTGCTTGTGTTGTGGTTGTTGGTGCAACTGTTGTAGTTGTTGGTGCAGCTGTTGTGGTTGTTGGCGCAACTGTCATGGTTGTTGATGCAGTTCTTGTGGTTGTTTGTGCAGCTGTTGTAGTTGTTGTTGGTGCAACTGTTGTGGATGATTGTGCTTGTGTTGTGGTTGTTTGTGCAGCTGTTGTGGTTGTTTGTGCTTGTGTTGTGGTTGTTGGTGCAACTGTTGTAGTTGTTGGTGCAGCTGTTGTGGTTGTTGGCGCAACTGTCATGGTTGTTGATGCAGATGTTGTGGTTGTTTGTGCAGCTGTTGTAGTTGTTGTTGGTGCAGCTGTCATGGTTGTTGGTGCAACTGTTGTGGTTGTTTGTGCTTGTGTTGTGGTTGTTGGTCCAGCCGTTGTAGTTGTTGGTGGAGCTGTAGTAGTTGTTTGTGCTTGTGTTGTGGTTGTTGGTGCAGCTGTTGTGCTTGTTGGTGCAGCTGTTGTAGTTGTTGGTGCAACTGTTGTGGTTGTTTGTGCTTGTGTTGTGGTTGTTGGTGCAACTGTTGTGGTTGTTTGTGCTTTTGTTGTGATTGTTTGTGCTTGTGTTGTAGTTGTTGGTGCAGCTGTTGTGGTTGTTGGTACAACTGTTGTGGTTGTTTGTGCAGCTGTTGTGGTTGTTGGTGCAGTTGTTGTGGTTGTTGGTGCCACTGTTGTGGTTGTTTGTGCAGCTGTTGTTGTAGTTGTTGGTTCAGTTGTTGTAGTTGTTGGTGCAACTGTTGTGGTTGTTTTTGCTTGTGTTGTGGTTGTTGGTGCAACTGTTGTAGTTGTTGGTGCAGCTGTTGTGGTTGTTGGCGCAACTGTCATGGTTGTTGATGCAGTTGTTGTGGTTGTTTGTGCAGCTGTTGTTGTTGTTGGTGCAACTGTTGTGGATGTTTGTGCTTGTGTTGTGGTTGTTTGTGCAGCTCTTGTGGTTGTTGGTGCAACTGTTGTAGTTGTTGGTGCAGCTGTTGTGGTTGTTGGCGCAACTGTCATGGTTGTTGATGCAGTTGTTGTGGTTGTTGGTGCAACTGTTGTGGTTGTTGGTGCTTGTGTTGTGGTTGTTAGTGCGACTGTTGTGGATGTTTGTGCTTTTGTTGTGGTTGTCAGTGCAGCTGTTGTGGTTGTTGGTGCAGCTGTTGTGGTTGTTGGAGCTTGTGTTGTGGTTGTCGGTGCAGCTGTTGTGGTTGTTGGAGCTTGTGTTGTGGTTGTCAGTGCAGCGGTTGTGGTTGTTGGTGCAGCTGTTGTGGTTGTTGGTGCAGCTGTTGTGGTTGTTGGAGCTTGTGTTGTGGTTGTTTGGGCAGCTGTTGTTGTTGTTTGTGCTTGTGTTGTGGTTGTTGGTGCAACTGTTGTGGATGTTTGTGCTTGTGTTGTGATTGTTTGGGCAGCTGTTGTGGTTGTTTGTGCTTGTGTTGTGGTTGTTGGTGCAACTGTTGTAGTTGTTGGTGCAGCTGTTGTGTTTGTTGGCGCAACTGTCATGGTTGTTGATGCAGTTGTTGTGGTTGTTGGTGCAACTGTTGTGGTTGTTGGTGCTTGTGTTGTGGTTGTTTGTGCGACTGTTGTGGATGTTTTTGCTTGTGTTGTGGTTGTTTGTGCAGCTGTTGTGTTTTTTGGTGCAGCTGTTGTGGTTGTTGGTGCAGCTGTTGTGGTTGTTGGTGCAGTTGTTGTGGTTGTTGGTGCTTGTGTTGTGGTTGTTTGTGCAACTGTTGTGGATGTTTGTGCTTGTGTTGTGGTTGTTGGTGCAGTTGTTGTGGTTGTTTGTGCAACTGTTGTGGATGTTTGTGCTTGTGTTGTGGTTGTTTGTGCAGCTGTTGTAGTTGTTGGTGCAACTGTTGTGGTTGTTTGTGCTTGTGTTGTGGTTGTTGGTGCAACTGTTGTGGTTGTTTTTGCAGCTGTTGTTGTGGTTGTTGGTGCAGTTGTTGTAGTTGTTGGTGCAACTGTTGTGGTTGTTTTAGCTTGTGTTGTGGTTGTTGGTGCAGCTGTTGTGGTTGTTGTTGCAAGTGTTGTGGTTGTTGGTGCTTTTGTTGTGGTTGTTGGAGCTTGTGTTGTGGTTGTTGGTGCTTTTGTTGTGGTTGTTGGAGCTTGTGTTGTGGTTGTCGGTGCAGCTGTTGTGGTTGTTGGTGCTTGTGTTGTCTGTGCTTTTGTTGTGGTTGTCAGTGCAGCTGTTGTGGTTGTTGGTGCAGCTGTTGTGGTTGTTGGAGCTTGTGTTGTGGTTGTCGGTGCAGCTGTTGTGGTTGTTGGAGCTTGTGTTGTGGTTGTTTGTGCTTGTGTTGTGGTTGTTGGTCCAGCCGTTGTAGTTGTTGGTGCAGCTGTTGTAGTTGTTGGTGCAGCTGTTGTGGTTGTTGGTGCAGCTGTTGTGGTTGTTGGTGCAGCTGTTGTAGTTGTTGGTGCAACTGTTGTGGTTGTTTGTGCTTGTGTTGTGGTTGTTGGTGCAACTGTTGTGGTTGTTTGTGCAGCTGTTGTGGTTGTTGGTGCAGTTGTTGTGGTTGGTGTTGCAAGTGTTGTGGTTGTTTGTGCTTGTGTTGTGGTTGTTGTTGTGGTTGTTGGTGCAGTTGTTGTAGTTGTTGGTGCAACTGTTGTGGTTGTTTTTGCTTGTGTTGTGGTTGTTGGTGCAGTTGTTGTGGTTGTTGTTGCAAGTGTTGTGGTTGTTTGTGCTTGTGTTGTGGTTGTTGGTTCAGCTGTTGTAGTTGTTGGTGCTTTTGTTGTGGTTGTTGGAGCTTGTGTTGTGGTTGTCGGTTCAGCTGTTGTGGTTGTTTGTGCAGCTGTTGTGGTTGTTGGTGAAACTGTTGTGGTTGTTTGTGCTTGTGTTGTGGTTGTTGGTGCAACTGTTGTAGTTGTTGGTGCAGCTGTTGTGGTTGTTGGCGCAACTGTTATGGTTGTTGATGCAGTTGTTGTGGTTGTTTGTGCAGCTGTTGTTGTTGTTGTTGTTGGTGCAACTGTTGTGGATGTTTGTGCTTGTGTTGTGGTTGTTTGTGCAGCTGTTGTGGTTGTTTGTGCTTGTGTTGTGGTTGTTGGTGCAACTGTTGTAGTTGTTGGTGCAGCTGTTGTGGTTGTTGGCGCAACTGTCATGGTTGTTGATGCAGTTGTTGTGGTTGTTGGTGCAACTGTTGTGGTTGTTGGTGCTTGTGTTGTGGTTGTTTGTGCGACTGTTGTGGATGTTTGTGCTTGTGTTGTGGTTGTTTGTGCAGCTGTTGTGGTTGTTGGTGCAGTTGTTGTGGTTGTTGGTGCTTGTGTTGTGGTTGTTTGTGCAACTGTTGTGGATGTTTGTGCTTGTGTTGTGGTTGTTGGTGCAACTGTTGTTGTTGTTGGTGCAACTGTTGTGGTTGTTGGCGCAAATGTTGTGGTTGTTTGTGCTTGTGTTGTGGTTGTTGGTGCAACTGTTGTAGTTGTTGGTGCAACTGTTGTGGTTGTTGCTGCAGTAGTTGTGGTTGTTGGTGCAACTGTTGTGGTTGTTTGTGCTTGTGTTGTGGTTGTTGGTGCAACTGTTGTGGTTGTTTGTGCTTGTGTTGTGGGTTTTGGTGCAGCTGTTGTGGTTGTTGGTGCAGTTGTTGTGGTTGTTGGTGCAACTGTTGTGGTTGTTGGTGCAGCTGGTGTGGTTGTTGCTGCAGTAGTTGTGGTTGTTGGCGCAACTGTTGTGGTTGTTTGTGCTTGTTTTGTGGTTGTTGGTGCAACTGTTGTGGTTGTTTGTGCAAATGTTGTGGTTGTTGATGCAGCTGTCGTGGTTGTTGGTGCAACTGTTGTTGTTGTTGGCGCAAATGTTGTGGTTGTTTGTGCTTGTGTTGTGGTTGTTGGTGCAGCTGTTGTGGTTGTTTCTGCAGTAGTTGTGGTTGTTGGCGCAACTGTTGTGGTTGTTTGTGCTTGTTTTGTGGTTGTTGGTGCAACTGTTGTGGTTGTTTGTGCAAATGTTGTGGTTGTTGATGCAGCTGTCGTGGTTGTTGGTGCAACTGTTGTGGTTGTTGATGCAGCTTTTGTGGTTGTTGGTGCAGCTGTCGTGGTTGTTGGTGCAGCTGTTGTGGTTGTTGGCGCAACTGTTGAGGTTGTTTGTGCTTGTGTTGTGGTTGTTGGTGCAGCTGTCGTGGTTGTTGGTGCAACTGTTGTGGTTGTTGGTGCAGCTGTTGTGGTTGTTGTTGCAGCTGTCGTGGTTGTTGGTGCAGCTGTTGTGGTTGTTGGCGCAACTGTTGTGGTTGTTGGTGCAACTGTTGTGGTTGTTGCTGCAGTAGTTGTGGTTGTTGGCGCAACTGTTGTGGTTGTTTGTGCTTGTGTTGTGGTTGTTGGTGCAGCTGTTGTGCTTGTTGGTGCAGCTGTAGTGGTTGTTGTTGCAGTCGTTGTGGTTGTTGGCGCAACTGTTGTGGTTGTTTGTGCTTGTGTTGTGGTTGTTTGTGGAACTGTTGTGGTTGTTTGTGCTTGTGTTGTGGTTGTTTGTGGAACTGTTGTGGTTGTTTGTGCTTGTGTTGTGGTTGTTGGTGCAGCTTTTGTGGTTGTTGCTTCAGTAGTTGTGGTTGTTGCTGCAGTAGTTGTGGTTGTTGGCACAACTGTTGTGGTTGTTTGTGCAGCTGTTGTGGTTGTTGCTGCAGTAGTTGTGCTTGTTGGTGCTTTTGTTGTGGTTGTTGGAGCTTGTGTTGTGGTTGTTGGTGCTTTTGTTGTGGTTGTTGGTGCAGCTGTTGTGGTTGTTGGTGCAGCTGTTGTGGTTCTTGGGGCTTTTGTTGTGGTTGTCTGTGCAGCTGTTGTGGTTGTTGGTGCAGCTGTTGTGGTTGTTGGTGCAGCTGTTGTGGTTGTTGGTGCAGCTGTTGTGGTTGTTTGTGCAACTATTGTGGTTGTTGGCGCAACTGTTGTGGTTGTTTGTGCTTGTGTTGTGGTTGTTGGTGCAGCTGTCATGCTTGTTGGTGCAGTTGTTGTGGTTGTTGGCGCAACTGTTGTGGTTGTTTGTGCTTGTGTTGTGGTTGTTTGTGGAACTGTTGTGGTTGTTTGTGCTTGTGTTGTGGTTGTTTGTGGAACTGTTGTGGTTGTTTGTGCTTGTGTTGTGGTTGTTGGTGCAGCTTTTGTGGTTGTTGCTTCAGTAGTTGTGGTTGTTGCTGCAGTAGTTGTGGTTGTTGGCACAACTGTTGTGGTTGTTTGTGCAGCTGTTGTGGTTGTTGCTGCAGTAGTTGTGGTTGTTTGTGCTTGTGTTGTGGTTGTTTGTGCTTGTGTTGTGGTTGTTTGTGCTTGTGTTGTGGTTGTTTGTGCAGCTATTGTGGTTGTTGGTGCAACTGTTGTGGTTGTTTGTGCTTGTGTTGTGGTTGTTGGTGCAGCTGTTGTGGTTGTTGGTGCAGCTGTAGTTGTTCTTGGTGCAGCTGTTGTGGTTGTTGGTGCAGCTGTTGTGGTTGTTGGTTCAACTGTCGTAGTTCTTGGAACAGCTGTTGTGGTTGTTTGTGCTTGTGTTGTGGTTGTTGGTGCAGCTGTCATGCTTGTTGGTGCAATTGTTGTAGTTGTTGGTGCAGCTGTTGTGGTTGTTGGTGCAGCTGTTGTGGTTGTTGGAGCAGCTGTTGTGTTTGTGGGTGAAGCTGTTGTGGTTGTTGGTTCAACTGTCGTAGTTCTTGGAGCAGCTGTTGTGGTTGTTGGTGCTAGTGTTGTGGTTGTTGGTGCAACTGTTGTGGTTGTTGGTGCAGCTGTTGTGGTTGTTGCTGCAGTAGTTGTGGTTGTTGGCGCAACTGTTGTGGTTGTTTGTGCTTGTTTTGTGGTTGTTGGTGCAACTGTTGTGGTTGTTTGTGCAAATGTTGTGGTTGTTGATGCAGCTGTCGTGGTTGTTGGTGCAACTGTTGTGGTTGTTGGTGCAGCTGTTGTGGTTGTTGGTGCAGCTGTCGTGGTTGTTGGTGCAGCTGTTGTGGTTGTTGGCGCAACTATTGTGGTTGTTGGCGCAACTGTTGTGGTTGTTTGTGCTTGTGTTGTGGTTGTTGGTGCAGCTGTTGTGGTTGTTTCTGCAGTAGTTGTGGTTGTTGGCGCAACTGTTGTGGTTGTTTGTGCTTGTTTTGTGGTTGTTGGTGCAACTGTTGTGGTTGTTTGTGCAAATGTTGTGGTTGTTGATGCAGCTGTCGTGGTTGTTGGTGCAACTGTTGTGGTTGTTGATGCAGCTTTTGTGGTTGTTGGTGCAGCTGTCGTGGTTGTTGGTGCAGCTGTTGTGGTTGTTGGCGCAACTATTGTGGTTGTTGGCGCAACTGTTGTGGTTGTTTGTGCTTGTGTTGTGGTTGTTGGTGCAACTGTTGTTGTTGTTGGCGCAAATGTTGTGGTTGTTTGTGCTTGTGTTGTGGTTGTTGGTGCAGCTGTCGTGGTTGTTGGTGCAACTGTTGTGGTTGTTGGTGCAGCTGTTGTGGTTGTTGTTGCAGCTGTCGTGGTTGTTGGTGCAGCTGTTGTGGTTGTTGGCACAACTATTGTGGTAATTGGCGCAACTGTTGTGGTTGTTGGTGCAACTGTTGTGGTTGTTGCTGCAGTAGTTGTGGTTGTTGGCGCAACTGTTGTGGTTGTTTGTGCTTGTGTTGTGGTTGTTGGTGCAGCTGTTGTGCTTGTTGGTGCAGCTGTAGTGGTTGTTGTTGCAGTCGTTGTGGTTGTTGGCGCAACTGTTGTGGTTGTTTGTGCTTTTGTTGTGGTTGTTGGTGCAACTGTTGTGGTTGTTTGTGCTTGTGTTGTGGGTTTTGGTGCAGCTGTTGTGCTTGTTGGTGCAGTTGTTGTGGTTGTTGGTGCAACTGTAGTGGTTGTTGGTGTAACTGTGGTGGTTGTTGGTGCAACTGTCGTGGTTGTTGGTGCAACTGTTGTGGTTGTTTGTGCTTGTGTTGTGGTTGTTGGTGCAGCTGTTGTGGTTGTTGCTGCAGTAGTTGTGGTTGTTGGCGCAACTGTTGTGTTTGTTTGTGCTTGTGTTGTGGTTGTTGGTGCAACTGTTGTGGTTGTTGGTGCAGATGTTGTGGTTGTTGGTACAACTGTAGTGGTTGTTTGTGCTTGTGTTGTGGTTGTTGGTGCAGCTGTTGTGGTTGTTTGTGCATATGTCGTGGTTGTTGATGCAGCTGTCGTGATTGTTGGTGCAACTGTTGTGGTTGTTGGTGCAGCTGTTGTGGTTGTTGGTGCAGCTGTCGTTGTTGTTGGTGCAACTATTGTGGTTGTTGGCGCAACTGTTGTGGTTTTTTGTGCTTGTGTTGTGGTTGTTGGTGCAACTGTTGTTGTTGTTGGTGCAACTGTTGTGGTTGTTGGCGCAAATGTTGTGGTTGTTTGTGCAACTATTGTGGTTGTTGGCGCAACTGTTGTGGTTGTTTGTGCTTGTGTTGTGGTTGTTGGTGCAACTGTTGTTGTTGTTGGTGCAACTATTGTGGTTGTTGGCGCAACTGTTGTGGTTGTTTGTGCTTGTGTTGTGGTTGTTGGTGCAACTGTTGTGGTTGTTTGTGCAAATGTTGTGGTTGTTGATGCAGCTGTCGTGGTTGTTGGTGCAACTGTTGTGGTTGTTGGTGCAGCTGTTGTGGTTGTTGGTGCAGCTGTCGTGGTTGTTGGTGCAGCTGTTGTGGTTGTTAGCACAACTATTGTGGTTGTTGGCGCAACTGTTGTGGTTGTTTGTGCTTGTGTTGTGGTTGTTGGTGCAACTGTTGTGGTTGTTGGCGCAAATGTTGTGGTTGTTTGTGCTTGTGTTGTGGTTGTTGGTGCAACTGTTGTAGTTGTTGGTGCAACTGTTGTGGTTGTTGCTGCAGTAGTTGTGATTGTTGGCGCAACTGTTGTGGTTATTTGTGCTTGTGTTGTGGTTGTTGGTGCATCTGTTGTGGTTGTTGGTGCAGCTGTTGTGGTTGTTGCTGCAGTAGTTGTGGTTGTTGGCGCAACTGTTGTGGTTGTTTGTGCTTGTGTTGTGGTTGTTGGTGCAACTGTTGTGGTTGTTTGTGCAAGTGTTGTGGGTTTTGGTGCAGCTGTTGTGCTTGTTGGTGCAGTTGTTGTGGTTGTTGGTACTTGTGTTATGGTTGTTGGTGCAGTTGTATTGGTTGTTGGTGCTTGTGTTGTGGTTGTTTGTGCAACTGTTGTGGTTGTTGCTGAAACAGTTGTGGTTGTTGGTGCAACTGTTGTGGTTGTTTGTGCTTGTGTTGTGGTTGTGAGTGCAGCTTTAGTGGTTAATTGTGCTTGTGTTGTGGTTGTTTGTGCAGCTGTTGTGGTTGTTGGTGCAGCTGTTGTGGTTGTTGCTGCAGTAGTTGTGGTTGTTGGCGCAACTGTTGTGGTTGTTTGTGCTTGTGTTGTGGTTGTTGGTGCAACTGTTGTGGTTGTTTGTGCATGTGTTGTGGGTTTTGGTGCAGCTGTTGTGCTTGTTGGTGCAGTTGTTGTGGTTGTTGGTGCAACTGTTGTGGTTGTTGGTGCAGCTGTTGTGGTTGTTTCTGCAGTAGTTGTGGTTGTTGGTGCAACAGTTGTGGTTGTTTGTGCTTGTTTTGTGGTTGTTGGTGCAACTGTTGTGGTTGTTTGTGCTTGTGTTGTGGTTGTTGGTGCAACTGTTGTGGTTGTTTGTGCTTGTGTTGTGGGTTTTGGTGCAGCTGTTGTGGTTGTTGGTGCAGTTGTTGTGGTTGTTGGTGCAACTGTTGTGGTTGTTGGTGCAGCTGTTGTGGTTGTTTCTGCAGTAGTTGTGGTTGTTGGCGCAACTGTTGTGGTTGTTTGTGCTTGTTTTGTGGTTGTTGGTGCAACTGTTGTGGTTGTTTGTGCAAATGTTGTGGTTGTTGATGCAGCTGTCGTGGTTGTTGGTGCAACTGTTGTGGTTGTTGGTGCAAATGTTGTGGTTGTTGGTGCAGCTGTTGTGGTTGTTGGTGTAGCTGTTGTGGTTGTTGGTGCTTTTGTTGTGGTTGTTGGTGCAGCTGTTGTGCTTGTTGGTGCAGCTGTAGTGGTTGTTGTTGCAGTCGTTGTGGTTGTTGGTGCAGCTGTTGTTGTGGTTGGAGCAATTGTAGTGGTGGTTGGAGCAACAATTGTTGTTGTTGTTTGTGCTTGTGTTGTGGTTGTTGGTGCAACTGTTGTTGTTGTTGGTGCAACTGTTGTGGTTGTTTGTGCTTGTGTTGTGGTTGTTGGTGCAACTGTTGTTGTTGTTGGTGCAACTGTTGTGGTTGTTGGCGCAAATGTTGTGGTTGTTTGTGCTTGTGTTGTGGTTGTTGGTGCAACTGTTGTAGTTGTTGGTGCAACTGTTGTGGTTGTTGCTGCAGTAGTTGTGGTTGTTGGCGCAACTGTTGTGGTTGTTGGCGCAACTATTGTGGTTGTTGGCGCAACTGTTGTGGTTGTTTGTGCTTGTGTTGTGGTTGTTGGTGCAACTGTTGTTGTTGTTGGCGCAAATGTTGTGGTTGTTTGTGCTTGTGTTGTGGTTGTTGGCGCAACTGTTGTGGTTGTTTGTGCTTGTTTTGTGGTTGTTGGTGCAACTGTTGTGGTTGTTTGTGCAAATGTTGTGGTTGTTGATGCAGCTGTCGTGGTTGTTGGTGCAACTATTGTGGTTGTTGGTGCAAATGTTGTGGTTGTTGGTGCAGCTGTTGTGGTTGTTGGTGCAGCTGTCGTTGTTGTTGGTGCAGCTGTTGTGGTTGTTGGCGCAACTATTGTGGTTGTTGGCGCAACTGTTGTGGTTGTTTGTGCTTCTGTTGTGGTTGTTGGTGCAACTGTTGTTGTTGTTGGCGCAACTGTTGTGGTTGTTTGTGCTTGTGTTGTGGTTGTTGGTGCAACTGTTGTAGTTGTTGGTGCAACTGTTGTGTTTGTTGCTGCAGTAGTTGTGGTTGTTGGCGCAACTGTTGTGGTTGTTTGTGCTTGTGTTGTGGTTGTTGGTGCAACTGTTGTGGTTGTTTGTGCTTGTGTTGTGGGTTTTGGTGCAGCTGTTGTGGTTGTTGGTGCAGTTGTTGTGGTTGTTGGTGCAACTGTTGTGGTTGTTGGTGCAGCTGGTGTGGTTGTTGCTGCAGTAGTTGTGGTTGTTGGCGCAACTGTTGTGGTTGTTTGTGCTTGTTTTGTGGTTGTTGGTGCAAC
Organism: Misgurnus anguillicaudatus; assembly: GCF_027580225.2. Lineage (NCBI taxonomy): Eukaryota > Metazoa > Chordata > Actinopteri > Cypriniformes > Cobitidae > Misgurnus > Misgurnus anguillicaudatus. The sequence goes on from NC_073357.2 coordinate 64,212,130, forward strand.
TGTTGTGGTTGTTTGTGCAAATGTTGTGGTTGTTGATGCAGCTGTCGTGGTTGTTGGTGCAACTGTTGTGGTTGTTGGTGCAGCTGTTGTGGTTGTTGGTGCAGCTGTCGTGGTTGTTGGTGCAGCTGTTGTGGTTGTTGGCGCAACTATTGTGGTTGTTGGCGCAACTGTTGTGGTTGTTGGCGCAACTATTGTGGTTGTTGGCGCAACTGTTGTGGTTGTTTGTGCTTGTGTTGTGGTTGTTGGTGCAACTGTTGTTGTTGTTGGTACAAATGTTGTGGTTGTTTGTGCTTGTGTTGTGGTTGTTGGTGCAACTGTTGTGGTTGTTTGTGCTTGTTTTGTGGTTGTTGGTGCAACTGTTGTGGTTGTTTGTGCAAATGTTGTGGTTGTTGATGCAGCTGTCGTGGTTGTTGGTGCAACTGTTGTGGTTGTTGGTGCAGCTGGTGTGGTTGTTGCTGCAGTAGTTGTGGTTGTTGGCGCAACTGTTGTGGTTGTTTGTGCTTGTTTTGTGGTTGTTGGTGCAGCTGTTGTGGTTGTTGGCGCAACTATTGTGGTTGTTGGCGCAACTGTTGTGGTTGTTGGTGCAACTGTTGTGGTTGTTGGTGCAACTGTTGTTGTTGTTGGCGCAAATGTTGTGGTTGTTTGTGCTTGTGTTGTGGTTGTTGGTGCAGCTGTTGTTGTTGTTGGCGCAAATGTTGTGGTTGTTTGTGCTTGTGTTGTGGTTGTTGGTGCAACTGTTGTTGTTGTTGGCGAAAATGTTGTGGTTGTTTGTGCTTGTGTTGTGGTTGTTGGTGCAGCTGTTGTGGTTGTTGTTGCAGCTGTCGTGGTTGTTGGTGCAGCTGTTGTGGTTGTTGGCACAACTATTGTGGTTGTTGGCGCAACTGTTGTGGTTGTTGGTGCAACTGTTGTGGTTGTTGCTGCAGTAGTTGTGGTTGTTGGCGCAACTGTTGTGGTTGTTTGTGCTTGTGTTGTGGTTGTTGGTGCAGCTGTTGTGGTTGTTGGTGCAGCTGTTGTGGTTGTTGGCGCAGTAGTTGTGGTTGTTGGCGCAACTGTTGTGGTTGTTTGTGCTTGTGTTGTGGTTGTTGGTGCAGCTGTTGTGGTTGTTTCTGCAGTAGTTGTGGTTGTTGGCGCAACTGTTGTGGTTGTTTGTGCTTGTTTTGTGGTTGTTGGTGCAACTGTTGTGGTTGTTTGTGCTTGTGTTGTGGTTGTTGGTGCAGATGTTGTGGTTGTTGGTGCTTGTGTTGTGGTTGTTGGTGCAGCTGTTGTGGTTGTTTGTGCAAATGTCGTGGTTGTTGATGCAGCTGTCGTGGTTGTTGGTGCAACTGTTGTGGTTGTTGGTGCAGCTGTTGTGGTTGTTGGTGCAGCTGTTGTGGTTGTTGGTGCAACTATTGTGGTTGTTGGCGCAACTGTTGTGGTTGTTTGTGCTTGTGTTGTGGTTGTTGGTGCAACTGTTGTTGTTGTTGGTGCAACTATTGTGGTTGTTGGCGCAACTGTTGTGGTTGTTGGAGCATCTGTTGTGGTTGTTTGAGCAACTGTTGTGGTTGTTGGTGCATCTGTTGTGGTGTTTGGAGCAACTGTTGTGGTTGTTGGAGCTTTTGTTGTGGTTGTTGGAGCAACTGTTGTGGTTGTTTGGTGCAGTTGTTGTGGTTGTTGGTGCAACTGTTGTGGTTGTTGGTGCAGCTGTTGTGGTTGTTTCTGCAGTAGTTGTGGTTGTTGGCGCAACTGTTGTGGTTGTTTGTGCTTGTTTTGTGGTTGTTGGTGCAACTGTTGTGGTTGTTTGTGCAAATGTTGTGGTTGTTGATGCAGCTGTCGTGGTTGTTGGTGCAACTGTTGTGGTTGTTGGTGCAAATGTTGTGGTTGTTGGTGCAGCTGTTGTGGTTGTTGGTGCAGCTGTCGTTGTTGTTGGTGCAGCTGTTGTGGTTGTTGGCGCAACTATTGTGGTTGTTGGCGCAACTGTTGTGGTTGTTTGTGCTTGTATTGTGGTTGTTGGTGCAACTGTTGTTGTTGTTGGTGCAACTGTTGTGGTTGTTGGCGCAAATGTTGTGGTTGTTTGTGCTTGTGTTGTGGTTGTTGGTGCAACTGTTGTAGTTGTTGGTGCAACTGTTGTGTTTGTTGCTGCAGTAGTTGTGGTTGTTGGCGCAACTGTTGTGGTTGTTTGTGCTTGTGTTGTGGTTGTTGGTGCAGCTGTTGTGGTTGTTGGTGCAGCTGTCGTGGTTGTTGGTCCAGCTGTTGTGGTTGTTGGCGCAACTATTGTGGTTGTTGGCGCAACTGTTGTGGTTGTTTGTGCTTGTGTTGTGGTTGTTGGTGCAACTGTTGTTGTTGTTGGCGCAATTGTTGTGGTTGTTTGTGCTTGTGTTGTGGTTGTTGGTGCAGCTGTTGTTGTTGTTGGTGCAAATGTTGTGGTTGTTTGTGCTTGTGTTGTGGTTGTTGGTGCAACTGTTGTTGTTGTTGGCGCAAATGTTGTGGTTGTTTGTGCTTGTGTTGTGGTTGTTGGTGCAGCTGTTGTGGTTGTTGTTGCAGCTGTCGTGGTTGTTGGTGCAGCTGTTGTGGTTGTTGGCACAACTATTGTGGTTGTTGGCGCAACTGTTGTGGTTGTTGGTGCAACTGTTGTGGTTGTTGCTGCAGTAGTTGTGGTTGTTGGCGCAACTGTTGTGGTTGTTTGTGCTTGTGTTGTGGTTGTTGGTGCAGCTGTTGTGGTTGTTTCTGCAGTAGTTGTGGTTGTTGGCGCAACTGTTGTGGTTGTTTGTGCTTGTTTTGTGGTTGTTGGTGCAACTGTTGTGGTTGTTTGTGCTTGTGTTGTGGTTGTTGGTGCAGATGTTGTGGTTGTTGGTACAACTGTAGTGGTTGTTGGTGCTTGTGTTGTGGTTGTTGGTGCAGCTGTTGTGGTTGTTTGTGCAAATGTCGTGGTTGTTGATGCAGCTGTCGTGGTTGTTGGTGCAACTGTTGTGGTTGTTGGTGCAGCTGTTGTGGTTGTTGGTGCAGCTGTTGTGGTTGTTGGTGCAACTATTGTGGTTGTTGGCGCAACTGTTGTGGTTGTTTGTGCTTGTGTTGTGGTTGTTGGTGCAACTGTTGTTGTTGTTGGTGCAACTATTGTGGTTGTTGGCGCAACTGTTGTGGTTGTTTGTGCTTGTGTTGTGGTTGTTGGTGCAACTGTTGTTGTTGTTGGTGCAACTGTTGTGGTTGTTGGTGCAACTGTTGTGGTTGTTTGTGCTTGTGTTGTGGTTGTTGGTGCAACTGTTGTGGTTGTTTGTGCTTGTGTTGTGGGTTTTGGTGCAGCTGTTGTGGTTGTTGGTGCAGTTGTTGTGGTTGTTGGTGCAACTGTTGTGGTTGTTTGTGCAGCTGTTGTGGTTGTTGGCGCAACTGTTGTGGTTGTTTGTGCTTGTGTTGTGGTTGTTGGTGCAGCTGTTGTGGTTGTTGGTGCAGCTGTTGTGGTTGTTGCTGCAGTAGTTGTGGTTGTTGGCGCAACTGTTGTGGTTGTTTGTGCTTGTGTTGTGGTTGTTGGTGCAGCTGTTGTGGTTGTTTCTGCAGTAGTTGTGGTTGTTGGCGCAACTGTTGTGGTTGTTTGTGCTTGTTTTGTGGTTGTTGGTGCAACTGTTGTGGTTGTTTGTGCTTGTGTTGTGGTTGTTGGTGCAGATGTTGTGGTTGTTGGTACAACTGTAGTGGTTGTTGGTGCTTGTGTTGTGGTTGTTGGTGCAGCTGTTGTGGTTGTTTGTGCAAATGTCGTGGTTGTTGATGCAGCTGTCGTGGTTGTTGGTGCAACTGTTGTGGTTGTTGGTGCAGCTGTTGTGGTTGTTGGTGCAGCTGTTGTGGTTGTTGGTGCAACTATTGTGGTTGTTGGCGCAACTGTTGTGGTTGTTTGTGCTTGTGTTGTGGTTGTTGGTGCAACTGTTGTTGTTGTTGGTGCAACTATTGTGGTTGTTGGCGCAACTGTTGTGGTTGTTTGTGCTTGTGTTGTGGTTGTTGGTGCAACTGTTGTTGTTGTTGGTGCAACTGTTGTGGTTGTTGGTGCAACTGTTGTGGTTGTTTGTGCTTGTGTTGTGGTTGTTGGTGCAACTGTTGTGGTTGTTTGTGCTTGTGTTGTGGTTGTTGGTGCAGCTGTTGTGGTTGTTGGTGCAGTTGTTGTGGTTGTTGGTGCAAATGTTGTGGTTGTTTGTGCTTGTGTTGTGGTTGTTGGTGCAACTGTTGTAGTTGTTGGTGCAACTGTTGTGTTTGTTGCTGCAGTAGTTGTGGTTGTTGGCGCAACTGTTGTGGTTGTTTGTGCTTGTGTTGTGGTTGTTGGTGCAACTGTTGTGGTTGTTTGTGCTTGTGTTGTGGGTTTTGGTGCAGCTGTTGTGGTTGTTGGTGCAGTTGTTGTGGTTGTTGGTGCAACTGTTGTGGTTGTTGGTGCAGCTGGTGTGGTTGTTGCTGCAGTAGTTGTGGTTGTTGGCGCAACTGTTGTGGTTGTTTGTGCTTGTTTTGTGGTTGTTGGTGCAACTGTTGTGGTTGTTTGTGCAAATGTTGTGGTTGTTGATGCAGCTGTCGTGGTTGTTGGTGCAACTGTTGTGGTTGTTGGCGCAACTATTGTGGTTGTTGGCGCAACTGTTGTGGTTGTTTGTGCTTGTGTTGTGGTTGTTGGTGCAACTGTTGTTGTTGTTGGCGCAAATGTTGTGGTTGTTTGTGCTTGTGTTGTGGTTGTTGGTGCAGCTGTTGTGGTTGTTTCTGCAGTAGTTGTGGTTGTTGGCGCAACTGTTGTGGTTGTTTGTGCTTGTTTTGTGGTTGTTGGTGCAACTGTTGTGGTTGTTTGTGCAAATGTTGTGGTTGTTGATGCAGCTGTTGTGGTTGTTGGTGCAACTGTTGTGGTTGTTGGTGCAGCTGTTGTGGTTGTTTCTGCAGTAGTTGTGGTTGTTGGCGCAACTGTTGTGGTTGTTTGTGCTTGTTTTGTGGTTGTTGGTGCAACTGTTGTGGTTGTTTGTGCAAATGTTGTGGTTGTTGATGCAGCTGTCGTGGTTGTTGGTGCAACTGTTGTGGTTGTTGGTGCAAATGTTGTGGTTGTTGGTGCAGCTGTTGTGGTTGTTGGTGCAGCTGTCGTTGTTGTTGGTGCAGCTGTTGTGGTTGTTGGCGCAACTATTGTGGTTGTTGGCGCAACTGTTGTGGTTGTTTGTGCTTGTGTTGTGGTTGTTGGTGCAACTGTTGTTGTTGTTGTTGGTGCAACTGTTGTGGTTGTTGGCGCAAATGTTGTGGTTGTTTGTGCTTGTGTTGTGGTTGTTGGTGCAACTGTTGTAGTTGTTGGTGCAACTGTTGTGTTTGTTGCTGCAGTAGTTGTGGTTGTTGGCGCAACTGTTGTGGTTGTTTGTGCTTGTGTTGTGGTTGTTGGTGCAACTGTTGTGGTTGTTGGTGCAGCTGTCGTGGTTGTTGGTGCAGCTGTTGTGGTTGTTGGCGCAACTATTGTGGTTGTTGGCGCAACTGTTGTGGTTGTTTGTGCTTGTGTTGTGGTTGTTGGTGCAACTGTTGTTGTTGTTGGCGCAAATTGTTGTGGTTGTTTGTGCTTGTGTTGTGGTTGTTGGTGCAGCTGTTGTTGTTGTTGGTGCAAATGTTGTGGTTGTTTGTGCTTGTGTTGTGGTTGTTGGTGCAACTGTTGTTGTTGTTGGCGCAATGTTGTGGTTGTTTGTGCTTGTGTTGTGGTTGTTGGTGCAGCTGTTGTGGTTGTTGTTGCAGCTGTCGTGGTTGTTGGTGCAGCTGTTGTGGTTGTTGGCACAACTATTGTGGTTGTTGGCGCAACTGTTGTGGTTGTTGGTGCAACTGTTGTGGTTGTTGCTGCAGTAGTTGTGGTTGTTGGCGCAACTGTTGTGGTTGTTTGTGCTTGTGTTGTGGTTGTTGGTGCAGCTGTTGTGGTTGTTGGTGCAGCTGTTGTGGTTGTTGCTGCAGTAGTTGTGGTTGTTGGCGCAACTGTTGTGGTTGTTTGTGCTTGTGTTGTGGTTGTTGGTGCAGCTGTTGTGGTTGTTTCTGCAGTAGTTGTGGTTGTTGGCGCAACTGTTGTGGTTGTTTGTGCTTGTTTTGTGGTTGTTGGTGCAACTGTTGTGGTTGTTTGTGCTTGTGTTGTGGTTGTTGGTGCAGATGTTGTGGTTGTTGGTGCAACTGTAGTGGTTGTCGGTGCTTGTGTTGTGGTTGTTGGTGCAGGTGTTGTGGTTGTTTGTGCAAATGTCGTGGTTGTTGATGCAGCTGTCGTGGTTGTTGGTGCAACTGTTGTGGTTGTTGGTGCAGCTGTTGTGGTTGTTGGTGCAGCTGTTGTGGTTGTTGGTGCAACTATTGTGGTTGTTGGCGCAACTGTTGTGGTTGTTTGTGCTTGTGTTGTGGTTGTTGGTGCAACTGTTGTTGTTGTTGGTGCAACTATTGTGGTTGTTGGCGCAACTGTTGTGGTTGTTTGTGCTTGTGTTGTGGTTGTTGGTGCAACTGTTGTTGTTGTTGGTGCAACTGTTGTGGTTGTTGGCGCAACTGTTGTGGTTGTTTGTGCTTGTGTTGTGGTTGTTGGTGCAACTGTTGTGGTTGTTTGTGCTTGTGTTGTGGGTTTTGGTGCAGCTGTTGTGGTTGTTGGTGCAGTTGTTGTGGTTGTTGGTGCAACTGTTGTGGTTGTTGGTGCAGCTGTTGTGGTTGTTTCTGCAGTAGTTGTGGTTGTTGGCGCAACTGTTGTGGTTGTTTGTGCTTGTTTTGTGGTTGTTGGTGCAACTGTTGTGGTTGTTTGTGCAAATGTTGTGGTTGTTGATGCAGCTGTCGTGGTTGTTGGTGCAACTGTTGTGGTTGTTGGTGCAAATGTTGTGGTTGTTGGTGCAGCTGTTGTGGTTGTTGGTGCAGCTGTCGTTGTTGTTGGTGCAGCTGTTGTGGTTGTTGGCGCAACTATTGTGGTTGTTGGCGCAACTGTTGTGGTTGTTTGTGCTTGTGTTGTGGTTGTTGGTGCAACTGTTGTTGTTGTTGGTGCAACTGTTGTGGTTGTTGGAGCAAATGTTGTGGTTGTTTGTGCTTGTGTTGTGGTTGTTGGTGCAACTGTTGTAGTTGTTGGTGCAACTGTTGTGTTTGTTGCTGCAGTAGTTGTGGTTGTTGGCGCAACTGTTGTGGTTGTTTGTGCTTGTGTTGTGGTTGTTGGTGCAACTGTTGTGGTTGTTTGTGCTTGTGTTGTGGGTTTTGGTGCAGCTGTTGTGGTTGTTGGTGCAGTTGTTGTGGTTGTTGGTGCAACTGTTGTGGTTGTTGGTGCAGCTGGTGTGGTTGTTGCTGCAGTAGTTGTGGTTGTTGGCGCAACTGTTGTGGTTGTTTGTGCTTGTTTTGTGGTTGTTGGTGCAACTGTTGTGGTTGTTTGTGCAAATGTTGTGGTTGTTGATGCAGCTGTCGTGGTTGTTGGTGCAACTGTTGTGGTTGTTGGCGCAACTATTGTGGTTGTTGGCGCAACTGTTGTGGTTGTTTGTGCTTGTGTTGTGGTTGTTGGTGCAACTGTTGTTGTTGTTGGCGCAAATGTTGTGGTTGTTTGTGCTTGTGTTGTGGTTGTTGGTGCAGCTGTTGTGGTTGTTTCTGCAGTAGTTGTGGTTGTTGGCGCAACTGTTGTGGTTGTTTGTGCTTGTTTTGTGGTTGTTGGTGCAACTGTTGTGGTTGTTTGTGCAAATGTTGTGGTTGTTGATGCAGCTGTTGTGGTTGTTGGTGCAACTGTTGTGGTTGTTGATGCAGCTTTTGTGGTTGTTGGTGCAGCTGTCGTGGTTGTTGGTGCAGCTGTTGTGGTTGTTGGCGCAACTATTGTGGTTGTTGGCGCAACTGTTGTGGTTGTTTGTGCTTGTGTTGTGGTTGTTGGTGCAACTGTTGTTGTTGTTGGCGCAAATGTTGTGGTTGTTTGTGCTTGTGTTGTGGTTGTTGGTGCAGCTGTCGTGGTTGTTGGTGCAACTGTTGTGGTTGTTGGTGCAGCTGTTGTGGTTGTTGTTGCAGCTGTCGTGGTTGTTGGTGCAGCTGTTGTGGTTGTTGGCACAACTATTGTGGTTGTTGGCGCAACTGTTGTGGTTGTTTGTGCTTGTGTTGTGGTTGTTGGTGCAGCTGTTGTGGTTGTTGGTGCAGCTGTTGTGGTTGTTGCTGCAGTAGTTGTGGTTGTTGGCGCAACTGTTGTGGTTGTTTGTGCTTGTGTTGTGGTTGTTGGTGCAGCTGTTGTGGTTGTTTCTGCAGTAGTTGTGGTTGTTGGCGCAACTGTTGTGGTTGTTTGTGCTTGTTTTGTGGTTGTTGGTGCAACTGTTGTGGTTGTTTGTGCTTGTGTTGTGGTTGTTGGTGCAGATGTTGTGGTTGTTGGTACAACTGTAGTGGTTGTTGGTGCTTGTGTTGTGGTTGTTGGTGCAGCTGTTGTGCTTGTTTGTGCAAATGTGTTGTGGTTGTTGATGCAGCTGTTGTGGTTGTTGGTGCAACTGTTGTGGTTGTTGGTGCAGCTGTTGTGCTTGTTGGTGAGGCTGTAGTGGTTGTTGGTGCAACTGTAGTGGTGGTTGAAGCAACAGTTGTTGTTGTTTGTGCTTGTGTTGTGGTTGTTGGTGCAACTGTTGTGGTTGTTGGTGCAACTATTGTGGTTGTTGGCGCAACTGTTGTGGTTGTTGGTGCAACTGTTGTGGTTGTTGGTGCAGTAGTTGTGGTTGTTGGCGCAACTGTTGTGGTTGTTTGTGCTTGTGTTGTGGTTGTTGGTGCAGCTGTTGTGGTTGTTGGTGCAGCTGTTGTGGTTGTTGCTGCAGTAGTTGTGGTTGTTGGCGCAACTGTTGTGGTTGTTTGTGCTTGTGTTGTGGTTGTTGGTGCAGCTGTTGTGGTTGTTTCTGCAGTAGTTGTGGTTGTTGGCGCAACTGTTGTGGTTGTTTGTGCTTGTTTTGTGGTTGTTGGTGCAACTGTTGTGGTTGTTTGTGCTTGTGTTGTGGTTGTTGGTGCAGATGTTGTGGTTGTTGGTACAACTGTAGTGGTTGTTGGTGCTTGTGTTGTGGTTGTTGGTGCAGCTGTTGTGGTTGTTTGTGCAAATGTCGTGGTTGTTGATGCAGCTGTTGTGGTTGTTGGTGCAACTGTTGTGGTTGTTGGTGCAGCTGTTGTGGTTGTTGGTGCAGCTGTTGTGGTTGTTGGTGCAACTATTGTGGTTGTTGGCGCAACTGTTGTGGTTGTTTGTGCTTGTGTTGTGGTTGTTGGTGCAACTGTTGTTGTTGTTGTTGGTGCAACTATTGTGGTTGTTGGCGCAACTGTTGTGGTTGTTTGTGCTTGTGTTGTGGTTGTTGGTGCAACTGTTGTTGTTGTTGGTGCAACTGTTGTGGTTGTTGGCGCAAATGTTGTGGTTGTTTGTGCTTGTGTTGTGGTTGTTGGTGCAACTGTTGTAGTTGTTGGTGCAACTGTTGTGGTTGTTGCTGCAGTAGTTGTGGTTGTTGGCGCAACTGTTGTGGTTGTTTGTGCTTGTGTTGTGGGTTTTGATGCAGCTGTTGTGGTTGTTGGTGCAGTTGTTGTTGTTGTTGGTGCAGCTGTTGTGGTTGTTGCTGCAGTAGTTGTGGTTGTTGGCGCAACTGTTGTGGTTGTTTGTGCTTGTGTTGTGGTTGTTGGTGCAGCTGTTGTGGTGGTTTCTGCAGTAGTTGTGGTTGTTGGCGCAACTGTTGTGGTTGTTTGTGCTTGTTTTGTGGTTGTTGGTGCAACTGTTGTGGTTGTTTGTGCAAATGTTGTGGTTGTTGATGCAGCTGTCGTGGTTGTTGGTGCAACTGTCGTGGTTGTTGGTGCAACTGTTGTGGTTGTTGGTGCAGCTGTTGTGCTTGTTGGTGCAGCTGTAGTGGTTGTTGTTGCAACTGTCGTGGTTGTTGGTGCAACTGTTGTGGTTGTTGGCGCAAATGTTGTGGTTGTTTGTGCTTGTGTTGTGGTTGTTGGTGCAACTGTTCGTGGTTGTTGTTGCAACTGTCGTGGTTGTTGGTGCAACTGTTGTGGTTGTTGGCGCAACTGTTGTGGTTGTTTGTGCTTGTGTTGTGGTTGTTGGTGCAACTGTTGTTGTTGTTGGCGCAAATGTTGTGGTTGTTTGTGCTTGTGTTGTGGTTGTTGGTGCAGCTGTTGTGGTTGTTGGTGCAGCTGTCGTTGTTGTTGGTGCAGCTGTTGTGGTTGTTGGTGCAACTATTGTGGTTGTTGGCGCAACTGTTGTGGTTGTTTGTGCTTGTGTTGTGGTTGTTGGTGCAACTGTTGTTGTTGTTGGTGCAACTATTGTGGTTGTTGGCGCAACTGTTGTGGTTGTTTGTGCTTGTGTTGTGGTTGTTGGTGCAACTGTTGTGGTTGTTTGTGCTTGTGTTGTGGGTTTTGGTGCAGCTGTTGTGGTTGTTGGTGCAGTTGTTGGTGCAACTGTTGTAGTTGTTGGTGCAGCTGTTGTGGTTGTTGCTGCAGTAGTTGTGGTTGTTGGCTCAACTGTTGTGGTTGTTTGTGCTTGTGTTGTGGTTGTTGGTGCAGCTGTTGTGGTTGTTTCTGCAGTAGTTGTGGTTGTTGGCGCAACTGTTGTGGTTGTTTGTGCTTGTTTTGTGGTTGTTGGTGCAACTGTTGTGGTTGTTTGTGCTTGTGTTGTGGTTGTTGGTGCAACTGTTGTGGTTGTTGGTGCAGATGTTGTGGTTGTTGGTACAACTGTAGTGGTTGTTGGTGCAGCTGTTGTGGTTGTTGGTACAACTGTTGTGGTTGTTGGTGCAGCCGTTGTAGTTGTTGATGCAACTTTCGTAGTTGTCGGTGCAGCTGTTGTAGTTGTTGGTGCTTGTGTTGTGGTTGTTGGTTCAAGTGTCGTGGTTGTTGGTGCAAGTGTTGTGGTTGTTGGTTCAAGTGTATTGGTTGTTGGTGCAGCTGTTGTGGTTGTTGGTACAACTGTTGTGGTTGTTGGTGCAGCCGTTGTAGTTGTTGATGCAACTTTCGTAGTTGTAGGTGCAGCTGTTGTGGTTGTTGGTGCTTGTGTTGTGGTTGTTTGTGCTTGTGTTGTGGTTGTTGGTGCAGCTGTTGTGGTTGTTTCTGCAGTAGTTGTGGTTGTTGGCGCAACTGTTGTGGTTGTTTGTGCTTGTTTTGTGGTTGTTGGTGCAACTGTTGTGGTTGTTTGTGCTTGTGTTGTGGTTGTTGGTGCAACTGTTGTGGTTGTTGGTGCAGATGTTGTGGTTGTTGGTACAACTGTAGTGGTTGTTGGTGCAGCTGTTGTGGTTGTTGGTACAACTGTTGTGGTTGTTGGTGCAGCCGTTGTAGTTGTTGATGCAACTTTCGTAGTTGTAGGTGCAGCTGTTGTGGTTGTTGGTGCAGCTGTTGTGGTTGTTGGTGCAGCTGTCGTGGTTGTTGGTGCAGCTGTTGTGGTTGTTGGCGCAACTATTGTGGTTGTTGGCGCAACTGTTGTGGTTGTTTGTGCTTGTGTTGTGGTTGTTGGTGCAACTGTTGTTGTTGTTGGCGCAAATGTTGTGGTTGTTTGTGCTTGTGTTGTGGTTGTTGGTGCAGCTGTCGTGGTTGTTGGTGCAACTGTTGTGGTTGTTGGTGCAGCTGTAGTGGTTGTTGTTGTTGTGGTTGTTGGTGCAGCTGTTGTGGTTGTTGGCACAACTATTGTGGTTGTTGGCGCAACTGTTGTGGTTGTTTGTGCTTGTGTTGTGGTTGTTGGTGCAGCTGTTGTGGTTGTTGCTGCAGTAGTTGTGGTTGTTGGCGCAACTGTTGTGGTTGTTTGTGCTTGTGTTGTGGTTGTTGGTGCAACTGTTGTGGTTGTTTGTGCTTGTGTTGTGGGTTTTGGTGCAGCTGTTGTGCTTGTTGGTGCAGTTGTTGTGGTTGTTGGTGCAACTGTTGTGGTTGTTGGTGCAGCTGTTGTGGTTGTTGCTGCAGTAGTTGTGGTTGTTGGCGCAACTGTTGTGGTTGTTTGTGCTTGTGTTGTGGTTGTTGGTGCAGCTGTTGTGGTTGTTTCTGCAGTAGTTGTGGTTGTTGGCACAACTGTTGTGGTTGTTTGTGCTTGTTTTGTGGTTGTTGGCACAACTGTTGTGGTTGTTTGTGCTTGTTTTGTGGTTGTTGGTGCAACTGTTGTGGTTGTTGGTGCAGATGTTGTTGTTGATGGTACAACTGTAGTGGTTGTTGGTGCTTGTGTTGTGGTTGTTGGTGCAGCTGTTGTGGTTGTTTGTGCAAATGTCGTGGTTGTTGATGCAGCTGTCGTGGTTGTTGGTGCAACTGTTGTGGTTGTTGGTGCAGCTGTTGTGGTTGTTGGTGCAGCTGTCGTTGTTGTTGGTGCAGCTGTTGTGGTTGTTTGTGCAACTATTGTGGTTGTTGGCGCAACTGTTGTGGTTGTTTGTGCTTGTGTTGTGGTTGTTGGTGCAACTGTTGTTGTTGTTGTTGGTGCAACTGTTGTGGTTGTTGGCGCAAATGTTGTGGTTGTTTGTGCTTGTGTTGTGGTTGTTGGTGCAACTGTTGTAGTTGTTGGTGCAACTGTTGTGGTTGTTGCTGCAGTAGTTGTGGTTGTTGGCGCAACTGTTGTGGTTGTTTGTGCTTGTGTTGTGGTTGTTGGTGCAGCTGTTGTGGTTGTTTCTGCAGTAGTTGTGGTTGTTGGCGCAACTGTTGTGGTTGTTTGTGCTTGTTTTGTGGTTGTTGGTGCAACTGTTGTGGTTGTTTGTGCTTGTGTTGTGGTTGTTGGTGCAACTGTTGTGGTTGTTGGTGCAGATGTTGTGGTTGTTGGTACAACTGTAGTGGTTGTTGGTGCAGCTGTTGTGGTTGTTGGTGCAACTGTTGTGGTTGTTGGTGCAGCCGTTGTAGTTGTTGATGCAACTTTCGAAGTTGTAGGTGCAGCTGTTGTGGTTGTTTGTGCTTGTGTTGTGGTTGTTGGTGCAACTGTTGTAGTTGTTGGTGCAGCTGTTGTGGTTGTTGCTGCAGTAGTTGTGGTTGTTGGCGCAACTGTTGTGGTTGTTTGTGCTTGTTTTGTGGTTGTTGGTGCAACTGTTGTTGTTGTTGGTGCAACTATTGTGGTTGTTGGCGCAACTGTTGTGGTTGTTTGTGCTTGTGTTGTGGTTGTTGGTGCAACTGTTGTGGTTGTTGGTGCAGATGTTGTGGTTGTTGGTACAACTGTAGTGGTTGTTGGTGCAGCTGTTGAGGTTGTTGGTACAACTGTTGTGGTTGTTGGTGCAGCCGTTGTAGTTGTTGATGCAACTTTCGTAGTTGTAGGTGCAGCTGTTGTGGTTGTTGGTGCTTGTGTTGTGGTTGTTGGTGCAACTGTTGTGGTTGTTTGTGCTTGTGTTGTAGTTGTTGGTGCAACTGTTGTGGTTGTTGGTGCAGCTGTTGTGGTTGTTGGTGCAGCTGTCGTGGTTGTTGGTGCAGCTGTTGTGGTTGTTGGCGCAACTATTGTGGTTGTTGGCGCAACTGTTGTGGTTGTTTGTGCTTGTGTTGTGGTTGTTGGTGCAACTGTTGTTGTTGTTGTTTGCGCAAATGTTGTGGTTGTTTGTGCTTGTGTTGTGGTTGTTGGTGCAGCTGTCGTGGTTGTTGGTGCAACTGTTGTGGTTGTTGGTGCAACTATTGTGGTTGTTGGCGCAACTGTTGTGTTTGTTTGTGCTTGTGTTGTGGTATGTGGAGAAGCTGGTGTGGTTGTAGCTTCTGTAGTTGAGGTTGTTGGAGCTACTGTTATGGGTGTTTGTGAGTGGGTTGTGGTTGTTGATGCAACTGTTGTGGTTGTTTGTGCTTGTGTTGTGGGTTTTGGTGCAGCTGTTGTGCTTGTTGGTGCAGTTGTTGTTGGTGCAACTGTTGTGGTTGTTGGTGCAGCTGTTGTGGTTGTTGCTGCAGTAGTTGTGGTTGTTGGCGCAACTGTTGTGGTTGTTTGTGCTTGTGTTGTGGTTGTTGGTGCAGCTGTTGTGGTTGTTTCTGCAGTAGTTGTGGTTGTTGGCACAACTGTTGTGGTTGTTTGTGCTTGTTTTGTGGTTGTTGGTGCAACTGTTGTGGTTGTTTGTGCTTGTGTTGTGGTTGTTGGTGCAACTGTTGTGGTTGTTGGTGCAGATGTTGTGGTTGATGGTACAACTGTAGTGGTTGTTGGTGCTTGTGTTGTGGTTGTTGGTTCAGCTGTTGTGGTTGTTTGTGCAAATGTCGTGGTTGTTGATGCAGCTGTCGTGGTTGTTGTTGCAACTGTTGTGGTTGTTGGTGCAGCTGTTGTGGTTGTTGGTGCAGCTGTCGTTGTTGTTGGTGCAGCTGTTGTGGTTGTTGTGCAACTATTGTGGTTGTTGGCGCAACTGTTGTGGTTGTTTGTGCTTGTGTTGTGGTTGTTGGTGCAACTGTTGTTGTTGTTGTTGGTGCAACTATTGTGGTTGTTGGCGCAACTGTTGTGGTTGTTTGTGCTTGTGTTGTGGTTGTTGGTGCAACTGTTGTGGTTGTTGGTGCAACTGTTGTGGTTGTTGGCGCTGTTGTGGTTGTTTGTGCTGTTGTGGTTGTTGGTGCGCTGTTGTGTTGTTGGTGCAACTGTTGTGGTTGTTGCTGCAGTAGTTGTGGTTGTTGGCGCAACTGTTGTGGTTGTTTGTGCTTGTGTTGTGGTTGTTGGTGCAACTGTTGTGGTTGTTTGTGCTTGTGTTGTGGGTTTTGGTGCAGCTGTTGTGGTTGTTGGTGCAGTTGTTGTGGTTGTTGGTGCAACTGTAGTGGTTGTTGGTGCAGCTGTTGTGGTTGTTGGTACAACTGTTGTGGTTGTTGGTGCAGCCGTTGTAGTTGTTGATGCAACTTTCGTAGTTGTAGGTGCAGCTGTTGTGGTTGTTGGTGCAGCTGTTGTGGTTGTTGGTGCAGCTGTCGTGGTTGTTGGTGCAGCTGTTGTGGTTGTTGGCGCAACTATTGTGGTTGTTGGCGCAACTGTTGTGGTTGTTTGTGCTTGTGTTGTGGTTGTTGGTGCAACTGTTGTTGTTGTTGTCGCAAATGTTGTGGTTGTTTGTGCTTGTGTTGTGGTTGTTGGTGCAGCTGTCGTGGTTGTTGGTGCAACTGTTGTGGTTGTTGGTGCAGCTGTTGTGGTTGTTGTTGCAGCCGTCGTGGTTGTTGGTGCAGCTGTTGTGGTTGTTGGCACAACTATTGTGGTTGTTGGCGCAACTGTTGTGGTTGTTTGTGCTTGTGTTGTGGTTGTTGGTGCAGCTGTTGTGGTTGTTGTGCAGTAGTTGTGGTTGTTGGCGCAACTGTTATTTTTGTTTGTGCTTGTGTTGCGGTTGTTGATGCAACTGTTGTGGTTGTTTGTGCTTGTGTTGTGGGTTCTGGTGCAGCTGTTGTGGTTGTTGGTGCAGTTGTTGTTGTTGTTGGTGCTTGTGTGGTGTTTGTTGGTGCTGCTGTTGTGGTTGTTGCTGCAGTAGTTGTGGTTGTTGGCGCAACTGTTGTTGTTGTTTGTGCTTGTGTTGTGGTTGTTGGTGCAGCTGTTGTGGTTGTTTCTGCAGTAGTTGTGGTTGTTGGTGCAACTGTTGTGGTTGTTTGTGCTTGTTTTGTGGTTGTGGTACAACTGTTGTGGTTGTTTGTGCTTGTGTTGTGGTTGTTGGTGCAGCTGTTGTGGTTGTTGCAAACTGTAGTGGTTGTTGGTGCAGCTGTCGTGGTTGTTGTTGGTGCAACTGTTGTGGTTGTTGGTGCAGCTGTTGTGGTTGTTGGTGCAGCTGTCGTTGTTGTTGGTGCAGCTGTTGTGGTTGTTGGTGCAACTATTGTGGTTGTTGGCGCAACTGTTGTGGTTGTTTGTGCTTGTGTTGTGGTTGTTGGTGCAACTGTTGTTGTTGTTTGTGCAACTATTGTGGTTGTTGGCGCAACTGTTGTGGTTGTTTGTGCTTGTGTTGTGGTTGTTGGTGCAACTGTTGTTGTTGTTGGTGCAACTGTTGTGGTTGTTGGCACAAATGTTGTGGTTGTTTGTGCTTGTGTTGTGGTTGTTGGTGCAACTGTTGTAGTTGTTGGTGCAACTGTTGTGGTTGTTGCTGCAGTAGTTGTGGTTGTTGGCGCAACTGTTGTGGTTGTTTGTGCTTGTGTTGTGGTTGTTGGTGCAGCTGTTGTGGTTGTTTCTGCAGTAGTTGTGTTTGTTGGCGCAACTGTTGTGGTTGTTTGTGCTTGTTTTGTGGTTGTTGGTGCAACTGTTGTGGTTGTTTGTGCTTGTGTTGTGGTTGTTGGTGCAGATGTTGTGGTTGTTTGTGCTTGTGTTGTGGTTGTTGGTGCAACTGTTGTGGTTGTTTGTGCTTGTGTTGTGGTTGTTGGTGCAGATGTTGTGGTTGTTTGTGCTTGTGTTGTGGTTGTTGGTGCAACTGTTGTAGTTGTTGGTGCAACTGTTGTGGTTGTTGGTGCAGCTGTTGTGGTTGTTGGTGCAGCTGTCGTGGTTGTTGGTGCAGCTGTTGTGGTTGTTGGCGCAACTATTGTGGTTGTTGGCGCAACTGTTGTGGTTGTTTGTGCTTGTGTTGTGGTTGTTGGTGCAACTGTTGTTGTTGTTGGCGCAAATGTTGTGGTTGTTTGTGCTTGTGTTGTGGTTGTTGGTGCAGCTGTCGTGGTTGTTGGTGCAACTGTTGTGGTTGTTGGTGCAGCTGTTGTGGTTGTTGTTGCAGCTGTCGTGGTTGTTGGTGCAGCTGTTGTGGTTGTTGGTGCAACTATTGTGGTTGTTGGCGCAACTGTTGTGGTTGTTTGTGCTTGTGTTGTGGTTGTTGGTGCAGCTGTTGTGGTTGTTGCTGCAGTAGTTGTGGTTGTTGGCGCAACTGTTGTGGTTGTTGTGCAGTTGTGTTGTGGTTGTTGATGCAACTGTTGTGGTTGTTTGTGCTTGTGTTGTGGGTTTTGGTGCAGCTGTTGTGGTTGTTGGTGCAGTTGTTGTGGTTGTTGGTGCAACTGTTGTGGTTGTTGGTGCAGCTGTTGTGGTTGTTGTGCAGTGTTGTGGTTGTTGGCGCAACTGTTGTGGTTGTTTGTGCTTGTGTTGTGGTTGTTGGTGCAGCTGTTGTGGTTGTTGTGCAGTAGTTGTGGTTGTTGGCACAACTGTTGTGGTTGTTGTGCTTGTTTTGTGGTTGTTGGTGCAACTGTTGTGGTTGTTTGTGCTTGTGTTGTGGTTGTTGGTGCAACTGTTGTGGTTGTTGGTGCAGATGTTGTGGTTGTTGGTACAACTGTAGTGGTTGTTGGTGCTTGTGTTGTGGTTGTTGGTGCAGCTGTTGTGGTTGTTTGTGCAAATGTCGTGGTTGTTGATGCAGCTGTCGTGGTTGTTGTTGCAACTGTTGTGGTTGTTGGTGCAGCTGTTGTGGTTGTTGGTGCAGCTGTCGTTGTTGTTGGTGCAGCTGTTGTGGTTGTTGGTGCAACTATTGTGGTTGTTGGCGCAACTGTTGTGGTTGTTTGTGCTTGTGTTGTGGTTGTTGGTGCAACTGTTGTTGTTGGTGCAACTGTTGTGGTTGTTGGCGCAAATGTTGTGGTTGTTTGTGCTTGTGATGTGGTTGTTGGTGCAACTGTTGTAGTTGTTGGTGCAACTGTTGTGGTTGTTGCTGCAGTAGTTGTGGTTGTTGGCGCAACTGTTGTGGTTGTTTGTGCTTGTGTTGTGGTTGTTGGTGCAACTGTTGTGGTTGTTTGTGCTTGTGTTGTGGGTTTTGGTGCAGCTGTTGTGGTTGTTGGTGCAGTTGTTGTGGTTGTTGGTGCAACTGTTGTGGTTGTTGGTGCAGCTGTTGTGGTTGTTGCTGCAGTAGTTGTGGTTGTTGGTGCAACTGTTGTGGTTGTTTGTGCTTGTGTTGTGGTTGTTGGTGCAGCTGTTGTGGTTGTTTCTGCAGTAGTTGTGGTTGTTGGCGCAACTGTTGTGGTTGTTTGTGCTTGTTTTGTGGTTGTTGGTGCAACTGTTGTGGTTGTTTGTGCTTGTGTTGTGGTTGTTGGTGCAACTGTTGTGGTTGTTGGTACAACTGTAGTGGTTGTTGGTGCAGCTGTTGTGGTTGTTGGTACAACTGTTGTGGTTGTTGTTGCAGCCGTTGTAGTTGTTGATGCAACTTTCGAAGTTGTAGGTGCAGCTGTTGTGGTTGTTTGTGCTTGTGTTGTGGTTGTTGGTGCAACTGTTGTAGTTGTTGGTGCAACTGTTGTGGTTGTTGCTGCAGTAGTTGTGGTTGTTGGCACAACTGTTGTGGTTGTTTGTGCTTGTGTTGTGGTTGTTGGTGCAGTTGTTGTGGTTGTTGGTGCAACTGTCGTGGTTGCTGGTGCAACTGTCGTGGTTGTTGGTGCAAGTGTCGTGGTTGTTGGTGCAACTGTAGTGGTTGTTGGTGCAACTGTCGTGGTTGTTGGTGCAAGTGTCGAGTTTGTTGGTGCAAGTGTCGTGGTTGTTGGTGCAACTGTTGTGGTTGTTGGTGCAGCCATTGTAGTTGTTGATGCAACTTTCGTAGTTGTAGGTGCAGCTGTTGTGGTTGTTTGTGGTTGTGTTGTGGTTGTTGGTGCAGCTGTTGTGGTTGTTGGCGCAACTGTTGTGGTTGTTTGTGCTTGTTTTGTGGTTGTTGGTACAATTGTTGTGGTTGTGTGTGCTTGTGTTGTGGTTGTTGGTGCAGTTGTTTTGGTTGTTGGTGCAACTGTTGTGGTTGTTTGTGCTTTTGTTGTGGTTGTTTGTGCTTGTGTTGTGGTTGTTGGTACAACTGTTGTGGTTGTTTGTGCTTGTGTTGTAGTTGTTGGTGCAGCTGTCGTGGTTGTTGGTGCAACTGTTGTGGTTGTTGGTGCAGCTGTTGTGGTTGTTGGTGCAGCTGTTGTGGTTGTTGGTGCAGCTGTTGTGGTTGTTGGTGCAACTGTTGTCGTTGTTTGTGCTTGTGTTGTGGTTGTTGGCGCAGTTGTTTTGGTTATTGGGGCAACTGTTGTGGTTGTTTGTGCAGCTGTTGTGGTTGTTGGTGCAACTGTTGTGGTTTGTGCTTGTGTAGTGGTTGTTGGTGCAGTTGTTGTGGTTATTGGTGCAACTGTTGTTGTGGTTGTTGGTGCAGCTGTTGTGGTTATTGGTGCAACTGTTGTTGTGGTTGTTGGTGCAGCTGTTGTGGTTGTTGGTGCAGCTGTTGTGGTTGCTGGTGCAGCTGTTGTGGTTGTTGATGCAGTTGTTGTGGTTGTTGGTGTAACTGTTGTGGTTGTTTGTGCAGCTGTTGTGGTTGTTGATGCAGTTGTTGTGGTTGTTGGTGCAGCTGTTGTGGTTGTTGGTGCAGTTGTTGTGGTTGTTGGTTGAACTGTTGTGGTTGTTTGTGCTTTTGTTGTGGTTGTTGGTGCAGCTGTCGTGGTTGTTGGTGCAGCTGTTGTGGTTGTTGGTGCAGTTGTTGTGGGTGTTTGTGCAGCTGTTGTGGTTATTGGTGCAGCTGTCGTAGTTGTTGGGGCTTGTGTTGTAGTTGTTGATGCTTGTGTTGTGCTTGTTGGGCCTTGTGTTGTGGTTGTCGGTGCAGCTGTTCTGGTTGTTGGAGCTTGTGTTGTGGTTGTTGGTGCAGCTGTAGTGCTTGTTGTTGCTTGTGTTGTGGATGTTGGTGCAGCTGTCGTAGTTGTTGTTGCCTTTGTTGTAGTTGTTGGTGCTTGTGTTGTGGTGGTTGATGCAGTTGTCGTAGTTGTTGGTGCTTGTGTTGTGGTTGTTGGTGCGGCTGTAGTGTTTGTTGGTGCTTGTGTTGTGGTTGTTGGTGCAGTTGTCATAGTTGTTGGGGCTTGTGTTGTGGATGTTGGTGCAGCTGTTGTAGTTGTTGGGGCTTGTGTCATAGTTGTTGGTGCTTTTGTTGTGGTTGTTGGTGCAGGAGTTGTAGTTGTTGGTGCTTGTGTCCTCGTTGTTGGTGCTTGTGTTGTGCTGGTTTGGGCAGCTGTTGTAGTTGTTTGGGCTTGTGTCGTAGTTGGTGGTGCTTGTGTTGTGCTTGTTGGGCCTTGTGTTGTGGTTGTCGGTGCAGCTGTTGTGGTTGTTGGAGCGGCTGTTGTGGTTGTTGGTGGTTGTGTTGTGGTTGTTGGTGCAGCTGTTGTAGTTGTTGGTGCTTTTGTTGTGGTTGTTGGTGCAGCTGTCATAGTTGTTGGGGCTTGTGTTGTGGTTGTTGGAGCAGCTGTTGTGGTTGTCGGTGCTTGTGTTTTGGATGTTGTTGCAGCTGTCGTAGTTGTTGGTGCTTTTGTTGTAGTTGTTGGTGCTTGTGTTGTAGTTGTTTGTGCTTTTGTTTTGGTTGTTGGTGCAGCTGTTGTGGTTGTCGGTGCAGCTCTTGTGGTTGTCGGTGCAGCTGTTATGGGGGTTGGTGTTTTAGTTTTCATTACTGCTGTAGTTGACCCTGTGATTGAAATGTAAATAAATGTTTATTATTACACTGTAAAATATGATTAATTTTATTCATATAGCGCTTCTTTACAGTTGTTTCTCGTACCAAAGAATCATCATATGAAATAGAAACAAAGAAAATACAGATAATAGCAAAGAAAAACACAGCGTGATAAAAACACAGGGTTTTTAAATATAGTTTAGCATGGAGTTTTTAAAGTTAATGTTGTTACAGTTTTTCTGGATTCTCCCTTCATTCTCATAGATGTTAATTGTATAAGTTTGCACACATTGTTTAAAAAATATTTAACAACTTGTTATAGAAAAAAAACTTTTTAATGAATTTTTGAATTAATGAATGACTTTCCTTTGGTGGTGGTGTATGAGTGACACTTACCTGAGTTAGTTGTCGTATCTAGGTTTGGAGTTGATGTAGGAGTTGGAGTTGTAGAAAAGAATGTTGATGTGACCTCTGTTATGTATAAAACATTTTAAAAAATCAATATTAATTTTCCTTATAAATATATTTAAGACAGTTTCACCTTATTGTTGGAACATATATCTGTATATATCTAACTGGCATGTTTTTACTTTATTAGCTTATTTATATTTATTATTCATATGAAGTCTCTTATTTGTTGTTATCATTAAAACTGATGTTAATGTTAAGTTTCATAGCTTAAATCAAAATTTTACATATAATCTTAAAACTGTAGTAAATCACTGCATTTTACTTTAACTGGATTTTTTGTGTTTATTTCATGTTGTACAGACATTTTGTAATATTAAAATAAATGGCTGTGTTTTACATCATAATTCTTTCGGTAATAAATAAAGCTAATCTCCGTTTCATGGTTGCCTTAACCACATATTTTCAAAACAAAAACAAACAGGTTTTTTTGCATTTTAGATATTTTGTTTTTTTTTTAAATACATTAAAATAAGAATAGCCAGGAGTGCAGGTTTTGGTTAGACTGAATGACGACCTCAAGTACTCTGCATTACATTTGTTATATAACTGGACTCGCGTCCTCCCGTCCTCAGGAGTTCATTCCTCCGTGTCTGAACTTGCAAGCCCGAACTATGAAAGATACAATTTGGTATTGGTAAACGCACCACGATTCCCCCCCACCCCAAACACAGGGATTTATTTTTAAATGATTTAATAAAAGGCAAAACATTTTAATGAATGATTAGAGGTAATGGTAACAATTTACCAATTTATTTGTTGACAAATAGTTAATGCATTAGCTAACACGAACTAATGATGCAATACTCCTAGAGCATTTATTAATCTTATTTCATGTTCAATTCAGCTTTGACTAATACCTTTAGTAAATTAAGCGCTTTAGCTGGTAAAGTTAATTAGTATTATGCACCATGAAGTAACATTAATAACTGTATTGACCTTAACAATAACAGAAATGAATACATGTTAAAAAACGATATTGTTCATTGTTTGGTCATGTAAGGTGATGCATTTACTAATGTTTACTAATAAAAAATTATTGTAAACTATTACAGACCTAATAAATTAATACATATGGTACACAACATTTTAAACATATTTTGTCAATTGAAGGAGTCCCAGTGCTTTAGTTGTCTGTTTTGTCCTTTCAGTCTGTCTGTCTGTCTGCTTTCTTGTTGTTTGTCTTGTTCCTTCTTTAATATTAAATGTTTCTCTCCTGTTGTTGATCAACCCGTCTTTGACTATTCTCTTATTTTATATTATTGTATATTTTTATATGTTGCTTATCTAAGTTTGTCAAAGTCATCCGTCATCTTCTTGTTTGTCGTCATGATATCTCTCCTCTGTTTTTCTTTCATGTTATTTATTTAATTGTTAGCTCTCTTTAAATGCTTTATGCATGTGTTTCGGACCATTTTTTCTTATTATAAATAATGTGATTAAAGTTATTTAATATGATTAAAACAACAAACTTACAAAGTGACATTGTAGACTGTGAAAATTAAAGTTTAGAATAGGCTCATCGAGTAAATGAATAACAGCATTGCCACCTGCTGGCCATATGGTTTAACAGCACAACATGATGAAGAGAGGTTAGACCTTTTTTAACTTTTCAGAAAATCTGATTCCAAACATGATTGATTTTTATAAAGTAATGGTTCCCCAGTCAAAATGTTAATTGCACAGGTTTACAAAAAGATTATTACTAGTGATATATATTTAAAATGACACTGCATTACAGTTTTTCTGAATTGCTAAAACACTAAACCCCAATCTCTGAACCAAATTCATAGTGGCCTAAACCCATTTGTCAAATCATGCAATCTTTTTGCAAAACTCTAAACACAAACCTCTCACTAAAACACATTCTACACTGCAATGCACTTGTTTTATAACAATGTATTTGAACACAACTGCAACACAGTTGCCATCAAGCAAACACAACAACTCAAAATTGTACACACTTTTTTCTAATGGTATTTTTTATCAATTGTGTGGTTTGGAAACAGTCTGAGAGGCAGATGAAGATAATGATGAAGAAACGGACACAAGACACGATGCAAATGGCAAAATTTCCAAAATTTGCAGTTGGATTGCTGACTTTTTACAAAATACATGTGCTGATTACAGTTATATTGAAAGCTTACTATTACTTGCAGTACTTACATTAAAGTATTCACTATATTGACCGAACTAAACATGTGATTACAGAACGTCTCAGGTTACGAATGAAACCATTGTTCCCTGAGAAGGGAACTAGGTGCTGCATCACCGAAGCTACGCTATGGGAACGCCCTCTGCGTGATTGTGTCCGAAGCATGTATGTTAAATCAATCCAATGGTCAAGTGACACGTTATGGGCAGGTTCTGCTAGATTGTGATAAAGCAATGTGTGACAGGGATGCTGGGAGTTTGGCAGGGAGATGCAGCATCTAGTTCCCTTTTCAGGTAACAATTGTTACATTTGTAACCTAAGACGTTCCCTTATGGGGGAACTTGAGCTGCGTCCCTGAAGCTATGCCATAGGAACAATGTACCAAAACACCATACTACCAAGTGCCTGTCTGTGTGTAGCAGTGCGCACAGCTAAAACATAAGCACCTGGGCTCCAGGTGTAGCGCCAATATCTAATTCTGAGAACTGAACAAACATAAGCGGAGAGGAGCAGCCTGCCGCATCACAGACATCCTGAACTGAAGCCACTAGCCACAAGGCCTTAGAGGCTGCCATACCCTGAGAAGAATGAGCTCTGACAGCAATAGATTAATTCTGTCCAGAGGTCTCGTAAGCAAGAGAAATAGCCTCAACTATCTACTTACTAACTGTCTGCCTGGTCGCCGGGAGACCCTTCTTGGGTAAGCCAAAGCACACAAAAAGTTGCTCAGATCTCCTCCACAGAGAACATCTGTGAACATAGGCACCGGATGCACCAAGTTAAGATTTTCCTGATTCCTATCCCTAAACGGGGGACTGCTCTTGAAAATACAACAATATGTCCCTCAGGACTTTTTCGCTGAAGCCTTCCTAAACATGATAACAACGCTCATGTCTGTTTTCTTTTTGGAAGATTTCTGAGTGCAGCTGCCTGCTCCCTAGTTTCTCTGAGTCAAGGGTTCTGTGAATTTAGTTTGACAATTTGGATTTGTGTTTAATGTTTTGAGAAAATGAGTCATAGTTTTGAAAAATGTGTTTAGCAATGCAGAAAAACTGTAATAGTGTATGACTGAAACTTACCCACATAGGTGACATCATAACTTGTATTAGCACTAAGGAGTGCCGTTTCAACATCAGTATTATTGGGTGGTTGAGAGAATATGCCATTCATCTCTGTTACAATTGATCCTTCCCTGGAAGAAGAAAGAGAAGACTAATGGGCTCATGTTTTTCAATGAACTGTGTTATGAATCCTGTTGATTGCAATGAAATAATGCTTTACTTTAATGCACAAATGATATTTACACATAGAAACCACTTTAGATTACACAGATATATTGTTGTTTAAAAATGAAACACTTACGTGAACTGAATAATTATCAGTCTAATAAAATATGTAAATTTACTCCTCAAGACTGCCTCAAACTGTAAAAAAAAGCAAAACACATGTAGTTGTCAACAGTGAACTGTACCACAGAAACACTTTATAATAAACTCAATTACTGGAATATAAACTCACAGAAATTGTTTTGACGTTATACCTCCGGTTTCACAGACAAGGCTTAAGGTTATTGCTAGACTAAGACACATGTTGGAGCTGTCTCAGCTGAAAATAACTTGCACTGACAGATCTTAAAATATGCCAGTGTCATTGATTTGTCTCAAGATACACACCAGTAACATCTTTATCTAAGGCAGGTTTATAAAAGATGTTTAAACGTCTTAATTTAACTAAGGCCAAGTCTTGGTTTAGCTAAACCTTGTATGTAAAATCAGGCCATAAAACAAAAAGTTTTAATAGTAAGAATCTCTAAATTATAGTGCACATGCCAGTTCTCATTGCTCTACTGTATTTTATATGATTTTGTATTAAACTGTGTTTTCTTTAAACTTGTTTTAAGTGTTTATGTAGCACTGTACCTCATATATCATTTTTTCTTCCCGACTTTTATAAACATTAGAAGATGGGGTTGACAGTTCAGGGACAAAATTTTCTCGTGTAACCACTTTGATACGGACTGTGTATGCTTTTGTAGTGGTTGTTGGTGCTTTTGTTGTGGTTGTCAGTGCAGATGTTGTGGTTACTGGTGCTATTGTTGTGGTTGTCGGTGCAGCTGTTTTGGTTGTTGGTGCTTTTGTTGTGGTTGTCGGTTCAGCTGCTGTGGTTGTCGGGGCTTTTGTTGTGGTTGTCGGTTCAGCTGTTGTGGTTGTTGGGGCTTTTGTTGTGGTTGCAGGTTCAGCTGTTGTGGTTGTTGGTGCTTTTGTTGTGGTTGTCGGTTCAGCTGTTGTGGTTCTCGATGCTTTTGTTGTGGTTGTCAGTGCAGATGTCGTGGCTGTTGGTGCAACTGTCGTGGTTGTTGGTGCAAGTGTCCTGGTTGTTGATGCAACTGTCGTGGTTGTTGTTGCAACTGTAGTTGTTGTTGCTGCAACTGTCGTGGTAGTTGGTGCAACTGTCGTTGTTAGTGCAACTGTCGTGGTTGTTGGTGCAAAGGTCGTGGTTGTTGGTGCAAGTGTCGTGGTTGTTGGTGCAACTGTCGTGGTTGTTGGTGCAACTGTTGTGGTTGTTGGTGCAACTGTCGTGGTTGTTGGTGCAACTGTCGTTGTTGGTGCAACTGTCGTGGTTGTTGGTGCAAGTGTTGTGGTTGTTGGTGCAACTGTCGTAAATGTTGGTGCAACTGTCTTGGTTGTTGGTGCAACTGTCGTGGTTGTTGGTGCAACCGTAGTGGTTGTTGTTGCAACTGTAGTTGTTGTTGGTGCAACTGTCGTGGTTGTTGGTGCAACTGTCGTTGTTGGTGCAACTGTCGTGGTTGTTGGTGCTAGTGTTGTGGTTGTTGGTGCAACTGTCGTAAATGTTGGTGCAGCTGTCGTGGTTGTTGGTGCAACAGTAGTGGTTGTTGGTGCAATCGTCGTGGTTGTTTGTGCAAACGTTGTGGTTGTTGGTGCCAGTGTCGTGGTTGTTGGTGCCAGTGTTGTGGTTGTTTGTGCAACTGTTGTGGTTGTTTGTGCTTGTGTTGTGGTTGTTTGTGCAACTGTTGTGGTTTTTGGTGCAGTTGTTGGTGCAACTGTAGTTGTTGTTGGTGCAACTGTCGTGGTTGTTGATGCAACTGTCGTGGTTGTTGGTGGAACTGTCGTGGTTGTTGGTGCAACTGTCGTGGTTGTTGGTGCAACTGTCATTGTAGTTGTTGCAACTGTAGTTGTTGTTGGTGCAACTGTCGTTTTTAGTGCAACTGTTGTGGTTGTTGGTGCAAGTGTCGTGGTTGTTGGTGCAACTGTCTTGGTTGTTGGTGCAACTGTCGTGGTTGTTGGTGCAACTGTCGTGGTTGTTGGTGCAACTGTCGTGGTTGTTGGTGCAACTGTCGTGGATGTTGGTGCAACTGTCGTGGTTGTTGGTGCAACTGTTGTTGTTGTTGTTGGTGCAACTGTCGTGGTTGTTGGTGCAACTGTCGTGGTTGTTGGTGCAACAGTTGTGGTTGTTGGTGCAACAGTAGTGGTTGTTGGTGCAACCGTAGTGGTTGTTGTTGCAACTGTAGTTGTTGTTGGTGCAACTGTCGTGGTTGTTGGTGCAACTGTCGTTGTTGGTGCAACTGTCGTGGTTTTTGGTGCAACTGTTGTGGTTGTTTGTGCAAGTGTCGTGGTTGTTGGTGCAACTGTCGTGGTTGTTGGTGCAACTGTCGTGGATGTTGGTGCAACTGTCGTTGTTGTTGGTGCAACTGTCGTTGTTGTTGGTGCAACTGTCGTTGTTGTTGGTGCAACTGTCGTGGTTGTTGGTGCAACTGTCGTAATTGTTGTTGGTGCAACAGTTGTGGTTGTTGGTGCAACAGTAGTGGTTGTTGGTGCAACCGTAGTGGTTGTTGTTGCAACTGTAGTTGTTGTTGGTGCAACTGTCGTGGTTGTTGGTGCAAGTGTTGTTGGTGTAACTGTAGTGGTTGTTGGTGCAACTGTCGTGGTTGTTGGTGCAAGTGTCGTGGTTGTTGGTGCAACTGTCGTGGTTGTTGGTGCAACTGTCGTGGTTGTTGGTGCAACTGTCGTGGTTGTTGGTGCAACTGTCGTGGTTGTTGGTGCAACTGTCGTGGTTGTTGGTGCAACTGTCGTTGTTTTTGCAACTGTCGTAGTTGTTGGTGCACCTGTCGTTGTTGTTGGTGCAACTGTCGTTGTTGTTGGTGCAACTGTCGTGGTTGTTGGTGCAACTGTCGTGGTTGTTGGTGCAACAGTTGTGGTTGTTGGTGCAAAAGTAGTGGTTGTTGGTGCAACCGTAGTGGTTGTTGTTGCAACTGTAGTTGTTGTTGGTGCAACTGTCGTGGTTGTTGGTGCAACTGTCGTTGTTGGTGCAACTGTCGTGGTTTTTGGTGCAACTGTCGTGGTTGTTGGTGCAAGTGTCGTGGTTGTTGGTGCAACTGTCGTGGTTCTTGGTGCAACTGTCATTGTAGTTGTTGCAACTGTAGTTGTTGTTGGTGCAACTGTAGTTGTTGTTGGTGCCAGTGTTGTGGTTGTTGGTGCAACTGTAGTGGTTGTTGGTGCAACTGTCGTGGTTGTTGGTGCAAGTGTCGAGGTTGTTGGTGCAAGTGTTGTGGTTGTTGGTGCCAGTGTTGTGGTTGTTGGTGCAACTGTTGTGGTTGTTGGTGAAAGCGTCATAGTTGTTGGTGCAACTGTAGTGGTTGTTGGTGCAACTGTCATTGTAGTTGTTGCAACTGTCGTGGTTGTTGATGCAACTGTCGTGGTTGTTGGTGGAACTGTCGTGGTTGTTGGTGCAACTGTCGTGGTTTTTGGTGCAACTGTTGTGGTTGTTTGTGCAAGTGTTGTGGTTGTTTGTGCTTGTGTTGTGGTTGTTTGTGCAACTGTTGTGGTTTTTGGTGCAGTTGTTGTGGTTGTTGGTGCAACTGTAGTTGTTGTTGGTGCAACTGTCGTGGTTGTTGATGCAACTGTCGTGGTTGTTGGTGGAACTGTCGTGGTTGTTGGTGCAACTGTCGTGGTTGTTGATGCAACTGTAGTTGTTGTTGGTGCAACTGTCATTGTAGTTGTTGCAACTGTAGTTGTTGTTGGTGCAACTGTTGTTGTTAGTGCAACTGTCGTGGTTGTTGGTGCAAAGGTCGTGGTTGTTGGTGCAAGTGTCGTGGTTGTTGGTGCAACTGTCGTGGTTGTTGGTGCAACTGTCGTGGTTGTTGGTGCAACTGTCGTTGTTGTTGGTGCAACTGTCGTGGTTGTTGGTGCAACTGTTGTGGTTGTTGGTGCAACAGTAGTGGTTTTTGGTGCAACACTAGTGGTTGTTGGTGCAACCGTAGTGGTTGTTGGTTCAACTGTCGTGGTTGTTGGTGCAACTGTTGTGGTTGTTGGTGCAACTGTCGTGGTTGTTGGTGCAACTGTCGTGGTTGTTGGTGCAACCGTAGTGGTTGTTGTTGCAACTGTAGTTGTTGTTGGTGCAACTGTCATGGTTGTTGGTGCAACTGTCGTTGTTGGTGCAACTGTTGTAGTTGTTGGTGCAAGTGTTGTGGTTGTTGGTGCAACTGTCGTAAATGTTGGTGCAGCTGTCGTGGTTGTTGGTGCAACAGTAGTGGTTGTTGGTGCAATCGTCGTGGTTGTTTGTGCAAACGTTGTGGTTGTTGGTGCCAGTGTCGTGGTTGTTGGTGCTAGTGTTGTGGTTGTTTGTGCAACTGTTGTGGTTGTTTGTGCTTGTGTTGTGGTTGTTTGTGCAACTGTTGTGGTTTTTGGGGCAGTTGTTGTGGTTGTTGGTGCAACTGTAGTTGTTGTTGGTGCAACTGTCGTGGTGGTTGAAGCAACTGTCGTGGTTGTTGGTGCAACTGTCGTGGTTGTTGGTGCAACTGTCATTGTAGTTGTTGCAACTGTAGTTGTTGTTGGTGCAACTGTCGTTTTTAGTGCAACTGTTGTGGTTGTTGGTGCAAGTGTCGTGGTTGTTGGTGCAACTGTTGTGGTTGTTGGTGCACGTGTCGTGGTTGTTGGTGCTAGTGTCGTGGTTGTTGGTGCAACTGTAGTGGTTGTTGGTGTAACTGTGGTGGTTGTTGGTGCAACTGTCGTGGTTGTTGGTGCAACTGTTGTGGTTGTTTGTGCTTGTGTTGTGGTTGTTGGTGCAGCTGTTGTGGTTGTTTGTGCTTGTGTTGTGGTTGTTGTTGGTGCAACTGTCGTGGTTGTTGGTGCAACTGTCGTGGTTGTTGGTGCAACTGTCGTGGTTGTTGGTGCAACTGTCGTGGTTGTTGGTGCAACTGTCGTGGTTGTTGGTGCAACTGTCATTGTAGTTGTTGCAACTGTAGTTGTTGTTGGTGCAACTGTCGTTGTTGTTGGTGCAACTGTCGTGGTTGTTGGTGCAAAGGTCGTGGTTGTTGGTGCAAGTGTCGTGGTTGTTGGTGCAACTGTCGTGGTTGTTGGTGCAACTGTCGTGGTTGTTGGTGCAACTGTCGTTGTTGTTGGTGCAACTGTTGTGGTTGTTGGAGCAACTGTTGTGGTAGTTGGAGCAACAGTAGTGGTTGATGGAGCAAGTGTTGTTGTTGTTGGAGCAACAGTAGTGGTTGTTGTAGCAAGTGTTGTAGTTGTTGGAGCAAGTGTTGTGGTTGTTGGAGCAACTGTTATGGTGGTTGGAGCAACCGTAGTGGTTGTTGTTGCAACTGTAGTTGTTGTTGGTGCAACTGTCGTGGTTGTTGGTGCAACTGTCGTTGTTGGTGCAACTGTCGTGGTTTTTGGTGCAACTGTCGTGGTTGTTTGTGCAAGTGTCGTGGTTGTTGGTGCAGCTGTCGTGGTTGTTGGTGCAACAGTAGTGGTTGTTGGTGCAACTGTCGTGGTTGTTGGTGCAAGTGTCGAGGTTGTTGGTGCCAGTGTCGTGGTTGTTGGTGCTAGTGTTGTGGTTGTTTGTGCAACTGTTGTGGTTGTTTGTGCTTGTGTTGTGGTTGTTTGTGCAACTGTTGTGGTTTTTGGTGCAGTTGTTGTGGTTGTTGGTGCAACTGTAGTTGTTGTTGGTGCAACCGTAGTGGTTGTTGTTGCAACTGTAGTTGTTGTTGGTGCAACTGTCGTGGTTGTTGGTGCAACTGTCGTTGTTGGTGCAACTGTTGTGGTTGTTGGTGCAAGTGTTGTGGTTGTTGGTGCAACTGTCGTAAATGTTGGTGCAGCTGTCGTGGTTGTTGGTGCAACAGTAGTGGTTGTTGGTTCAATCGTCGTGGTTGTTTGTGCAAACGTTGTGGTTGTTGGTGCCAGTGTCGTGGTTGTTGGTGCTAGTGTTGTGGTTGTTTGTGCAACTGTTGTGGTTGTTTGTGCTTGTGTTGTGGTTGTTTGTGCAACTGTTGTGGTTTTTGGTGCAGTTGTTGTGGTTGTTGGTGCAACTGTAGTTGTTGTTGGTGCAACTGTCGTGGTTGTTGATGCAACTGTCGTGGTTGTTGGTGCAACTGTCGTGGTTGTTGGTGCAACTGTCATTGTAGTTTTTGCAACTGTAGTTGTTGTTGGTGCAACTGTCGTTGTTAGTGCAACTGTTGTGGTTGTTGGTGCAAGTGTTGTGATTGTTGGTGCTAGTGTTGTGGTTGTTGGTGCAACTGTAGTGGTTGTTGGTGCAACTGTCGTGGTTGTTGGTGCAACTGTTGTGGTTGTTGGTGCAACCGTTGTGGTTGTTGGTGCTAGTGTTGTGGTTGTTGGTGCAACTGTAGTGGTTGTTGGTGCAACTGTCGTGGTTGTTGGTGCAACTGTTGTGGTTGTTGGTGCAACCGTGGTGGTTGTTGGTGCAACTGTCGTTGTTGTTGGTGCAACTGTGGTTGTTGTTGGTGCAACTGTCGTGGTTGTTGGTGAAACTGTCATGGTTGTTGGTGCAACAGTAGTGGTTGTTGGTGCAACCGTAGTGGTTGTTGTTGCAACTGTAGTTGTTGTTGGTGCAACTGTCGTGGTTGTTGGTGCAACTGTCGTTGTTGGTGCAACTGTCGTGGTTTTTGGTGCAAGTGTCGTGGTTGTTTGTGCAAGTGTCGTGGTTGTTGGTGCAACTGTCGTGGTTGTTGGTGCAACTGTCATTGTAGTTGTTGCGACTGTAGTTGTTGTTGGTGCCAGTGTTGTGGTTGTTGGTGCCAGTGTTGTGGTTGTTGGTGCAACTGTCGTGGTTGTTGGTGCAAGTGTCGAGGTTGTTGGTGCAAGTGTCGTGGTTGTTGGTGCCAGTGTTGTGGTCGTGGTTTTTGGTGCAACTGTCGAGGTTGTTTGTGCAAGTGTCGTGGTTGTTGGTGCAACTGTCGTGGTTGTTGGTGCAACTGTCATTGTAGTTGTTGCAACTGTAGTTGTTGTTGGTGCAACTGTAGTTGTTGTTGGTGCTTGAGTCGTGGTTGTTGGTGCCAGTGTTGTGGTTGTTGGTGCAACTGTAGGGGTTGTTGGTGCAACTGTCGTGGTTGTTGGTGCAAGTGTTGAGGTTGTTGGTGCAAGTGTCGTGGTTGTTGGTGCAACTGTTGTGGTTGTTGGTGCGAGCGTCATAGTTGTTGGTGCAACTGTCGTGGTTGTTGATGCAACTGT
The DNA here is from genome assembly GCF_027580225.2 of Misgurnus anguillicaudatus. Lineage (NCBI taxonomy): Eukaryota > Metazoa > Chordata > Actinopteri > Cypriniformes > Cobitidae > Misgurnus > Misgurnus anguillicaudatus. Next base: position 64,243,371 of record NC_073357.2, read on the forward strand.
CGTGGTTGTTGGTGGAACTGTCGTGGTTGTTGGTGCAACTGTCGTGGTTTTTGGTGCAACTGTTGTGGTTGTTTGTGCAAGTGTCGTGGTTGTTGGTGCAACTGTTGTAAATGTTGGTGCAGCTGTCGTGGTTGTTGGTGCAACAGTAGTGGTTGTTGGTCCAATCGTCGTGGTTGTTTGTACAAACGTTGTGGTTGTTGGTGCCAGTGTCGTGGTTGTTTGTGCAACTGTTGTGGTTGTTTGTGCTTGTGTTGTGGTTGTTTGTGCAACTGTTGTGGTTTTTGGTGCAGTTGTTGTGGTTGTTGGTGCAACTGTAGTTGTTGTTGATGCAACTGTCGTGGTTGTCGATGCAACTGTCGTGGGTGTTGGTGGAACTGTCGTGGTTGTTGGTGCTACTGTCGTGGTTGTTGGTGCAACTGTCGTGGTTGTTGGTGCAACTGTCGTGGTTGTTGGTGCAACTGTCATTGTAGTTGTTGCAACTGTAGTTGTTGTTGGTGCAACTGTCGTTGTTAGTGCAACTGTCGTGGTTGTTGGTGCAAAGGTCGTGGTTGTTGGTGCAACTGTCGTGGTTGTTGGTACAACTGTCGTGGTTGTTGGTGCAACTGTCGTGGTTGTTGGTGCAACTGTCGTGGTTGTTGGTGCAACTGTCGTGGTTGTTGGTGCAACAGTAAAGGTTGTTGGTGCAACAGTAGTGGTTGTTGGTGCAACCGTAGTGGTTGTTGTTGCAACTGTAGTTGTTGTTGGTGGAACTGTCGTGGTTGTTGGTGCAACTGTCGTAGTTGTTGGTGCACCTGTCGTGGTTGTTTGTGCAACAGTAGTGGTTGTTGGTATTTGTGTTGTGGTTGTTGTTGCAACTGTAGTTGTTGTTGGTATTTGTGTTGTGGTTGTTGTTGCAACTGTAGTTGTTGTTGGTGCAACTGTCGTGGTTGTTGGTGCAACTATCGTGGTTGTTGTTGCAACTGTAGTTGTTGTTGTTGCAACTGTAGTTGTTGTTGGTGCAACTGTCGTGGTTGTTGGTGCAACTGTCGTGGTTTTTAGTGGAACTGTCATGGTTGTTGGTGCAACTGTAGTTGTTGTTGGTGCAACTGTAGTTGTTGTTGGTGCAACTGTCGTGGTTGTTGGTGCAACTGTTGTGGTTTTTAGTAGAACTGTCATGGTTGTTGGTGCAACTGTAGTTGTTGTTGGTGCAACTGTCGTGGTTGTTGGTGCAACTGTCGTGGTTGTTGGTGCAACTGTCGTGGTTGTTTGTGCAACTGTCGTGGTTTTTGGTGCAACTGTCGTGGTTTTTGGTGCAACTGTCGTGGTTGTTTGTGCAAGAGTCGTGGTTGTTGGTTCAACTGTGGTGGTTGTTGGTGCAACTGTTGTGGTTGTTGGTTCAAGTGTCGTGGTTGTTGGTGCAACTGTTGTGGTTGTTGGTGCAAGCGTCATAGTTGTTGGTGCAACTGTAGTGGTTGTTGGTGCAACTGTCGTGGTTGTTGGTGGAACTGTCGTTGTTTTTGGTGCAACTGTCGTGGTCGTTTGTGCAAGTGTCGTGGTTGTTGGTGCAACTGTCGTGGTTGTTGGTGCAACTGTTGTGGTTGTTGGTGCAAGTGTAGTGGTTGTTGATGCAACTGTCGTGGTTGTTGGTGCAACTGTTGTGGTTGTTGGTGCAAGTGTAGTGGTTGTTGATGCAACTGTCGTGGTTGTTGGTGCAACTGTCATTGTAGTTGTTGCAACTGTAGTTGTTGTTGGTGCAACTGTCGTGGTTGTTGGTGCAACTGTCGTTGTTGGTTCAACTGTCGTGGTTGTTGGTGCAACTGTCGTTGTTGGTGCAGCTGTCGTGGTTGTTGGTGCAACTGTCGTTGTTGGTGCAACTGTCGTGGTTGTTGTTGCAACTGTAGTTGTTGTTAGTGCAACCGTAGTGGTTGTTGGTGCAACCGTCGTCGTGGTTGTTGCAACTGTAGTTGTTGTTGGTGCAGTTTTTGTGGTTGTTGGTGCAACTGTAGTTGTTGATGGTGCAACTGTCGTGGTTGTTGGTGCAACTGTCGTGGTTGTTGGTGCAACAGTGGTGGTATTTGGTGCAACAGTAGTTGTTGTTGGTGGAACTCTCGTGGTTGTTGGTGCAACTGTCGTGGTTGTTGGTGCAAGTGTTGTGGTTGTTGTTGCAACTGTCGTGGTTGTTGGTGCAAGTGTCGTGGTTGTTAGTGCAAGTGTCATGGTTGTTGGTGCAACTGTTGTGGTTGTTGGTGCAACTGTTGTGGTTGTTGGTGCAAGTGTCGTGGTTGTTGGTGCAAGTGTCGAGGTTGTTGGTGCAAGTGTCGTGGTTGTTGGTGCAACTGTCGTTGTTGGTGCAAATGTCGTGGTTGTTTTTGCAAGTGTCGTGGTTGTTGGTGCAACTGTCGTGGTTGATGGTGCAACTGTTGTTGTTGGTGCAACTGTCGTGGTTGTTGGTGCAACTGTCGTTGTTGGTGCAACTGTCGTGGTTGTTGGTGCAACTGGCGTTGTTGGTGCAACTGTCGTGGTTGTTGGTGCAACTGTCGTTGTTGGTGCAGCTGTCGTGGTTGTTGGTGCAACTGTCGTTGGTGGTGCAACTGTCATGGTTGTTGGTGCAACTGTCGTGGTTGTTGGTGCAGCTGTCGTGGTTTTTAGTGGAACTGTCATGGTTGTTGGTGCAACTGTAGTTGTTGTTGGTGCAACTGTAGTTGTTGTTGGTGCAACTGTCGTGGTTGTTGGTGCAACTGTTGTGGTTTTTAGTGGAACTGTCATGGTTGTTGGTGCAACTGTAGTTGTTGTTGGTGCAACTGTCGTGGTTGTTGGTGCAACTGTCGTGGTTGTTGGTGCAACTGTCGTGGTTGTTTGTGCAACTGTCGTGGTTTTTGGTGCAACTGTCGTGGTTTTTGGTGCAACTGTCGTGGTTGTTTGTGCAAGAGTCGTGGTTGTTGGTTCAACTGTGGTGGTTGTTGGTGCAACTGTTGTGGTTGTTGGTTCAAGTGTCGTGGTTGTTGGTGCAACTGTTGTGGTTGTTGGTGCAAGCGTCATAGTTGTTGGTGCAACTGTAGTGGTTGTTGGTGCAACTGTCGTGGTTGTTGGTGGAACTGTCGTTGTTTTTGGTGCAACTGTCGTGGTCGTTTGTGCAAGTGTCGTGGTTGTTGGTGCAACTGTCGTGGTTGTTGGTGCAACTGTTGTGGTTGTTGGTGCAAGTGTAGTGGTTGTTGATGCAACTGTCGTGGTTGTTGGTGCAACTGTTGTGGTTGTTGGTGCAAGTGTAGTGGTTGTTGATGCAACTGTCGTGGTTGTTGGTGCAACTGTCATTGTAGTTGTTGCAACTGTAGTTGTTGTTGGTGCAACTGTCGTGGTTGTTGGTGCAACTGTCGTTGTTGGTTCAACTGTCGTGGTTGTTGGTGCAACTGTCGTTGATGGTGCAACTGTCGTGGTTGTTGGTGCAAGTGTCGTGGTTGTTAGTGCAAGTGTCATGGTTGTTGGTGCAACTGTTGTGGTTGTTGGTGCAACTGTTGTGGTTGTTGGTGCAAGTGTCGTGGTTGTTGGTGCAAGTGTCGAGGTTGTTGGTGCAAGTGTCGTGGTTGTTGGTGCAACTGTCGTTGTTGGTGCAAATGTCGTGGTTGTTTTTGCAAGTGTCGTGGTTGTTGGTGCAACTGTCGTGGTTGATGGTGCAACTGTTGTTGTTGGTGCAACTGTCGTGGTTGTTGGTGCAACTGTCGTTGTTGGTGCAACTGTCGTGGTTGTTGGTGCAACTGGCGTTGTTGGTGCAACTGTCGTGGTTGTTGGTGCAACTGTCGTTGTTGGTGCAGCTGTCGTGGTTGTTGGTGCAACTGTCGTTGGTGGTGCAACTGTCATGGTTGTTGGTGCAACTGTCGTGGTTGTTGGTGCAGCTGTCGTGGTTTTTAGTGGAACTGTCATGGTTGTTGGTGCAACTGTAGTTGTTGTTGGTGCAACTGTAGTTGTTGTTGGTGCAACTGTCGTGGTTGTTGGTGCAACTGTTGTGGTTTTTAGTGGAACTGTCATGGTTGTTGGTGCAACTGTAGTTGTTGTTGGTGCAACTGTCGTGGTTGTTGGTGCAACTGTCGTGGTTGTTGGTGCAACTGTCGTGGTTGTTTGTGCAACTGTCGTGGTTTTTGGTGCAACTGTCGTGGTTTTTGGTGCAACTGTCGTGGTTGTTTGTGCAAGAGTCGTGGTTGTTGGTTCAACTGTGGTGGTTGTTGGTGCAACTGTTGTGGTTGTTGGTTCAAGTGTCGTGGTTGTTGGTGCAACTGTTGTGGTTGTTGGTGCAAGCGTCATAGTTGTTGGTGCAACTGTAGTGGTTGTTGGTGCAACTGTCGTGGTTGTTGGTGGAACTGTCGTTGTTTTTGGTGCAACTGTCGTGGTCGTTTGTGCAAGTGTCGTGGTTGTTGGTGCAACTGTCGTGGTTGTTGGTGCAACTGTTGTGGTTGTTGGTGCAAGTGTAGTGGTTGTTGATGCAACTGTCGTGGTTGTTGGTGGAACTGTCGTTGTTTTTGGTGCAAGTGTAGTGGTTGTTGATGCAACTGTCGTGGTTGTTGGTGCAACTGTCATTGTAGTTGTTGCAACTGTAGTTGTTGTTGGTGCAACTGTCGTGGTTGTTGGTGCAACTGTCGTTGTTGGTTCAACTGTCGTGGTTGTTGGTGCAACTGTCGTTGTTGGTGCAGCTGTCGTGGTTGTTGGTGCAACTGTCGTTGTTGGTGCAACTGTCGTGGTTGTTGTTGCAACTGTAGTTGTTGTTAGTGCAACCGTAGTGGTTGTTGGTGCAACCGTCGTCGTGGTTGTTGCAACTGTAGTTGTTGTTGGTGCAGTTTTTGTGGTTGTTGGTGCAACTGTAGTTGTTGTTGGTGCAACTGTCGTGGTTGTTGGTGCAACTGTCGTGGTTGTTGGTGCAACAGTGGTGGTATTTGGTGCAACAGTAGTTGTTGTTGGTGGAACTCTCGTGGTTGTTGGTGCAACTGTCGTGGTTGTTGGTGCAAGTGTTGTGGTTGTTGTTGCAACTGTCGTGGTTGTTGGTGCAAGTGTCGTGGTTGTTAGTGCAAGTGTCATGGTTGTTGGTGCAACTGTTGTGGTTGTTGGTGCAACTGTTGTGGTTGTTGGTGCAAGTGTCGTGGTTGTTGGTGCAAGTGTCGAGGTTGTTGGTGCAAGTGTCGTGGTTGTTGGTGCAACTGGCGTTGTTGGTGCAAATGTCGTGGTTGTTTTTGCAAGTGTCGTGGTTGTTGGTTCAACTGTCGTGGTTGATGGTGCAACTGTTGTTGTTGGTGCAACTGTCGTGGTTGTTGGTGCCACTGTCGTTGTTGGTGCAACTGTCGTGGTTGTTGGTGCAACTGGCGTGGTTGTTGGTGCAACTGTCGTTGTTGGTGCAGCTGTCGTGGTTGTTGGTGCAACTGTCGTTGGTGGTGCAACTGTCATGGTTGTTGGTGCAACTGTCGTTGTTGGTGCAACTGTCGTGGTTGTTGGTCCAAGTGTTGTGGTTGTTGGTGCAACTGTCATGGTTGTTGGTGCAGCTGTCGTGATTGTTGGTGCAACAGTAGTGGTTGTTGGTGCAACCGTAGTGGTTGTTGGTGCAACAGTAGTGGTTGTTGGTGCAACCGTAGTGGTTGTTGGTGCAACCATTGTGGTTGTTGGTGCAACTGTCGTGGTTGTTGGTGCAACTGTCGTGGTTGTTGGTGCAACTGTCGTGGTTGTTGTTGCAACTGTAGTTGTTGTTGGTGCAACTGTCGTGGTTCTTGGTGCAACTGTCGTTGTTGGTGCAACTGTCGTGGTTGTTGGTGCAGCTGTCGTGGTTGTTGGTGCAACAGTAGTGGTTGTTGGTGCAACCGTAGTGGTTGTTGTTGCAACTGTAGCTGTTGTCAGTGCAAGTGTCGTGGTTGTTGGTGCTGCTGTCGTGGTTGTTGGTGCAGCTGTCGTGGTTGTTGGTGCAGCTGTCGTGGTTGTTGGTGCAGCTGTCGTGGTTGTTGGTGCAACTGTAGTTGTTGTTAGTGCAACCGTAGTGGTTGTTGGTGCAACCGTCGTCGTGGTTGTTGCAACTCTAGTTGTTGTTGGTGCAACTGTCGTGGTTGTTGGTGCAACTGTCGTGGTTGTTGGTGCAACAGTAGTGGTATTTCGTGCAACAGTAGTTGTTGTTGGTGCAACCGTAGTGGTTGTTGTTTCAACTGTAGTTTTTGTTGGTGGAACTCTCGTGGTTGTTGGTGCAAGTGTTGTGGTTGTTGTTGCAACTGTCGTGGTTGTTGGTGCAAGTGTCGTGGTTGTTGGTGCAAGTGTCGTGGTTGTTGGTGCAACTGCCGTGGTTGTTGGTGCAACTGTTGTGGTTGTTGGTGCAAGTGTCGTGGTTGTTGGTGCAAGTGTCGAGGTTGTTGGTGCAAGTGTCGTGGTTGTTGGTGCAACTGTTGTTGTTGGTGCAACTGTCGTGGTTGTTTTTGCAAGTGTCGTTGTTGTTGATGCAACTGTCGTGGTTGTTGGTGCAGCTGTCGTGGTTGTTGGTGCAACAGTAGTGGTTGTTGGTGCAACCGTAGTGGTTGTTGTTGCAACTGTAGTTGTTGTTAGTGCAACTGTCGTGGTTCTTGGTGCAACTGTCGTTGTTGGTGCAACTGTCGTGGTTGTTGGTGCAGCTGTCGTGGTTGTTGGTGCAACAGTAGTGGTTGTTGGTGCAACCGTCGTGGTTGTTGGTGCAACTGTCGTGGTTGTTGGCGCAACCGTCGTGGTTGTTGGTGCCAGTGTCGTGGTTGTTGGTGCCAGTGTCGTGGTTGTTGGTGCAGGTGTCTTGGTTGTTGGTGCAATCGTCGTGGTTGTTTGTGCAACCATCGTGGTTGTTGGTGCCAGTGTCGTGGTTGTTTGTGCAACTGTTGTGGTTGTTTGTGCTTGTGTTGTGGTTGTTTGTGCAACTGTTGTGGTTTTTGGTGCAGTTGTTGTGGTTGTTGGTGCAACTGTAGTTGTTGTTGCAACTGTCGTGGTTGTTGATGCAACTGTCATGGTTGTTGGTGCAACTGTCGTGGTTGTTCGTGCAACAGTAGTGGGTGTTGTTTCAACTGTAGTTGTTGTTGGTGCAACTGTCGCTGTTGTTGGTGCAACTGTCGTGGTTGTTGGTGCAAGTGTTGTGGTTGTTGGTGCAACTGTCGTGGTTGTTGGTTCAACTGCCGTGGTTGTTGGTGCAACTGTTGTGGTTGATGGTGCAACTGTTGTGGTTGTTGGTGCAAGTGTCGTGGTTGTTGGTGCAAGTGTTGTGGTTGTTGGTGCAAGTGTCGAGGTTGTTGGTGCCAGTGTCGTGGTCGTTGGTGCAACTGTCGTGGTTGTTGGTGCAACTGTCGTTGTTGGTGCAACTGTCGTGGTTGTTTTTGCAAGTGTCGTTGTTGTTGATGCAACTGTCGTGGTTGCTGGTGCAACTGTTGTGGTTGTTGGTGCAAGTGTCGTGGTTGTTGGTGCAACTGTCGTGGTTGTTGGTGCAACTGTTGAGGTTGTTTGTGCTTGTGTTGTGGTTGTTGGTGCAGCTGTTGTGGTTGTTGATGCAACTGTCGTTGTTGTTGGTGCCAGTGTCGTGGTTGTTGGTGCCAGTGTCGTGGTTGTTGGTGCCAGTGTCGTGGTTGTTGGTGCAACTGTCGTGGTTGTTGGTGCAACTGTTAAGGTTGTTTGTGCTTGTGTTGTGGTTGTTTGTGCTTGTGTTGTGGTTGTTTGTGCTTGTGTTGTGGTTGTTGGTGCAGCTGTTGTGGTTGGTGGTGCAGTTGTTGTGGTTGTTGGTGCAACTGTTGTGGTTGTTTGTGCTTGTGTTGTGGTTGTTGGTGCAACTGTTGTGGTTGTTTGTGCTTGTGTTGTTGTTGTTGTTTCAACTGTCGTGGTTGTTGATGCAGCTGTTGTGGTTGATGGTGCAGTTGTTGTGGTTGTTGATGCAGCTGTTGTGGTTGATGGTGCAGTTGTTGTGGTTGTTGGTGCCAGTGTCGTGGTTGTTGGTGCAACTGTCGTGGTTGTTGGTGCAACCGTCGTGGTTGTTGGTGCAACTGTTGAGGTTGCTTGTGCTTGTGTTGTGGTTGTTGGTGCAGCTGTTGTGGTTGTTGATGCAACTGTCGTGGTTGTTGGTACAACCGTAGTGGTTGTTGTTGCAGCTGTAGTTGTTGGTGGTGCAACTGTCGTGGTTGTTGGTGCAACTGTCGTTGTTGGTGCAACTGTTGTGGTTGTTGGTGCAAGTGTTGTGATTGTTGGTGCAAGTGTGGTGGTTGTTGGTGCAAGTGTCGTGGTTGTTGGTGCAAGTGTCGTGGTTATTGGTGCCAGTGTTGTGGTTGTTGGTGCCAGTGTCGTGGTTGTTGGTGCAACTGTAGTGGTTGTTGGTGCAAAAGTCGGAGTTGTTGATGCCAGTGTCGTGGTTGTTGGTGCCACTGTCGTGGTTGTTGGTGCAACTGTTGTGGTTGTTTGTGCAAGTGTCGTGGTTGTTGGTGCAACTGTTGTGGTTGTTGGTGCCAGTGTTGTGGTTGTTGGTGCCAGTGTCGTGGTTGTTGGTGCAACTGTTGTGGTTGTTGGTGCAAGCGTCATAGTTGTTGGTGCAACTGTCGTGGTTGTTGGTGCAACTGTCATTGTAGTTGTTGAAACTGTAGTTGTTGTTGGTGCAACTGTCGTGGTTGTTGATGCAACTGTCGTGGTTGTTGGTGGAACTGTCGTGGTTGTTGGTGCAATTGTCGTGGTTGTTGGTGCAACTGTCGTGGTTTTTGGTGCAACTGTCGTGGTTGTTTGTGCAAGTGTCGTGGTTGTTGGTGCAACTGTCGTGGTTGTTGGTGCAACTGTCATTGTAGTTGTTGCAACTGTAGTTGTTGTTGGTGCAACTGTCGTGGTTGTTGATGCAACTGTCGTGGTTGTTGGTGGAACTGTCGTGGTTGTTGGTGCAAGTGTTGTGGTTGTTGGTGCAAGTGTCGTGGTTGATGGTGCAACTGTCGTTGGTGCAGCTGTTGCGGTTGTTAGTGCAACTGTTGTGGTTTTTGGTGCAGATGTTGTGGTTGTTGGTGCAACTGTTGTGGTTGTTTGTGCAACTGTTGTTGTTGTTTGTGCTTGTGTTGTGGTTGGTGGTGTAACTGTTGTGGTTGTTTGTGCTTGTGTTGTGGTTGTTGGTGTAACTGTTGTGGTTGTTTGTGCTTGTGTTGTGGTTGTTTGTGCAACTGTTGTGGTTGTTGGTGCAACTGTTGTGGTTGTTTGTGCTTGTGTTGTGGTTGTTGGTGCAGCTGTTGTGGTTGTTGGTGCAAGTGTCGTGGTTGATGGTGCAACTGTCGTTGGTGCAGCTGTTGCGGTTGTTAGTGCAACTGTTGTGGTTTTTGGTGCAGATGTTGTGGTTGTTGGTGCAACTGTTGTGGTTGTTTGTGCAACTGTTGTTGTTGTTTGTGCTTGTGTTGTGGTTGGTGGTGTAACTGTTGTGGTTGTTTGTGCTTGTGTTGTGGTTGTTGGTGTAACTGTTGTGGTTGTTTGTGCTTGTGTTGTGGTTGTTTGTGCAACTGTTGTGGTTGTTGGTGCAACTGTTGTGGTTGTTTGTGCTTGTGTTGTGGTTGTTGGTGCAGCTGTTGTGGTTGTTGGTGCTTCTGTTGTGGTTGTAGGTGCAGCTGTTGTGGTTGTTTGTGCAGCTGTTGTAGTTGTTGGTGCAGCTGTTGTGGTTTTTTGTGCAACTGTTGTAGTTTTTGGTGCAGCTGTTGTTGTTGTTGGTGCAGCTGTTGTTGTTGTTGGTGCAGCTGTTGTTGTTGTTGGTGCAGCTGTTGTGGTTGTTGGTGCAACTGTTGTGGTTGTTGGTGCAGTTGTTGTGGTTGTTGGTGCAACTGTTGTTGAAGTTGGAACAACAGTTGTGGTGGTTGGGGCAACCGTTGTTCTTAGAGGAACTCTTGTTATAGTTGAAGCAACTGTAGTGGTGGTTGGAGCAACTACTGTTGTTGTTAGAGCAACAGTTGTTGTTGTTGGAGCAACAGTTGTTGTTGTTGGAGCAACAGTTGTTGTTGGAACAACAGTTGTTGTTGGAGCAACTGTTGTTGTTGGAGCAACAGTTGTTGTTGTTGGAACAACTGTTGTTGTTGTTGGAGCAACTGTTGTTGTTGGAGCAACAGTTGTGGTGGTTGGAGCAACTGTTGTGGTGGGAGCAACTGTTTTGGTGCTTGGAGCAATAGTAGTGGTGGTTGAAGCCACTGTAGTGGTGGTTGGAGAAACTGTTGTTGTACTTGGAGCAATGGTACTGGTAGTTGGAGCAACTGTTGTTGTAGTTGTACCAACTGTTGTTGTTGTTGGAGCATCTGTATTGGTGCTTGGAGCAACTGTAGTAGTGGTTGGAACAACTGTTGTTGTAGTTGGAAAAACTGTTGTTGTAGTTGGAGCAACTGTTGTTGTATTTGGAGCAACTGTACTGGTGGGTGGAGCAAATGTTGTTGTTGTTGGAACAACTTTTGTTGTAGTTGTAACAACCGTTGTTGTAATTGGAGGAACCATTGTTGTAGTTGGAGCAACTGTACTGGTGGTTGGAGCAACTGTTATTGTAGTTGGAGCAACTGTAGTAGTTGAAACTGTTGTTGTGGTTGGAGATACTGTTGTTGTAGTTGTAGGAACTGTTATTGTAGTTGAAGCAGCTGTAGTGGTGGTTATAGCAACTGTAGTGGTGGTTGGAGCTTCTGTTGTTGTAGGAACTGTTATTGTAGTTGAAGCAACTGTTGTGGTTGTTGGAGCAACTGTTGTGGTCGTTGGAGCAACTGTTGTGGTGGTTGGAGGAACTGTTGTGGTGGTTGGAGCAACAGTAGTGGTGGTTGGAGCAACAGTAGTGGTGGTTGGAGCAACTGTTGTAGTGGTTGGAGCAAATGTTGTTGTAGCAACTGTTGTGGTGGTTGGAGCAACTGTGGTGGTTGGTGCAACTGTTGTTGTTGGTTCTGTTGTCTTCATTGTTGGTGCAGCTGTTGTTGTCATTGGTTCAACTGTAGTTGACACTATGATTCATGTGTAAATAAATGAATATTACTACACGTTAAAATGTATTATCTATCAAGACACACCCCAGTACCATGTTTTTAAGGCATGTTTGTAAAAGATCAGTGTAAACATGTCATTCATCAAAGCTTAGTATTGGCTTTAGCTTTTTCTGTGAAACATACCTGATACGTTCAATTACCATTACGTCTCATCATATTCATGTTTTTGTTAAATAAAAAAAAATAATCACAAAGCTTTAATAGCATTGAAGATTGTTTATATGGTGGTGGTTTGCATTTGTGTAAGCATCTTATAGCAATTTGTTTTACAGAGCGCATAGTCATGTTCTGGTGTGTAAATGTAATGTTTTGGTTGTTGCATTAAATTATTCTGAATTTGCAGTGTAGAAATGTCCATTTGACCACCTAATGTAGCTCTAGATGTTTATCAATAACTCTGATTTGCAGTTAGTTTTAGTGTTTTATGAGGTAAGTGCATGTTTACTTTAAGCAAATTACTTTTTGTACCCTAAGCCTTATAAATGTGTATTGGTTTTAAGCAGTGTACTGAGCATCGTTGGAGAGGGAACCATAAATCTCAGGTTTAAATGCACACAAGGGGAATAAACACTGCCACTGTAGGCTACATCACCATTAAATGTTTATTGTGCCTGTCGGCACAGTTCCATGAGACCCATTCTTTCTAAATGAGTGCGATGTTTTCAGAAAAAAATAAGTAGCCTACATTAATCCCTCATCTAGTGATTCAAATATAGTAATTAAACATCTAAAATGATAGTTATTTGTAAGTTTTCTAAAAGAGTGAAATATAACCTAATACTATTCATATATATCCATGTCTCACATCTTGGTTTCGTTTTAAAAACATGCAGGAATTTGAAAATAAAATGCAGGACTTGCTTGATGTTTAAAGAGTTATGAAGGGAGATAAAGTTCGGGATCTGATTTATGTTAAAAAGTTATTAAGATCGACAAACTCGCGCTGACTGACAGATCCGAAATGCAACGCAGATACACGCAAGTGGCGCAGTCTGTCTGCATTCCATTTCGGATCTGTCAGTTTGCGCGAGTTTATCGAGCGCAGTATATGCACAGAATAGTTCAAAAACATCTGTTTTGATAAGAATTTACGAAAGCATAAGCATTTCAACAAACTTGCTGAGCTCATTTTTATCTATGTCCATATAGCGTTTGCGCGAATATAATGAATTTAAAAAAAACTTTCTTATTAATCTTCATCTTAATGAATAAATAATCAGATATTTGTTTAAATTCTCAAATAACAAAATGCTTTATTAAAAATCAGTTTTGACTTAGTACACAACCAGCAACATGATTTAAAACAATAATGTAATTAGAAAGATTTAATTCAAATGTTTCAGTTGTGATTTGCTTACTTTATTTTTATGTTAATTGCAATTCATGTCATAGTAATCTTCAGTTTCAATTTTGCTTTTAAAATGTTACATTTTCATATTTTTATCTATTTACTTATTTATTTTATATTCACCTAGATTGACAATAAAGCGTGCTTCGACTAGAAGTAATTAAAAGATCATCTACCGGAGTCACACGGACATACAGAGTTATTAACGAATATTTTATTATCAGAGTGCAGCATTTTATCAAGGTTTTCTGGTCTAATTAAATAAAACGGAAAAAAAACTAAAAGAGTAATTTTTACAGTTGGGTTAAAAGAAGTTTGATATTAGCAGCGTTTTTAAGATTTTAATCTAATTTCGAAACAGCTCGGGTTTCTAAATAAGGCTTGCGAAATAGATTTCACTCATTCCCTTCACACACATATTATTCGTGCTTTAAGGGGTTTATAATTTAGAGCTGGTCCAGTAAACATGTGATTATATCTGGCCGAATATTTTCTTTGATATTCAGATGAATTTGTTATTCGTTTTGAAACTATTATCCGTGCCCTTCCGAATAACGTGTTCGGCTTCGGGCACATCCCTAGTTAACACTATTCCAGGAAATATTTTTTGGCATATTTATTTTACTGTTCTTCAGATTGTTTCAGGTATTTTCACAATAATAGAGAATATTTTAAATGATTGTGTTTGACGAGTGTTGATTTTTTAAATGTACGTTATAAACGAGTCAAACTTGTGGTGATTTTAGATTGATAAGGACTTCCTACTGATCACGGAGCCGTAGTACATGCACAAGCTGTGCATGAAACACTGAATCGGAGCCTTACGATTCGGAATCGATTTTAGACACGTCTTTTTAATGGGAACGCGATGCATCGATGCACATTCCTAGTGCTCGATGTGAAGGTCGTCACAACATGTATGTAGCCCATCATGTGTGTGGCTTGTCTTGTCAAAATTTGTGTTTGGCGTGTCATGTAAACTTATGTGCACAGAAGCTTCAAAGGTTTTTTTTTAAAGATACTCACGTTTCCCAGATACTCGTTTCCCATAGAGGGACACTTTAATAATCGTTTCCCAATTATATGTGTACATAACTGATTTCATCAGGTCTCTTTATAAGTCACAGCTAACCAGTTTTGTATCATTATGGACTTTATTCTTTGGCATGGAAACTTTCTTAAGTAGGCTTGTTGCATAAAATAAGCAGCTTGTAATTCACTGGAGGGTGAAGGTCATCACACTTCTCTCATTTTGCAACACAGCAAAAAGTTAAGAAGATGGTCTTTATGTGAGGGATAATGTACAGTATAGGCAGAAGTAATTTACAAACACATTTAGATATAAGTAACTTACTTTGCATAATACTATTTTGTACTTAAATCTATAATTTCATTATTTTAATAACCCAACTAACTCATCGGCGCTTTCCGATAGGTTGCACGTAAGGGGAAAAGTATAGCTTTCTTCCCCTTGAGAAGAGTTGTGCACTTTTAAACTTAAAAAAATACATTTCTTTACAAAACAAAAACTTTTTTCTTTATTTTACTAACCCAACTAATGACTCCTCCGCTTTCCAATAGATTGCACGTAATTATCTGTGCATTTGTGCCATCAGTACTCTGTCAGAACGTGTCTTCAGCACCGTGCAGCTTATGTCCAATGTGCAAATATTTGGTATTTCTGTCCAGAAACATTGAAATTTAAACACGGTTCGCGATAACGTTATGTAAATGCCGTATCTCGGTCTGATTGTCGTTTCCGTTTTCTTGTTCTTGATGTTCGTTGAATTCTGGGTTTATATTTTAAACTTCCACTTCAGTGCAGTATAGCCACAAACCTATTTAACAATGAGCACAATCTCCCGAGACACTACAACACGCTACCAATAATTCATTAACTCATGCACCGCCATTGACGAGTTATCTCTAGTTTTCTTGTCAATTATGAGTTAATATCTAACTAATAAATATGCCTTTCTGGACGAATTTCAAAGTGAAAGTGTAATATCGCTTTTATCCACTAGATTGCAAACCGAATTTATCAAAAACAGAAGTTAAAAAGATTTAATGATTGAATTTAAATGCCTTTATGTTTGATAGTCATTCTGAGTCTGATGTCTAACATAAATTCCTTTACAAAAACACATTTTTTTAAGCTTTTTGCTCAAAATGTTGTATTTTTGAAGAGAAATATCCATATTTCAGTGGTTAAATTAAGTAGAAAAAGTAAATATATAATGAAAGTTTTTTTCCCCATTTTGTTTGTTTGTTTGTTTATTTATTGTTTGTTTGTTTGAAAGCAGAGGGTGTGTTCTTTAATTTGATTTCCTGCAAGGAATTTTGTGAAACTTTTGTTAAAATCACAAAAATGCAGGTGGGCAACTTTTCTCAAAAAGGCTGGCGGTGAATGAGTTAATAAGAGCTGTTTTCTTGTACAAAATTAAATATTTTAAGTCAAATGAACAGTGTTAAAACATGTAAAAAAGACAAGATTTTAACAATGTCAAGATCAAATGCCTGAGTGACAGGGTATTGTGTGTATGTGTGTGTGCGTGCGTGTGTGTGTGTGTGTTTCCAAAATATTTGCAAAATAAATAAAAACAAGACAAAGCTGTGCAGTTTGTTTCTGTGTAAGTTTATGAACAAAATGATTGGAACACAATTGTGATTCTCTGATTCTAAAGGGCACCAGGTAAAATCTTGCCTCGGGCAGCAAATTGGCCAGGGCCGGCCCTGTGTTTAACCTAAAATGTGTTAAATGAGATAGAAACTGCCAACTGACCAGCGCAACATTCAAGTAATGGCCCTTGATATGTCACCATGGAAACTCAAACATTAAAACATCCATTAATTTCTGCTACTAAATATTAATCTCTACAGGAATAGTTGGAACATATTAAAGCAACACCAAAGAGTTTTTTTTTTACCTTAAAATAACGCTTCCAAAACAGTTTCAGTCGTTCATCCACTCTAAACAGGGTGAACAGCACTTTCACATTCGCTTTGCAGCCCTCTATCGGCCAAAACCGCACTAAAGAAGTTTCCAACCGTCGGGTAGCGGTAGTAGTCCGAGTGAATACTACAAAAACTTGCTTTACGGCAGACCTACAATCCAATCAGAGCCAGCTATGCCTCAGTATTTATGACAGTGAGTAATGGACAATTACGCTTCTAACCTGTAGGGGGAGCAAAGAGCAAAAACTATTTGGTGTTGCTTTAAACATATCCCTGAATAACTTAAAAATACAAGCAGTGTTAAAATGCTTTTGTATAACGAGTTATTTCAAGCTTAGCATTGCTCCACAAATATGAATTTATAGAATACATAGGATTCAAGTTGTATTTCTTTCCCTAACTTTTGCGAGTTTGTCCATTGTTTATATTGTTGTAGTTTTATATTGATTAAACTAAACAAATGATTGGTTTGCTTTTTTTAAATAAATCTAAGGATCTTTAGATGAATTTATGTAATAAGGCAGGTAAAATGTTTTCCATTTATTCGTTTTTGTTAAACCTTCTCCTTAGCGAGTCATTTTAGTAATTTGTTGTTCTTCTGTTTTAGTAAAAAATAATAATAAACAAATACTAGCAATTCGTAGTAATGGAAAATTATGTAAATTATGTACACAGAAGAATTTTCGTTCTGTTTTATTTATCCATCTTGATGTGTGGCGCAAGAACGTATAACATTCCGATCACAGACACCTTTACACTTGTCTTTTTAATGTGTATGTGGACAACATCGGATACAGGTCGCATGGACGCTTTGTGATCGGATCTCACTCAGTGTAATGTAAACGCAATCCAGCCATGGAATCTGCATTTACAGGTCAACAACTATCATTATTCTTCTCCCTGACAGCTGTCAAAAATAAAGGAGGTTAGATCATGGATCGCATTTTAACACTCCTGATTGTATTTTTTAGTTATTCAAGGATATGTTTAATATGTTCCAACTATTCATGTAGAGATTTAATATTTAATAGCCGAATTGAATGGATCGTTTTAATGTTTGAGTTTCCATGGTGCCATATCAATGTTGCGCTTCTTTCTGGTCAGTCGGCAGTTTCTATCTCATTTAACAAATTTTAGGTTAAACACGTACAAACCATAATACCATTGACTAAATACATTTGTTCAGTGTTGGTTTTATGCAAAGTAAGTTACTTATACCTAAATGTGTTTGTAAATTACTTCACTTCTTACGCAGAAGACTAGAGGGAGACATGAACAGGAAATTTAGGAAATTGTTAGCTCTTTTATTTAAATCATATTAAACTTATCATAGGTAACAACAGTTTATGGTTGATATAGAAATATGTGAGTGAACAAAGTAGGCTACAGAACAAAAACGTTCAGACAGAGCCGAAAGGCCGTTATTAATGCAGACTAAAACAGTGGAGTCGGGATGGTCATCCTAATGTTTCACATGGATTTTTTTGTTGATAAAAGCATGTGGGTGAAAGTCAAGTTCAGGTAAAGTCTGCGGTGCGGACGCTAAAGATCAATATAGATAAAACCTTTAAAGCTAAAAATATAAAGCTTAAAATGTGAATCACGGTTATTAGGGTTGCTAGTTATTCTCTGCTGTTTGCTTCTCAGTAGAACTGTACAATACGGGAGTGCGGTTACTGCAACAACCCTGAATCATATGGCTAAAGCCAGTTGTAGCCATTTGTGATTGACAGCTATTCATCCAGCGTGTCTCACCACACGGGATCGATCACACATCCAGATACAGAAGCCACTTTGATGTTGATAAATGTAAACGGACTGTGTCCTGATATACTGATGATACGATCTGCCAGATGTGAAAAATGTGAGATTTCGTATATTAATGCAAATAAACCCTTTGCCTGAACTTCACTCCCTTCCTGTTTCCGTGTCATATGACCAATGGAGCAATGGAGTAAATGATTGGCTGGATGTTGAATGATTTGATACAGGGATCGATTGCTTCTTGCTTCCCCGGATGTTGACTCTGAATTTTTTTACACAGAATTTTTTAGACATTGATTTTTTTACACCGAATCTTTTGAGACATTGAATTTTTTTACACAGAATTTTTTAGACATTGATTTTTTTACACCGCATCTTTTGAGACATTGAATTTTTTTTACACTAAATTTTTTTACAACATTAAAAAAATGTCATAGCAAAAAACAGTGCTAGAAATTCAATGGCTTTTAATATTCAAGTCTGATTTAGATGCAAAATAAAATTCAGTGTTAAAAATTCAGTGTAAAAAATTCAGTGCTATGAATTAGAATTCAAAATCCAAAGGCACAGATTTACTTCCATACATTCTGGCACTCTATTGGTTTGTACCTGATCCCCGCACCCCCACCTGACTGCAGATGATCAACAGTGTGTTTGATAGGGCTGCACAGATAAACATAAAAGAAAGCATGTGCAGCAGTCTGCTCACGCAATACTTTGATATCATAGGCAATCCATTTGCACAGTAACACAAATCACAATTGATGGACACCTGTACTCGTGAAGATGCAGCTTTCTGGCCGTTTCTCAATATGCGTTCTTGTCTGTACTTGTGTTCTTGTGGACTTGTAAAATGTCATCAGTCGCGGCCCAAGTACTGTTCCAAATCAAAGTTCGTATCAAGCCAAGTTCACATAACATCCCCGAATGTGTTCTTGATCCCCCCATTTTATCGGCATCAGGTGGTGACTTGTGCGGACTTCCGACATCCAAGTTTCCCAGAATGCATTCCGCGTCAACGGCAAAAGCTTAGACAATATTCTAAATATTACTCTTTCTGTGTCATAAAATTTAGTTTTAAGAGCTATTTAGTTGAGAAAATAGATGAATAAACTTCAAATATGAGGTAAGTAAAGATAGCGCCTATATTAAATTTTTTTGGGGGATATGTAAGTTCTGGTGAATCAGTGGGTAGTTAACGGCATATACACTGACGAGGGCAGCCTCATCTCGGCAAGTCCTTTTTAAATTTGCTGCAATCTCAGTGCAGCCTCTCTGCCCTCTGCACTGTAAAGTTTTCCAAGCAGCACTTCATCCAATTAATAATTTGTCTTTTAATTCAGTTTAATATTATTTGTTTTATTTTTCAAGTAATATTTTTTTAGTTCAAAACATTGTTAAACATAAATATTTTAAATTAAAAGCTCAACTAAGATATTTTTGTTTTGACGAATGTACAATTTTAAGGTTACACGCCGGCCAGCGCATGCACACGTAACATAATCTCGGCTAGTCACTCACCACCTGTTTGTTTTGCGTTCAGTCGTAATTTTCTTCTGCACCTGAGGAAACGGTTGCATTGCGGATAAAACAAGTAAGTGAAACAACTATTTACTCCTGCATCTAGTCTTATGCCTGACATTATGTCGCTCTGCGGACCTTTTCTGGTAGATAACTTTAGTTTAAAAACGTTAACTTGGTGTTCGCTCGTGTACACCGTAATGGTGCATGTTGACGTTAATCAATGCCTGACCGATTTCAAAGGGGAACATGAGTACAAAAATATACCTGTGGGTATTTCAGGATGGTAAGTTAGTTTAACGTGAACGTTTATTTGAGCATCTCGAGTCAGCGTACACGTTAAGTAACATTAACGGTACCGTTAAAACCGTAGAACAACTAAGTAAAGAGCTAGTTACATGTAACTTAAAGGGACTGGGTAATATGTGTGATTAATGGTAACCCAGACAGCAGACGACTCTGGGCCAGATTGGCACCGTATCAGTGCCAGAGCTGTTGACTTTGGCACAGATCCGGAGCGGATCCGGCCCAGAGTCGTCTGCTGTCTAGGAAGTTAACATTTAATGCAGTTTTGACTTGTGGTCATTTATTTATGCTTTTTAAGTAGAAGTATTGCTGCATTGGCGCCAATCGTGCGACGACGGTTGCTTTTCAAAATAACGTTAGTTTAATAAGCGGCAATACAGTTAACTTACATTACATTTTTGTTAATTTGTTTCACTCTGTCAACTGAGGCAGCAGTCCACTCATATTAATGACATTATTATAATTGGTGTGTTTATTAGGAAAATTATCATCTTTTTTTCTCTGTCTCATCCTATCTAACTTACTCACTTCTCTCACTCTGTTGCAGGATATTGGAGGTGGGATAGCATGTGGAAACGGCCTCAAGTTACATTACCATAGCTGCTGTTATGGTGGGAAAAATGAGTCTAACCATTACCTATTTCTACCTCTCATTGAGATCCCAGAGTCCCTTTAGCAATAGAGAATTGCACTTTTGTCTGAGGTAAAGATTGGGATCAATGTCAAAACAATAAGAGAGAGGAGGGTTAAGACGTTGGCATTTCGGTGGCAAGAAATTGTTAACAAGAAAAAATCTTTGCTCCGTATTATTGCAAGATGGCCAGCACTCTTCAATTCAAAGACCAAGAGGTACAATAGCATTATTCATATCATATGGATTAAGGAATGTTATCAAATATATGTTAAATCACATGCTGTGCTTTTAAACACATCACCTATCTTTATTTGACACATGTTCCCCAGGTGAGTCCCTGAAAGTAACCACAATACCCTTTGAAGCCAGATTAACGCAAGAACGCAATAAAAAGTGCAGTGGGAACTGATCCTACACAGCAAAATCACCAGTGTTAAATGTACACTGCTGGTGTATAATAGGTCTATAAACACCAGCAGTGTACTTTTAACACTAGTGATTTTGCTGTGTAGTTGTCAGAAAGAAGGATGGAGCCACCTGGGAGAAGACAAGGCTGCTGCCAATTGTAGAAAAGGTATAGATGCTTTTAACTTTCATTCTTACACTCGTGTCCTATTAAGTAGGGCTCTGTATCGCCAACAAATTTCTGCTACGACACGACAAATTTTAAAGTACTTTTTGTTTACTAACTTAGTTTATTGTACATTGAATAAGCTGTGAGTTAATTGTATTAAAAGGTCAATCTGGGGGAAACCCAAGCTCTATTAATTCCTGATTTGTTTTCCAGGTGTCTGATGAAAAAAGAGGCTGAACAAATTCCTCAACAGGAAACCATTGCAATCTTCATCATTAGAGCTGCGCAAGGTGAACCCATAGACATTGGCATCATGCTTGAGGGACAAGAAGTTCTGAATGAGTGCTGTTGCCATTCTCCTGGGCCTCCTTTATACTTTTAAATCTGGAATATCCCAAGACATTTGCATGTATCCAGAAAGTGATCATCAAGCTGGACCCAAAAGGCATGACCAACAAAGTTAAGAGGCCCTACGGCCAGCTCTACCATAGAGCTTAATTAAGAGTTCCTATACATCCCAGTTTACATGTTTGAGTGGTGTCTATGTTTGGCATTCTAAAGTAGGTTCAGTATTTCAGTAGTAGAAGCTGTCAAGCCCAGTTCAAATTAAATTGTGATGTGACTACTTAAAACCTGCAACTCGCTCCAATGCTATATTCTGCTGAAAGCTGCAAGTTTACACCAATGTGATGAGATGGGATTGTGTGTCATAATAAACTTAAGAAAACAACAGCCTTAATCGAGAACAATGCAGTAAATTATGGAAATGCATCTCTCTATCTTTATCCTCATTGTATTTTATGATGCTACAAATTATATACAACTGTAAAAAAAACTTTGTTGAAAAGTCAGATAGTACTGAATTGTTGCTATACACTAGGGGGTGGTTTCCCAGACAGGGATTAGCTTAAAAAAAATCAGTAGAAATTGCAATGGTATTGCAGCTGGGTTGCCGGTAAATTACCGTATATTTAAATTTATGTTATTTACTGGCAAGAGTTTTTTCAAAGTTAAACAAATGTTTAAACTTAATTTTTAAGTCTTTATCTTTACAATAAAACTATACAATAACAGCCTCATGCAAAGCATTCTGAGGAACCAGAGATAATCATCAACCTTTTTCTGTTTTTTGCTTCAGATTTTGTTTCCCAGAATGTTTTGCTTGATGCTGTTTTTCTAGTTTTATTCTGCAAAAAAGACTTATAACCCAGCTGCAAATTTTTACTGAATTTTTTTACAGTGTACTAAAACATTACTTTTGTGCATTTTGTTTTTCAGTACAAGTTGTTTTCAGTTTGGACAGCTCTTACATTTATTTTAGTCAAGGAATAGTCTAATCCCTGTCTGGGAAACCACACATAGGAGTTAAAAGTTAAATCATGAGGACTGAAATTGTGGATGTTTGGAAGTCATATACGAGTTAATAGATATTGATGTAATGAAAATGATTTTTTTTTTAGATTTTATTTAAGATTGTTCCTTTAATGTTTTAATAAATCCACATCTTTCCATTTTAGTTTTTTTTAAAACAAATAATTTCTATTAACTTGTATTTTTGAAAATGAAAATAATTGTTTGATTAAATCTTTCTCTTTGATTGGATAAAGCAAATAACTGTTAATGCATATTATATTTGAAATAAAAAATACTTGATTAAATGTATATCTATTTGATTTGAAAAAAAAAACTTAAAACACAATTTTTTAAATTAAACTTTTTGTTTTAATTGAATCGATATCTTTTTGTTTTGATCAAAAATAGAATTTAAATTAATTTACTTTTTTTCAACAAGAAAAATATACTTTGTGCCGAGTTTTATAAAATAGTTTTTATAGACATAGAAAATATTGTTCAGGTCAAGTTATTTATTTTTCATTGGCTCAAGTAAAAAAATAGATGTGAATCATTACCCTAATTTTTTAATTGGTTGAACGAAAAAGTTTATGCAGTATGGTGTCTGATGGTCAAACATAAAATATTCCTTTCTAACTGGCATTTTTTGTGTCATCAATTAATTTCTCTTTATTATTCATATAAAGTCTGTTATTTGTTATCCTTTTAACGGATGGTAAAGTTACATTTCATAACTTAGATCACATATATTTTATATAATCTTAACACTGTATTAAATTACTGCACTTTACTTTAACTGGGTGTTTTTCTTGTGTTTATTTCATGTTGTACAATCATTTAGTAGTATTAAAATAAATGGTTTTATAATAAAATAAATAAATGTGTTTTTTATCATACTTCATTTTGTGATAAATACATTAAGCTAATCAGCGTATTCACGTGTTGCCTTAACATATTAAGTTTTTTGCATTTGATATATTTAATTAAAAATACATTAAAATAAGAATAGCCAGGGCTGCACGTATTGGTTAGACTGAATGATGACCTCAAGAACTCTGCTGTTTCATTTGCAATATAACCGAACGACGAAAGATGCAAGTCCGAACTTGGCGTACTTGGTTTTGAGAAACGTCCGTTCTGTCTTCAAATGGGAAAGTCAGAAATAAGACTTTCTGGTCAATTCACATTCACAAGCCTGTGTAAATGTATAGCTGGCTGCTGACACCAACTCGTCTGCGTGATTGAAATAGTACAAATTACTATTTGCTAAATGCTAAAGAAATCGGTTGTTTTGTATATGCTAATAACTACACTTATTTATTATTTGACATGTAATATTAGCTTTGTCACATTAAATTAAGCTAAAGTCCATTAACTACACAAGTACAGATGCAAAAATATAGACTATATAAGTCCCGCTCTGAAGTTTGACTCTTAGCACCATACAATACTTATAGGCAATTAGTCATCGTATCTTCCTCTCCATGGAACACATGTTAATGCTCAGTAGTACACATATGCTTCTTTAATGCAGTGGTTCTCAAACCTTTTTTGCGCCCCTTTGTGTACGGTGCATTTCTTTGAGGCCTCCCAAAGACAATGTATGACATAAAACATTATAACTATTGTAATTAAACAAAACATATTTAATACAATGTATTGCTAGCCTTATTTTTCTGAGGTTTAATTACACAGAAATTATGATAATGTCTTTTATAAAATATTATAAAACTGGATCCCCTGGCACCATCTCACGGCCCCCAGTTTGAGAACCACTGCTTTAATATATTTGTTTGCATTGTACTAAAATGTTTTAATACATTTTAATATAACACTATAGTTATTATGGCCTTTAGAAAAGTTTTTTGAGCAGATAAGGTAGTGCACAATAGGCCCCTTTGGCTCGGCCTAGGCTTTTTTGGCATTTTTTCCTTACATTACTTTATCTTTTATACTTTAAGTAGTTTTGAAACCAGTACTTTTACACTTCTACTTGAGTAAAAAGAATGTGTTGATACTTTAACTTCTACAGAAGTCTTTTTAAGCCCTCGTATCTGTAATTCTACCTGAGTAATGAATGGGAATACTTTTGACATCACTGCTTATTACACGGCTATTTACCTCATAATTAACATTTATTCATGAAGCTGACTCTTTTATCCAAAGTGACTTACAATTGCAATATATATATCAGAGGCTGCACACCTCTGGAGCAACTAGGGGTTAAGTGTCTTGCTCAGGGACACAATGGTATGTCACAGTGGATTCGAACCCAGGTCTCTCACACCAAAGGCGTGTGTCTAATCCACAAATGCACCATCACCACCCCATATCACCATTAACGAATGTTGACCTTCTGTAAGGAAAATGTGTTTACTTTTGATTTTAAGATAAGACAAGATGTTTAATGTCCCCTATTTGTTATTATTTTACTAGTAAATTGTTTTTAACAATATTTCAAATGTATACATGTCACTTTTTATATACCTGCTTCAATGAATATGTAAAACCTGCATGCACATATAATAATAATAATGATACAAAAGAAAAACATTCAAAAAGGTCCAGTTTTGAAAAAGTAACCCCCTCCACTAGGCTGACTGTGGCCCTGTATTTCTAGAAAAAATAATGATTTTTTTTATTGTGGTGGTGTATGAGTGAGACTTACCCGAGTTAGTTGTGGTATGTAGACTTGGAGTTGATGTAGGAGTTGGAGTTGTAGAGAAGAATGTTGATGTGACCTCTGTTATTCATAAAACAAAATATATATATATATATATACACATTAATTTTCCTTATTTAATATATTTAAATCAGTTTCACCTCAGTGTTAGAAAAAACGTTTCTTTTCTGTTTATCACTACCAGTTTTATCCACAATTCTTGAAATGTGTCATTCAGAGCCAACACAGCCACTTTCAATTCAACATGAGCAGTTAGGAAAATAAGTAGACACACCAATCAAACTGATTAAAGCCCACATTTCCTATGTTTAATTGCAAATGTTGGTGGATGGGGAAGAGAAGGGGCTTAAGCCCTTGTGAACAAGATTCCCCCCACTCCAAACACAGGAAATCATTTTTGAATGATTTAACCCTCATAAGCCCCTATTTTCCTGTATACGTTAAAGTTCCCTAGGGGTAAAAATGACCCCAGAAATTAAAAGGGTGATTACAATAAATATATATACATTTTTAATGATACAAATAATATATCTTTTTTTGTTTACTTCCAATCTATACATTAATGCTGTGTCCGTGTGTGTTTGTGTGCACGCGTGCGTGCGTGTTTGTGACTTTTTGTGTGTGTCTGTGTCTTTATTTGTGTGTAAGTTTTACTCTGTCTTTGAGCACGTGTGTGTGTGTGTGAATTTGTCTTTTTGTGTGTGTCTGTGTCTTTATTTGTGTATAAATTTTACTCTGTGTGTGTTTGTGTGTTTGTTTGTTTGTGTGTGTGTGTGTGTGTGTGTGTGTGTGTGTGAGCATTTTACATCTTTGTTTTGCATCTGTGGCTGTTTTTTGCCAAATTCTATAAAAAAATGCTCTCTGTGGCAGTCATACCTTTGTGTGTGTTTGTCTGTGTGTGTGTGTTTGTGTGTTTGTCTGTGTGTGTTTGTGTTCGTGTTTGTGACTTTGTCTTTTGTGTGTGTCTGTGTCTTTATGTGTGTGTAAGTTTTACTCTGTCTTTGCGCGCGCAATAATTTTTAATTTTTTTTTGCATTTCCCATTCATTTCAATTGGGGTCATTTTACCCCCAAAGGGCCTCTTTTGGGTGAATTTTTTACAACTCTTTAGAACGGCCGAATCAAGCCCAGTTTTTTTATGAATCTTGACAGATAATCTGAAAAAGTCACAACATCTTATTCCACTGAGATGAAGGGAACTATGTAAATAAAAGTGGCTTAGGGTAAGATTGACCCCAAGGGACTTATGAGGGTTAATGACTGGCAAAAACATTTAATGACTTATAAGAGATAATGGTAACACTTTGCAAAAAGGTTGTATATGTTGGCAATTAATGCAGTAGCTAACATGAACTAACGGCGAGGAATACTCCTACAGCATTTATTAATCTTAGTGCATTTACTAATACTTTTATTAAATCAAGAGCTTTAGCTTGTAACGTTAAGTAATGCACCATAAACTAACATGATATAACTGTATGAACATTAACTAACGATAACAAGAATTAATGTTGAAAAACTATATTGTTTGTTCATGTTAGGTGATGCATTTACTAATGTTTACTAATACAACCTTATTATAAAGTGTTACAGATCTAATAAGTTAATACATATGGTACACAACATTTTAAACAAATATTGTGAAGATTCCAAGTTCTTTAGTTTGCCTTTAGTCTGTATTGTCCTTTTAGTCTGTCTGCCTTTATGTGGTTTCTTCTTTAACTTTAAACGTTTCTCTCCTCTTCTTGATCAACCCTTACATTGCCAAAAAAACTGCTTACAGTAATATTTAACAGTTACTATTACTTGCAGTACTTACAGTAAAATATTAACTATATTCACTGAATTAAACTTGTGATTACAGTAATACAGATTGTTAACAGTATTTCTCAAGTGTGTTGTTATAAACATGCATTTTTCTGTAAGCAGATGTCCTATGATTTGAAAGCTTAGTTCGATTTTAAGTACAGGTGAAATAGTTTTGAAGAGTCAGGGGTTCTGTGAATTTTGTTTGAAATTTTGGATTTGTGTTTAAGGTTTTGAGAAAATAAGTGATGGTTTCGAAAAATGTGTTTTAGCGATGCAGAAGAACTGTAGTATATGAGTGAAACTTACCAACACTGATGACATCATAACTTGTATTAGCACTAAGGAGTGCAAGTTCAACATCAGTATTATTGGGTGGTTGAGAGAATGTGCCATTCATCTCAGTGACGATTGATCCTTTCCTGCAACAAGAAATAGAAGACTAATGGGCTCATGTTTTTCAATTAACTGTGTTGTGAATCCTGTCATTTGCAGTGAAATAATGCTTTACTTTAATGCACAAATGATATTTACATGCAGAAACAACTTTAGATTATAAAGAAATATTGTTGTTTACAAATCAAACACTTACGTGAACTGAATAATTATCAGTCTAATGAAATATCTGAATGTACTCTTCAAGACTGCCTCAAACTGTAAAAAAAGCAAAAAACATTCAGTTTACAACTGTGAATTGTACCACAGAAACGCTGCATAATGAAGTCAGTTACTGGAATATAAACTGTAGAAATGTTTTATGTAATACCCTCCGGTTTCAAAGACAAGGCTTAAGGTTATTGCTTAAAATATTGCCAGTGTCTTTGATTTTTCTCAGTATACACACCAGTAACATCTTTATCTAATGCAGGCTTATAAAAGATGTTTAAACGTCTTAATTAAGGCCTAATTTTAGTTAAGCCTTGTTTGTAAATCCAGACAATAAAACAAAAAGTTTCAATAGTAACTGTTACGACAGTTACCTGTTTGACTGTTGTTATTGTCAAGGGAATTGGGTAGCGAACACAAGAAAATAAAGAAATTTGAAAAGACATTGATATTGTCTACATTATGTCTACATTATAGTGCATATTCCAGTTCTCATTGCTCTACTGTTTACTGTATTTTATATTATTTTTGTATTAAATTCTGTTTCTTTTTAAAACTGTTTAAAGTGTTTGTGTAGCATTGTACCTCATATATCATTCTGTGTTCCCGACTTTGAAAAGCATTGGAAGATCGGTCTGACAGTTCAGAGATGAAAGTTTCTTTTGTAACCATTTTGATACGAACTGTAAATGGATTGGCTGTGGTTGTTGGTGCAGCTGTCGTGGTTGTTATGGCTTGTGTTGTGGTTGTTGGTGCAGCTGTCATGGTTACTGGTGCTGCGGTTGTGCTGCTTGGTGCAGTTTTTGTGGTTGTTGGTGCAGCTGTTGTGGATGTTGGTGCAGCTGTTGTAGTTGTAGCTTTTGTGGTTGTTGGGGCAGCTTTTGTGGTTGTTGGGGTTTTTGTTGTGGTTGTTGGGGCAGATGTAGTTGTTGTTGGTGGAAATGTTGTGGTTGTTGGGGCTTGTGTTGTGGTTGTTGGTGCTTGTGCTGTAGTGGTTGTTTGTGCAGCTGTCGTGGTTGTTTGTGCTTGTGTTGTGGTTGTTGCTGCAGCTGTCGTGGTTATTGGTGCAACTGTCGTGGTTGTTGGTGCTTGTGTTGTGGTTGTTGGTGCAACTGTCGTGGTTGTTGGTGCAGCTGTTGTGGTTGTTGGTGCAATTGTTGTGGATGTTTGTGCTTGTTTTGTGGTTGATGGTGCTTGTGTTGTGGTTGTTGGTGCAACTGTCGTGGTTGTGGGTGCAACTGTCGTGGTTGTGGGTGCAACTGTTGTGGTTGTTGGTGCAGCTGTTGTGGTTGTGGGTGCATTTGTTGTGGATGTTTGTGCTTGTTTTGTGGTCGTTGGTGCAACTGTTTTGGTTGTTGGTGCAACTGTAGTGGTTGTTTGTGCAGCTGTCGTGGTTGTTTGTGCTTGTGTTGTGGTTGTTGCTGCAGCTGTCGTGGTTGTTGGTGCAATTGTCGTGGTTGTTGGTGCAGCTGTCGTGGTTGTTGGTGCAACTGTCGTGGTTGTTTGTGAAACTGTCGTGGTTGCTTGTGCTTGTGTTGTGGTTGTTTGTGCTTTTGTTGTGGTTGTTGCTGCAGCTGTCGTGGTTGTTGGTGCAACTGTCGTGGTTGTTGGTGCAGCTGCCGTGGTTGTTGGTACAACTGTCGTGGTTGTTGGTGCTGCTGTCGTGGTTGTTGGTGCTTGTGTTGTGGTTGTTGGTGCAGTTTTTGTGGTTGTTTGTGCTTGTGTAGTGGTTGTTGGTGCAGCTGTCGTGGTTGTTGCTGCAGCTGCCGTGGTTGTTGGTGCAACTGTCGTGGTTGTTGGTGCAGCTGTCATGGTTGTTGGTGCTTGTGATGTGGTTGTTGGTGCAACTGTCGTGGTTGTTTGTGCTGCTGTCGTGGTTGTTGGTGCAGCTGTTGTGGTTGTTTGTGTTGTGGTTGTTGGTGCAGCTGTTGTGGTTGTTTGTGCAGCTGTTGTGGTTGTTTGTGCAGCTGTTGTGGTTGTTGGCAAAACTGTCGTGGTTGTTTGTGGTTGTGTTGTGGTTGTTTGTGCTTCTGTTGTGGTTGTTGGTGCTTGTGTTGTGGTTGTTGGAGAAGCTGTTGTGATTGTTTGTGCTTGTGTTGTGGTTGTCGTTGCAGATGTCGTGGTTGTTGGTGCATGTGTTGCTGTTGTTGGTGCAGCTGTTGTGGTTGTTGGTGCAACTGTTGTGGTTGTTGGTGCTTGTGCTGTGGTTGTTGGTGCAACTGTCGTGGTTGTTCGTGCTGCAGTCGTGGTTGTTGGTGCAGCTGTTGTGGTTGTTTGTGTTGTGGTTGTTGGTGCAGCTGTTGTGGTTGTTTGTGCAGCTGTTGTGGTTGTTTGTGCAGCTTTTGTGGTTGTTGGCAAAACTGTCGTGGTTGTTTGTGGTTGTGTTGTGGTTGTTGGTGCAACTGTTGTGGTTGTTGGTGCAGCTGTCGAGGTTGTTGGTGCTTGTGTTGTGGTTGTTGGAGAAGCTGTTGTGGTTGTTTGTGCTTGTGTTGTGGTTGTCGTTGCAGATGTCGTGGTTGTTGGTGCATGTGTTGCGGTTGTTGGTGCAGCTGTTGTGGTTGTTGGTGCAACTGTTGTGGTTGTTGGTGCAACTGTTGTGGTTGTTGGTGCAACTTTTGTGGTTGTTGGTGCAACTGTTGTGGTTTTTTGTGCAACTGTTGTGGTTGTTGGTGCAACTGTCGTGGTTGTTTGTGCTGGTGTTGTGGTTGTTTGTGCAGCTGTCGTGGTTGTTGGTGCTTGTGTTGTGGTTGTTGGTGCAGCTGTTGTGGTTGTTTGTGCTTGTGTTGTGGTTCTTTGTGCTTGTGTTGTGGTTGTTGGTGCAACTGTCGTGGTTGTTGGCACAACTGTCGTGGTTGTTTGTGCATGTGTTGTGGTTGTTTGTGCTTGTGTTGTGGTTGTTGTTGCAACTGTTGTGGTGGTTGGTGCAGCTGTCGTGGTTGTTGGTGCTTGTGTTGTGGTTGTTTGTGCTTGTGTTGTGGTTGTTGGTGCAGCTGTTGTGGTTGTTTTTGCTTGTGTTGTGGTTGTTTGTGCTTGTGTTGTGGTTGTTGGACCTTGTGTTGTGGTTGTTGGTGCAGCTGTTGTGGTTGTTTGTGCTTGTGTAGTGGTTGTTGGTGCAGCTGTCGTGGTTGTTGGTGTTGCTGTCGTGGTTGTTGTTTCTTGTGTTGTGGTTGTTTGTGCTTCTGTTGTGGTTGTTTGTGCTTGTGCAGTGGTTGTTGGTGCAGTTGTCGTGGTTGTTTGTGCTTTTGTTGTGGTTGTTTGTGCTTCTGTTGTGGTTGTTGGTGCAGCTGTCGTGGTTGTTGGTGCAGCTGTTGTGGTTGTTTGTGCATGTGTTGTGGTTGTTGGTGCAACTGTTCTAGTTGTTGGTTCTTGTGATGTGGTTATTGGTGCAGCTGTTGTGGTTGTTTGTGCTGGTGCTGTGGTTGTTTTTGCAGCTGTCGTGGTTGTTGGTGCAGCTGTGGTGGTTGTTGGTGCTTGTGTTGTGGTTGTTGGTTCAGCTGTTGTGGTTGTTTGTCCTTGTGTTGTCGTTGTTGGTGCAACTGTTGTGGTTGTTTGTGCTTGTGTTGTAGTTGTTGCTAGAGTTGTCGTGGTTGTTGGTGCAACTGTTGTGGTTGTTGGTGCAACTGTTGTGGTTGTTGGTGCAGCTGTTGTGGTTGTTGGTGCAACTGTTGTGGTTGTTGGTGCAGCTGTCGTAGTTGTTGGTGCAACTGTCGTGGTTGTTGGTGCTGCTGTCATGGTTGTTGGTGCTTGTGTTGTGGTTGTTGGTGCAACTGTTGTGGTTGTTTGTGCTTGTGTTGTGGTTGTTTGTACTTGTGTTGTGGTTTTTGGTGCAACTGTCGTGGTTGTTGGTGCAACTGTCATGGTAGTTGGAGCAGATGTTGTGGTTGTTGGTGCAGCTGTCGTGGTTGTTGGTGCAACTGTCGTGGTTGTTGGTGCTGCTGTCGTGGTTGTTGGTGCTTGTGTTGTGGTTGTTGGTGCAACTGTCGTGGTTGTTGGTGCAACTGTCGTGGTTGTTTGTGCTTGTGTTGTAGTTGTTGCTAGAGCTGTCGTGGTTGTTGGTGCAACTGTTGTGGTTGTTGGTGCAGCTGTCGTGGTTGTTGGTATTTGTGTTGTGGTTGTTGGTGCAGCTGTTGTGGTTGTTGGTGCAGCTGTTGTGGTTGTTGGTGCAGCTGTTGTACTTGTTGGTGCAACTGTTGTGGTTGTTGGTGCTGCTGTCGTGGTTGTTTGTTCTTGTGTTGTGGTTGTTGGTGCAGCTGTTGTGGTTGTTGGTGCAGCTGTTGTGGTTGTTGGTGCAGCTGTCGTGGTTGTTGGTATTTGTGTTGTGGTTGTTGGTGCAGCTGTTGTGGTTGTTGGTGCAACTGTCGTGGTTGTTGGTGCTGCTGTCGTGGTTGTTTGTGCTTGTGTTGTGGTTGTTTGTACTTGTGTTGTGGTTGTTTGTACTTGTGTTGTGGTTGTTTGTGCTTGTGTTGCTGTTGTTGGTGCAGCTGTTGTGGTTGTTGGTGCAACTGTTGTGGTTGTTGATGCAACTGTCATGGTTGTTGGTGCAGATGTTGTGGTTGTTGGTGCAACTGTTGTGGTTGTTGGCACAACTGTTGTGGTTGTTTGTGCTTGTGTTGTAGTTGTTGCTAGAGTTGTCGTGGTTGTTGGTGCAACTGTTGTGGTTGTTGGTGCAGCTGTTGTGGTTGTTGGTATTTGTGTTGTGTTTGTTGGTGCAGCTGTTGTGGTTGTTGGTGCAACTGTTGTGGTTGTTGGTGCAGCTGTCGTAGTTGTTGGTGCAACTGTCGTGGTTGTTGGTGCTGCTGTCATGGTTGTTGGTGCTTGTGTTGTGGTTGTTGGTGCAACTGTTGTGGTTGTTTGTGCTTGTGTTGTGGTTGTTTGTACTTGTGTTGTGGTTTTTGGTGCAAATGTCGTGGTTGTTGGTGCAGCTGTTGTGGTTGTTGGTGCAACTGTCATGGTTGTTGGTGCAGATGTTGTGGTTGTTGGTGCAGATGTTGTGGTTGTTGGTGCAGATGTTGTGGTTGTTGGTGCAGCTGTCGTGGTTGTTTGTACAGGTGTCGTGGTTGTTGGTATTTGTGTTGTGGTTGTTGGTGCAGCTGTTGTGGTTGTTGGTGCAGCTGTCGTGGTTGTTGGTATTTGTGTTGTGGTTGTTGGTGCAGCTGTTGTGGTTGTTGGTGCAGCTGTTGTGCTTGTTGGTGAGGCTGTAGTGGTTGTTGGTGCAACTGTAGTGGTTGTTGGTGCAACTGTCGTGGTTGTTGGTGCAACTGTCGTGGTTGTTTGTACAGGTGTCGTGGTTGTTGGTATTTGTGTTGTGGTTGTTGGTGCAGCTGTTGTGGTTGTTGGTGCAGCTGTCGTGGTTGTTGGTATTTGTGTTGTGGTTGTTGGTGCAGCTGTTGTGGTTGTTGGTGCAGCTGTTGTGGTTGTTGGTGCAACTGTTGTGGTTGTTTGTGCTTGTGTTGTGGTTGTTGGTGCAGCTGTCGTGGTTGTTGGTTCTTGTGATGTGGTTATTGGTGCAGCTGTTGTGGTTGTTGGTATTTGTGTTGTGGTTGTTGGTGCAGCTGTTGTGGTTGTTGGTGCAGCTGTCGTGGTTGTTGGTATTTGTGTTGTGGTTGTTGGTGCAGCTGTTGTGGTTGTTGGTGCAGTTGTTGTGGTTGTTGGTGCAACTGTTGTGGTTGTTGGCACAACTGTTGTGGTTGTTTGTGCTTGTGTTGTAGTTGTTGCTAGAGCTGTCGTGGTTGTTGGTGCAACTGTTGTGGTTGTTGGTGCAACTGTCATAGTTGTTGGTGCAGATGTTGTAGTTGTTGCTAGAGCTGTCGTGGTTGTTGGTGCAACTGTTGTGGTTGTTGGTGCAGCTGTCGTGGTTGTTGGTATTTGTGTTGTGGTTGTTGGTGCAGCTGTTGTGCTTGTTGGTGAGGCTGTAGTGGTTGTTGGTGCAACTGTAGTGGTTGTTGGTGCAGCTGTCGTGGTTGTTGGTATTTGTGTTGTGGTTGTTGGTGCAGCTGTTGTGGTTGTTGGTGCAGCTGTTGTGGTTGTTGGTGCAGCTGTCGTGGTTGTTGGTATTTGTGTTGTGGTTGTTGGTGCAGCTGTTGTGGTAGTTGGTGCAGCTGTTGTGGTTGTTTGTGCAACTGTTGTGGTTGTTGGTGCAACTGTTGTGGTTGTTGGTGCAGCTGTCGTACTTGTTGGTGCAACTGTCGTGGTTGTTGGTGCTGCTGTCGTACTTGTTTGTGCTTGTGTTGTGGTTGTTTGTACTTGTGTTGTGGTTGTTTGTACTTGTGTTGTGGTTGTTGATTCAACTGTCGTGGTTGTTGGTGCAGCTGTCGTAGTTGTTGGTGCAACTCTCGTGGTTGTTGTTGCTGCTGTCATGGTTGTTGGTGCTTGTGTTGTGGTTGTTGGTGCAAATGTTGTGGTTGTTTGTGCTTGTGTTGTGGTTGTTTGTACTTGTGTTGTGGTTTTTGGTGCAACTGTCGTGGTTGTTGGTGCAACTGTCATGGTTGTTGGTGCAGATGTTGTGGTTGTTGGTGCAACTGTCGTGGTTGTTGGTGCTGCTGTCGTGGTTGTTTGTGCTTGTGTTGTGGTTGTTTGTACTTGTGTTGTGGTTGTTTGTACTTGTGTTGTGGTTGTTGGTGCAACTGTCGTGGTTGTTGGTGCAACTGTTGTGGTTGTTGGTGCAACTGTCATGGTTGTTGGTGCAGATGTTGTGGTTGTTGATGCAGCTGTTGTGGTTGTTGGTGCAACTGTTGTGGTTGTTGATGCAACTGTTGTGGTTGTTGGTGCTGCTGTCGTACTTGTTGGTGCAACTGTCGTGGTTGTTGGTGCTGCTGCCGTGGTTGTTTGTGCTTGTGTTGTGGTTGTTTGTACTTGTGTTGTGGTTGTTGGTGCAGATGTTGTGGTTGTTGGTGCAACTGTTGTGGTTGTTGGCACAACTGTTGTGGTTGTTTGTGCTTGTGTTGTAGTTGTTGCTAGAGTTGTCGTGGTTGTTGGTGCAACTGTTGTGGTTGTTGGTGCAGCTGTCGTGGTTGTTGGTATTTGTGTTGTGTTTGTTGGTGCAGCTGTTGTGGTTGTTGGTGCAGCTGTTGTGGTTGTTGGTGCAACTGTTGTGGTTGTTGGTGCAGCTGTCGTAGTTGTTGGTGCAACTGTCGTGGTTGTTGGTGCTGCTGTCATGGTTGTTGGTGCTTGTGTTGTGGTTGTTGGTGCAACTGTTGTGGTTGTTTGTGCTTGTGTTGTGGTTGTTTGTACTTGTGTTGTGGTTTTTGGTGCAACTGTCGTGGTTGTTGGTGCAACTGTCATGGTAGTTGGAGCAGATGTTGTGGTTGTTGGTGCAGCTGTCGTGGTTGTTGGTGCAACTGTCGTGGTTGTTGGTGCTGCTGTCGTGGTTGTTGGTGCTTGTGTTGTGGTTGTTGGTGCAACTGTCATGGTTGTTGGTGCAGATGTTGTAGTTGTTGCTAGAGCTGTCGTGGTTGTTGGTGCAACTGTTGTGGTTGTTGGTGCAGCTGTCGTGGTTGTTGGTATTTGTGTTGTGGTTGTTGGTGCAGCTGTTGTGGTTGTTGGTGCAGCTGTCGTGGTTGTTGGTATTTGTGTTGTGGTTGTTGGTGCAGCTGTTATGGTTGTTGGTGCAGCTGTTGTGGTTGTTGGTGCAACTGTCGTGGTTGTTGGTGCAGCTGTCGTGGTTGTTGGTATTTGTGTTGTGGTTGTTGGTGCAGCTGTTGTGGTTGTTGGTGCAGCTGTCGTGGTTGTTGGTATTTGTGTTGTGGTTGTTGGTGCAGCTGTTGTGGTTGTTGGTGCAGCTGTTGTGGTTGTTTGTGCAACTGTTGTGGTTGTTGGTGCAACTGTTGTGGTTGTTGGTGCAGCTGTCGTACTTGTTGGTGCAACTGTCGTGGTTGTTGGTGCTGCTGTCGTACTTGTTGGTGCAACTGTCGTGGTTGTTGGTGCTGCTGTCGTGGTTGTTTGTGCTTGTGTTGTGGTTGTTTGTACTTGTGTTGTGATTGTTTGTACTTGTGTTGTGGTTGTTGGTGCAACTGTCGTGGTTGTTGGTGCAGCTGTCGTAGTTGTTGGTGCAACTCTCGTGGTTGTTGTTGCTGCTGTCATGGTTGTTGGTGCTTGTGTTGTGGTTGTTGGTGCAAATGTTGTGGTTGTTTGTGCTTGTGTTGTGGTTGTTTGTACTTGTGTTGTGGTTGTTGGTGCAGCTGTTGTGGTTGTTGGTGCAGCTGTTGTGGTTGTTGGTGCAGCTGTTGTAGTTTTTGGTGCAACTGTCGTGGTTGTTGGTGCTGCTGTCGTGGTTGTTTGTGCTTGTGTTGTGGTTGTTTGTACTTGTGTTGTGGTTGTTTGTACTTGTGTTGTGGTTGTTGGTGCAACTGTCGTGGTTGTTGGTGCAACTGTTGTGGTTGTTGGTGCAGATGTTGTGGTTGTTGATGCAGCTGTCGTGGTTGTTGGTGCAACTGTTGTGGTTGTTGGTATTTGTGTTGTAGTTGTTGCTAGAGCTGTCGTGGTTGTTGGTGCAACTGTTGTGGTTGTTGGTGCAGCTGTCGTGGTGGTTGGTATTTGTGTTGTGGTTGTTGTTGCAGCTGTCGTGGTTGTTTGTGCTTGTGTTGTGGTTGTCTGTACTTGTGTTGTGGTTGTTGGTGCAACTGTCATGGTTGTTGGTGCAGATGTTGTGGTTGTTAATGCAGTTGTTGTGGTTGTTGGTGCAACTGTTTTGGTTGTTGGCACAACTGTCGTGGTTGTTTGTGCTTGTGTTGTGTTTGTTGGTGCAACTGTCGTGGTTGTTGGTGCAGCTGTCGTGGTTGTTGGTGCAACTGTCGAGGTTGTTTGTGCAGCGGTCGTGGTTGTTTGTGCTTGTGTTGGGGTTGTTGGTGCAACTGTCGTGGTTGTTGGTGCTGCTGTCGTGGTTGTTGGTACTTGTGTTGTGGTTCTTTGTGCTTGTGTTGTGGTTGTTGGTGCAGCTGTCGTGGTTGTTGGTATTTGTGTTGTGGTTGTTGGTGCAGCTGTTCTGGTTGTTGGTGCAGCTGTTGTGGTTGTTGGTGCAACTGTTGTGGTTGATGGTGTAGCTGTCGTACTTGTTGGTGCAACTGTCGTGGTTGTTGGTGCTGCTGTCGTGGTTGTTTGTGCTTGTGTTGTGGTTGTTTGTACTTGTGTTGTGGTTGTTTGTACTTGTGTTGTGGTTGTTGGTGCAACTGTTGTGGTTGTTGGTGCAGCTGTCGTAGTTGTTGGTGCAACTGTTGTGGTTGTTGGTGCTGCTGTCATGGTTGTTGGTGCTTGTGTTGTGGTTGTTGGTGCAACTGTTGTGGTTGTTTGTGCTTGTGTTGTGGTTGTTTGTACTTGTGTTGTGGTTGTTGGTGCAACTGTTGTGGTTGTTGGTGCAACTGTCATGGTTGTTGGTGCAGATGTTGTGGTTGTTGGTGTAGCTGTCGTGGTTGTTGGAGCAACTGTTGTGGTTGTTTGTGCTTGTGTTGTGGTTATTGGTGCAGTTGTTGTGGTTGTTGGTGCAACTGTTGTGGTCGTTGGTGCAGCTGTTGTGGTTGTTTGTGCTTGTGTTGTGGTTGTTGGTGCTTGTGTTGTGGTTGTAGGTGCAGCTGTTGTGGTTGTTGGTGCAGCTGTCGTGGTAGTTGGTGCAATTGTTGTGGTTGTTGGTGCAACTGTTGTAGTTGTTGGTGCAGCTGTTGTGGTTGTTGATGCAGTTGTTGTGGTTGTTTGTGCAGCTATTGTAGTTGTTGTTGGTGCAACTGTTGTGGTTGTTTGTGCTTGTGTTGTGGTTGTTGGTGCAGCTGTTGTGGTTGTTGGTGCAGTTGTTGTGGTTGTTGGTGCAACTGTTGTGGTTGTTGGTGCTTGTGTTGTGGTTGTCGGTGCAGCTGTTGTGGTTGTTTGTGCAATTGTCGTGGTTGTTGGTGCTTGTGTTGTGGTTGTTTGTACTTGTGTTGTGGTTGTTTGTACTTGTGTTGTGGTTGTTGGTGCAACTGTCGTGGTTGTTGGTGCTGCTGTCATGTTTGTTGGTGCTTGTGTTGTGGTTGTTGGTGCAACTGTTGTGGTTGTTTGTGCTTGTGTTGTGGTTGTTTGTACTTGTGTTGTGGTTTTTGGTGCAACTGTCGTAGTTGTTGGTGCAACTCTCGTGGTTGTTGGTGCTGCTGTCATGGTTGTTGGTGCTTGTGTTGTGGTTGTTGGTGCAACTGTTGTGGTTGTTTGTGCTTGTGTTGTGGTTGTTTGTACTTGTGTTGTGGTTTTTGGTGCAACTGTCGTGGTTGTTGGTGCAACTGTCATGGTTGTTGGTGCAGATGTTGTGGTTGTTGGTGCAACTGTCATGGTTGTTGGTGCAGATGTCGTGGTTGTTGGTGCAACTGTTGTGGCTGTTTGTGCAGCTGTCGTGGTTGTTGGTGTTTGTGTTGTGGTTGTTGGTGCAGCTGTTGTGGTTGTTGGTGCAGCTGTCGTGGTTGTTGGTATTTGTGTTGTGGTTGTTGGTGCAGCTGTTGTGGTTGTTGGTGCAGCTGTTGTGGTTGTTGGTGCAACTGTTGTGGTTGTTGGTGCAGCTGTCGTACTTGTTGGTGCAACTGTCGTGGTTGTTGGTGCTTTTGTTGTGGTTGTTGGTGCAGCTGTTGTGCTTGTTGGTGAGGCTGTAGTGGTTGTTGGTGCAACTGTAGTGGTTGTTGGTGCAGCTGTCGTACTTGTGTTGTGGTTGTTGGTGTTTGTGTTGTGGTTGTTGGTGCAACTGTCGTGGTTGTTGGTGCAGCTGTTGTGGTTGTTGGTGCAGCTGTTGTGGTTGTTGGTGCAACTGTTGTGGTTGTTGGTGCAGCTGTCGTACTTGTTGGTGCAACTGTCGTACTTGTTGGTGCAACTGTCGTGGTTGTTGGTGCTGCTGTCGTGGTTGTTTGTGCTTGTGTTGTGGTTGTTTGTACTTGTGTTGTGGTTGTTGGTGCAACTGTCGTAGTTGTTGGTGCAACTCTCGTGGTTGTTGGTGCTGCTGTCATGGTTGTTGGTGCTTGTGTTGTGGTTGTTGGTGCAACTGTTGTGGTTGTTTGTGCTTGTGTTGTGGTTGTTTGTACTTGTGTTGTGGTTTTTGGTGCAACTGTCGTGGTTGTTGGTGCAACTGTCATGGTTGTTGGTGCAGATGTTGTGGTTGTTGGTGCAACTGTCATGGTTGTTGGTGCAGCTGTCGTGGTTGTTGATGCAACTGTCGTGGTTGTTTGTGCAGCTGTCGTGGTTGTTGGTATTTGTGTTGTGGTTGTTGGTGCAGCTGTTGTGGTTGTTGGTGCAACTGTCGTGGTTGTTGGTATTTGTGTTGTGGTTGTTGGTGCAACTGTCGTGGTTGTTGGTGCAGCTGTTGTGGTTGTTTGTGCTTGTGTTGTGGTTGTTGGTGCAGCTGTTGTTGTTGTTTGTGCTTGTGTTGTGGTTGTTGATGTAGCTGATGTGGTAGGTGCAACCGTTGTGGTTGTTGGTGTTTGTGTTGTGGTTGTTGCCGCAACTCTCTCGGTTGTTGGTGAAGCTGTAGTGGTTGTTGGTGCTTGTGTTGTGGTTGTTAGTGCAGCTGTTGTGGTTGTTGGTGCAATTGTTGTGGTTGTTTGTGCACGTATTGTGGTGGTTGTTGGTGCAACTGTTGTGGTTGTTGGTTCAACTGTAGTGATTGTTTGTGCAGCCGATGTGGTTGTTTGTGCTTGTGTTGTGGTTGTTGATGTAGCTGTTGTGGTTGTAAGTGCAACTGTTGTGGTTGTTGGTGTTTGTGTTGTGGTTGTTGGCGCGACTGTCGTGGTTGTTGGTGAAGCTGTAGTGGTTGTTGGTGCTTGTGTTGTGGTTGTTAGTGCAGCTGTTGTGGTTGTTGCTGTTTGTGTTGTGGTTGTTTGTGCTTGTGTTGTGGTTGTTGGTGCAGCTGTTGTGGTTGTTAGTGCAGCTGTAGTGGTTGTTGGTGCATGTGTTGTGGTTGTTGGTGCAGCTGTTTTAGTTGTTGGTGCAACTGTTGTCGTTGTTTGTGCTTTTGTCATGGTTGTTGTTGCAGTTGTTGTGGTTGTTGGTGCAGCTGTTGTGGTGGTTTGTGCTTCTGTAGTGGTTGTTGGTGCAACTGTTGTGGTTGTTGGTGCTAGTGTTGTGGTTGTTGGTGCAGCTGTTGTGGTTGTTGGTGCAACTGTCGTGGTTGTTGGTGCAGCTGTTGTGGTTGTTTGTGCTTGTGTTGTGGTTGTTTGTGCTTGTGTTGTGGTTGTTGGTGCAGCTGTTGTTGTTGTTTGTGCTTGTGTTGTGGTTGTTGATGTAGCTGATGTGGTAGGTGCAACCGTTGTGGTTGTTGGTGTTTGTGTTGTGGTTGTTGCCGCAACTCTCTCGGTTGTTTGTGAAGCTGTAGTGGATGTTGGTGCTTGTGTTGTGGTTGTTAGTGCAGCTGTTGTGGTTGTTGGTGCAATTGTTGTGGTTGTTTGTGCACGTATTGTGGTGGTTGTTTGTGCACGTATTGTGGTGGTTGTTGGTGCAACTGTAGTGGTTGTTTGTGCAGCCGATGTGGTTGTTTGTGCTTGTGTTGTGGTTGTTGATGTAGCTGTTGTGGTTGTTTGTGCTTGTTTTGTGGTTGTTGGTGCAGCTGTTGTGGTTGTTAGTGCAGCTGTAGTGGTTGTTGGTGCATGTGTTGTGGTTGTTGGTGCAGCTGTTTTAGTTGTTGGTGCAACTGTTGTAGTTGTTTGTGCTTTTGTCATGGTTGTTGTTGCAGTTGTTGTGGTTGTTGGTGCAGCTGTTGTGGTGGTTTGTGCTTCTGTCGTGGTTGTTGGTGCAACTGTAGTGGTTGTTGGTGCAACTGTTGTGGTTGATGGTGCAGCAGTCGTGGTTGTTGGTGTGACTGTCGTGGTTCTTGGTACAACTGTTGTGGTTGTTGGTGCTAGTGTTGTGGTTGTTGGTGCAGCTGTTGTGGTTGTTGGTGCAATTGTTGTGGTTGTTTGTGCAGCCGATGTGGTTGTTTGTGCTTGTGTTGTGGTTGTTGATGTGACTGTCGTGGTTCTTGGTACAACTGTTGTGGTTGTTGGTGCTAGTGTTGTGATTGTTGGTGCAGCTGTTGTGGTTGTTGGTGTAAGTGTCGTGGTTGTTGGTGCAGCTGTTGTGGTTGTTTGTACTTGTGTCGTGGTTGTTGGTGCAGCTGTTGTTGTTGTTTGTGCTTGTGTTGTGGTTGTTGATGTAGCTGATGTGGTAGGTGCAACCGTTGTGGTTGTTGGTGTTTGTGTTGTGGTTGTTGCCGCAACTCTCTCGGTTGTTGGTGAAGCTGTAGTGGTTGTTGGTGCTTGTGATGTGGTTGTTGGTGCAGCTGTTGTGGTTGTTGGTGCAATTGTTGTGGTTGTTTGTGCTCGTATTGTGGTGGTTGTTGGTGCAACTGTTGTGGTTGTTGGTGTAACTGTAGTGGTTGTTTGTGCAGCCGTTGTGGTTGTTTGTGCTCGTATTGTGGTTGTTGATGTAGCTGTTGTGGTTGTAGGTGCAACTGTTGTGGTTGTTTGTGTTTGTGTTGTGGTTGTTGGCGTGACTGTCGTGGTTGTTGGTGAAGCTGTAGTGGTTGTTGGTGCTTGTGTCGTGGTTGTTGGTGCAACTGTAGTGGTTGTTGGTGCAACTGTTGTGGTTGTTGGTGCAGCAGTCGTGGTTGTTGGTGTGACTGTCGTGGTTGTTGGTGCAACTGTTGTGGTTGTTGGTGCAGCAGTCGTGGTTGTTGGTGTGACTGTCGTGGTTGTTGGTGCAACTGTTGTGGTTGTTGGTGCAACTGTTGTGGTTGTTGATGCAGCAGTCGTGGTTGTTGGTGTGACTGTCGTGGTTGTTGGTGCAACTGTTGTGGTTGTTGGTGCAACTGTTATGGTTGTTGGTTCAGCTGTAGTT
Source organism: Misgurnus anguillicaudatus (assembly GCF_027580225.2). NCBI lineage: Eukaryota > Metazoa > Chordata > Actinopteri > Cypriniformes > Cobitidae > Misgurnus > Misgurnus anguillicaudatus. The sequence goes on from NC_073357.2 coordinate 64,283,693, forward strand.
GACACTGTGATGAAGTGTAAATGAATGAATATTTCTACACTTATATATTATATTATATCCACTTTTGATGTATCAATATATTTTTAGGTCTGTTAAAATTGTTTATTCATTTATATCAGCAACTGCTGAAATTAATTATTCACAAAGCTTGTTTGGCATCATAAAGTTTTTTCAGAGTGTTCTGGAAACAAGTGAGGTTCTGCAGTTTTAAAGTAACATTTTGGTTGATGCATTAAGTTACTCTGACTTTGCAGTGAGTAAATGTCATCTCCCAATTCAGCTATAGGTTTATATAGTTTTGTTTGCTTTAATTTACTCTAAGTAAAAACCTATTTATGTCATGCAACATCAGTGATTATTTAAACAGCAGACTGCATGGTGATATTAATACGTAATTTGTCTGTTTTACATATAGTTTTAAGACTGATAAACACCCCGTTAAAGCAAACCAGTCTTATAGGCGTATTTATTTTATATATGTACATTTTTATATTATTTTTTGTTGTTTAAACTGTTTTGTGACCTCTGTGGAGTAACAATGCTTGCTTTGGCACTTATTTTGTCTCTGACTTCACAGCATGGTTAAAATATCTGAAGTGTTTTAATCATATAAATCACATACTTTATACTAATGACCAAGTTTACAGGAGCAAGATCTTTGATAAACAATGTGCTTCATTCTGCTGCATTATGATGAAGCTGTTGTCAGACTTTCAAATGTTTAATGAATGCTTGAATATGTGATGTGCCAATATTTCAACTATTGCTCATTTCTAGCTCACCACCTGGTAAGATTACTCAAGTTTGAAAACATCTTCCTCATAGTATGTGTCTGTTCTAGCCACGTTAAATCTGCAAAAAACGTCATTTTTTAGTATTTTTGTCTATTTTTAGTACAAATATCTAAAAATCCTACAATTATTTTTAGACAAAAATATACAATTTATGTATATATTAGGGGTGTGCAGCAGAGTCAGTATTTGTATCTGTAACAAATCTCAAAATTATTTGTATCTGTTTTTGTATTCGGATGGAACCGGATATGGGCGGGTCTTAAACCGGAAATTTGTCATATTACATGAAAATGGCATTTTAAATGTATTTTTGCTTTTTATTATAATTGTAACTTAAATAACTGTAAATATTTATTAAAAATAATAATACAACATTTTAATCAAAAAGACAAATAACTCGATTCTTGTTTATACGCATGGAAAGCAAACTTCTCATTTTTAAAGCCTCATACAGCTGGGCCTATGTGCTATGCATCATTGTATTGTCGCATTAAAATAACAAACTTGAAAGCACGTTGACAAAACTGTAGGCTACATCACCTTCAAGCGTTTATTGTTTCTGTCAGCACAGTTCCATGTGACCCATTCTGTCTAAATGAGTGGGAGGTTTTCAGAAAAAAATAAGTAGCCTACATTAATCCCTCGTCTAGCGATTCAAATATAGTAATTAAACATCTAAAATGATCTTTATTTGAACGTTTTCTGAGAGTGAAATGATTACCCCAATACTACACATACATCCACATGTCTGACATCTTGCTTTTGGTTTTAAAAACATGTAGTAATTTGAAAATAAAATGCAGGACTTGCTTAATGTTCAAAGAGTTATTAAGGGAGGAAAGAGATAAAGTTCGGGAACTGATTTATGTAAAAAAGTTATTAAGATCGACAAGACTCGCGCTGACTGACCGATCCGAAACGCAACTCAGAGACACGCAAGTGCGTGCACTCATATACACAAAATAGTCCAAAAACATCTGTTTTGACAAGAATTTACAAAAGCATTACAACAAACTTCCTGAGCTCATAATTATCTATGTCCATACAGCATTTGCGTGTACGAATTTCTTTGTTCTGCTGATCACAAATGAAGAAATGACGGTAAGCACATAGTTGACAGTACCCATTGACTTCCATAGTAGGAAATGCAAATACTATAGAAGTCAACAGTGTGCTTTCTGATCCCATACCCCTCCCTCCTCCCTGTAATTCCTGTCCTCTCCTAAAATGGGACATTGCATTTAGTGTGTTTTCCCAGAATCAACACTAATGTCATGTTTTTAACACATCTGTTCTAAGAGTGCATCAAAATATCAAACACACCTTTCCATAAACACAGCAGGGATAATCATCTTCACTGTTAACATCATCATACTGGTAATTTACAGGTAATGTTACAACTTCGCACATTACCAGGACTGATTTACCAGTATTTTTTAAAGATCCTGTTCGCACGTGATAACATAACGATGATTTACCAGTAAAGATTGGATATGTATAAGATGCAGGCTTCATTTAAAAACAGTAAGCAGATGATTTCATTCTGGTATCTTTGAAATAAATACTGTATCTTTAAACTGCACAAAACTAACTAGAGCAATATTATTAGATGTTAATTTCTCCATTCTTAGTAATGTTAAATGTGTAGTTGTCACACATTGTTTAAAAGAATGACTTGAGTATGGCTTTGGTGGTGGTGTATGAGTGAGACTTACCAGAGTTAGTTGTCGTATCTTGGCTTGTAATTGATGTAGGAGTTGGAGTTGGAGTTGTAGTTGGTGATATGATATCTGTTATTCATAATTTAAAAAAAAGATTACTTTCCAGTACACACACACACGCACGCACGCAGGCACGCACGCACGCGCACGCACGCACACACACACACACACACACACACACACACACACACACACACACACATAAATGAACATATAAAGAGACTACCTCAAGGTTATTTTCAGTTTTTCTAAATTTACTATTTATAGGTAAGTGTTGAAATGTGCATTATGTAACTTATAGAAGGATCTCTTAACAGAAATGCAATATAATCATAATCTAAATAAATATATTATCAGTAATGTATAAAGGCATTATTTGTGTTGTTTTTTATTACCTTAAAATTAATAATATTTATCTGCATTCCACGGGTCCTCTTACATGGAAGTCAACATCATGTCACAGTGGCCCTATACCAGAGGTTGCCAAACTACGACCCGGTGGCCACATGTGGACCCCTGGGCACTTTCATACGACCCACAAAGTAGTTTATAATTGTATGAAACAGTGTAGGATTTTGGTCCAGAATGGCTTTTTTGATGGAGGAGTTTCTACCTTAAATCCATATTTCCACTTTTATCCACTAGGTGGCGATCTTACCAAACTTAAACACTGACACATTCACTCAACCCTAAAAACACAGTGTATGTTTTGATCATGGCTATGAATCTGATCTTGTTTAAGTTTTATTTGTCTATTATCTTCTTGTTTGTCATCTTGATATTTCTCCTCTGTTTTTCTATTATGTTGTTCTCATCGTACGCTCTCCCCAAATCCTTTTCATGTGTGTTTCTAACCATTTTTTCTCCTTTTATTTTTAAATAACTAGATTAAAGAATAAACTTGGATTCAAAACGTGATTGATTTTTGATAAGTTATGCTTCACCAGAATCTGTGTTGTCTGCTTTCCTCAGTCAAAATAATGTTAACTGCATAACTTTCGAACAGGTTTATGAAAAGATTATAATTAGTGATAGAGAAAATCTTTAACATGACTTTGCATTATTAGTGTATGAGTGAAACTTACCCACACTGATAACATCATAACTTGTATTAGCACTATAGAGTACATCTTCAACTGCAGTATTATTGGGTAGGGAGGAGAATGATGCATCCATCTCTGTTACAACTGATCCTTCCCTACAACAAGAAAGAGAAGATTAATGGGCTCATGTTTTTCAATGAATCCTGTCATTTGCAGTGAAAATGCTTTACTTTAATGCACAAATGATATTTACATGCAGAAACAACTTTGAATTACATAGAAATATTGTTGTTTAAAAATAAAAAACTTACGTGAACTGAATAATTATCAGTTTAATAAAATGTGCCTGAAATGCTTTCTTCAAGGCGTTCCCAAACTATAGAAAAAGCAAAACACATTCAGTTTTCAACAGTGAACTGTTCTACAGAAACACTTTTTAATAAACTCAATAACTGAAATATAAACTGACCGATTTTTTATGTTATAACTCCGGTTTCACAGACAAGGCTTAAGGTTAGTCCTAGACTAAGACACATGTTTGAGCTGTCTCATCTGAAAATAACTTGAACTGACAGATCTTAAAATATGCCAGTGTATTTGTCTTAAGAGGCAGGTTTATAAAAAATGCCTAATCATCTTAATTTAACTAAGGCCTAGTGATGGCTTTGGCTAAACATTGTTTGTAAAACCAGGTCATCAAACAAAAAGTTTTAATAGTAACAGTGTCTCAATTATACTGCACATTCCAGTTCTCATTGCTCTACTGTTTACTGTATTTTATATTATTTTGTATTAAATTGTGTTATAAGTTATTAAAACTGTTATAAGTGTTTGTGTAGCAATGTACCTCATTTATCATGTTTTTTTCCCGACTTTTATAAGCATCAGAAGATTGGTCTGCCAGTTCAGAGATGAAAGTTTCTTTTGTGACAATTTTTATACGGATTTTGAATGGTTTTGATGTGGTTGTAGGTGCAGCTGTTGAGGTTGTAGTTGCCTGTGTTGTTGTTGTTGCTGCTTTTCTTGTGGTTGTTGGTGCAGCTGTTGTGATTGTTGGTGCAACAGTTGGGGTTGATTGTGCAACTGATGTAGTTTTTGAAGCAGTTGTTGTGGTTGTTGGCGCAAATGTAGTGGTTGTTGGCACAGCTGTTGTGTTTGTTGGTGCAGCTGTTGTGGTTGTTGATGCAGTTGTTGTGGTTGTTGGTGCAACTGTCGTAGTTGTTGCTGCAGCTGTTGTGGTTGTTGGCACAACTGTCGTAGTTGTTGTTGTTGCAGCAGCTGTTGTGGTTGTTTGTGCAGCTGTTGTGGTTGTTGGTGCTTGTGTTGTGGTTGTTGTTTCAGCTGTTGTGGTTGTTGGTGCTTGTGTTGTGGTTGTTGGTTCAGCTGTTGTGGTTGTTGGTGGAGCTGTAGTAGTTGTTGGTGCAGCTGTTGTGGTTGTTTTTGCAACTGTAGTGATTGTTGTTGCAGCTGTTGTGGTTGTTGGTGCAGCTGTAGTAGTTGTTGGCGCAACTGTAGTGGTTGTTGTTGCTGCTGTTGTGGTTGTTGGTGCTTGTGTTGTGGTTGTTGGTGCAGTTGTTGTGGTTGTTGGTGCATATGTTGTGGTTGTTGGTGCAGCTGTTGTAGTTGTTGATGCAGCTGTCGTGGTTATTGGTGCAGCTGTCGTGGTTGTTGGTTCAACTGTCGTAGTTTTTGGAGCAGCTGTTGTGGTTGTTGGTGCAACTGTCGTGGTTGTTGGTGCAACTGTTGTAGTTGTTGGTGCAACTGTCATAGTTGTTGGTGCAGCTGTTGTGATGGTTGGTGTAGATGTCGTGGTTGTTGGCGCAACTGTCATGGTTGTTGATGCAGTTGTTGTAGTTGTTTGTGCAGCTGTTGTAGTTGTTGGTGCAACTGTTGTGGTTGTTGGTGCAGCCGTTGTAGTTGTTGGTGCAACTGTCGTAGTTGTTGGTGCAGCTGTTGTAGTTGTTGGTGCAGCTGTTGTGGTTGTTGGTGCAACTGTTGTGGTTGTTGGTGCAGATGTTGTAGTTGTTGGTGCAACTGTCGTGGTTGTTGGTGCAACTGTTGTAGTTGTTGGTGCAGCTGTTGTGGTTGTTGGCGCAACTGTTGTGGTTGTTTGTGCTTCTGTTGTGGTTGTTGGTGCAGCTGTTGTGGTTGTTGCTGTAGCTGTTGTGCTTGTTGGTGCAGCTTTTGTGGTGGTTGATGCAGCTGTCGTGGTTGTGGGTGCAGCTGTCGTGGTTGTTGGTTCAACTGTCGTAGTTGTTGGAGCAGCTGTTGTGGTCGTTGGTGCAACTGTTGTAGTTGTTGGTGCAACTGTCATAGTTGTTGGTGCAGCTGTTGTGGTGGTTGGTGCAGATGTCGTGGTTGTTGGCGCAACCGTTATGGTCGTTGATGCAGTTGTAGTTGTTGTTTGTGCAGCTGTCGTGGTTGTTGGTGCAACTGTTGTGGTTGTTTGTGCTTGTGTTGTGGTTGTTGATGCAGTTGATGTGGTTGTTTGTGCAGCTGTTGTTGTAGTTGTTGGTCCAGCTGTTGTGGTTGTTGGTGCAACTGTTGTGGTTGTTTTTGCTTGTGTTGTTGGTGCAACTGTTGTGGTTGTTGGTGCAGCTGTTGTGGTTGTTGGTGTAGCTGTTGTGGTTATTGGTGCAACTGTCGTGGTCGTTTGTGCAACTGTTGTAGTTGTTGGTGCAACTGTCATAGTTGTTGGTGCAGCTGTTGTGATGGTTAGTGTAGATGTCGTGGTGGTTGGCGCAACTGTCATGGTTGTTGATGCAGTTGTTGTAGTTGTTTGTGCAGCTGTTGTAGTTGTTGGTGCAACTGTTGTGGTTGTTGGTGCAGCCGTTGTAGTTGTTGGTGCAACTGTCGTAGTTGTTGGTGCAGCTGTTGTGGTGGTTGGTGCAGCTGTTGTGGTTGTTGGCGCAACTGTCATGGTTGTTGATGCAGTTGTTGTGGTTGTTTGTGCAGCTATCGTGGTTGTTGGCGCAACTGTTGTGGTTGTTTGTGCAACTGTTGTGGTTGTTGGTGCAACTGTTGTGATTGTTGGTGCAGCCGTTGAAGTTGTTGGTGCAACTGTCGCAGTTGTTGGTGCAATTGTTGTGGTGGTTGGTGCAGATGTCGTGGTTGTTGGTGCAACTGTTGTAGTTGTTGGTGCAGCTGTTGTGGTTGTTTGTGCAGCTGTTGTTGTAGTTGTTGGTGCAGCTGTTGTGGTAGTTGGTGCAACTGTTGTGGTTGTTTGTGCTTGCGTTGTGGTTGTTGGTGCAGTTGTTGTGGTTGTTGGTGCAGTTTTTGTGGTTGTTGGTGCAGTTGTTGTGGTTATTGGTGCAAATGTTGTTGTTGTTTGTGCAGCTGTTGTGGTTGTTGGTGCAACTGTTGTAGTTATTGGTGCAAATGTCGTGGTTGTTGGTGCAACTGCCGTAGTTGTTGGTGCAGCTGTCGTGGTTGGTGGTGCAACTGTTGTGGTTGTTGGTGCAACTGTTGTGGTTGTTGGTGCAGCCGTTGTAGTTGTTGGTGCAACTGTTGTAGTTGTTGGTGCAGCTGTTGTGGTTGTTGGCGCAACTGTCATGGTTGTTGGTGCAACTGTCATGGTTGTTGATGCAGTTGTTGTGGTTGTTTGTGCAGCTGTTTTTGTAGTTGTTGGTGCAACTGTTGTGGTTGTTTGTGCAACTGTTGTGGTTGTTGGTGCAGCTGTTGTAGTTGTTGGTGCAACTGTCGTAGTTGTTGGTGCAGTTGTTGTGGTGGTTGGTGCAGATGTCGTGATTGTTGGTGCAACTGTCATGGTTGTTGATGCAGTTGATGTGGTTGTTGGTGCAGCTGTCGTGGTTGTTGGTGCAGCTGTCGTGGTTGTTGGTGCAACTGTTGTGGTTGTTTGTGCTTGCATTGTGGTTGTTGGTGCAGTTGTTGTGGTTGTTGGTGCAGTTTTTGTGGTTGTTGGTGCAGTTGTTGTGGTTATTGGTGCAAATGTTGTTGTTGTTTGTGCAGCTGTTGTGGTTGTTGGTGCAACTGTTGTAGTTGTTGGTGCAACTGTAGTGGTTGTTGGTGCAACTGTCGTAGTTGTTGGTGCAGCTGTCGTGGTTGGTGGTGCAACTGTTGTGGTTGTTGGTGCAACTGTTGTGGTTGTTGGTGCAGCCGTTGTAGTTGTTGGTGCAACTGTTGTAGTTGTTGGTGCAGTTGTTGTGGTTGTTTGTGCAGCTGTTGTTGTAGTTGTTGGTGCAACTGTTGTGGTTGTTGGTGCAACTGTTGTGGTTGTTGGTACAGCCGTTGTAGTTGTTGGTGCAACTGTCGTAGTTGTTGGTGCAGTTGTTGTGGTGGTTGGTGCAGATGTCGTGGTTGTTGATGCAGTTGTTGTGGTTGTTGGCGCAACTGTTGTGGTTGTTGGTGCAACTGTCGTGGTTGTTGGCGCAACTGTCGTGGTTGTTGGTGCAACTGTTGTAGTTGTTTGTGCAGCTGTTGTGGTTGTTGGTGCTTGTGTTGTGGTTGTTTGTGCAGCTGTCGTGGTTGTTGTCGCAGATGTCTTGGTTGTTGTTTCAGCTGTTGTAGTTGTTGTTGCAGCTGTTGTTGTTGTTGTTGATGCAGCTGTCGTGGTTGTTGGTGCAACTGTTGTGGTTGTTGGTGCAGCTGTCGTGGTTGTTGGTGCAGCTGTCGTGGTTGTTGTTGCAGCTGTTGTGGTTGTAGGTGCAGCTGTCGCGGTTGTTGGTGCAGCTGTTGTGGTTGTTGGTGCAGCTGTTGTGGTTGTTGGTGCAACTGTTTTGGTTGTTGGTGCAACTGTTGTGGTTGTTGGTGCAACTGTTGTGGTTGTTGGTGCAGCCGTTGTAGTTGTTGGTGCAACTGTCGTAGTTGTTGGTGCAGCTGTTGTGGTGGTTGGTGCAGATGTCGTGGTTGTTGGTGCAACTGTCATAGTTGTTGGTGCAGTTGTTTTGGTGGTTGGTGCAACTGTTGTGGTTGTCTGTGCTTGTGTTGTGGTTGTTGGTGCAACTGTTGTGGTTGTTGATTCAGTTGATGTGGTTGTTTGTGCAGCTGTTGTTGTAGTTGTTGGTGCAGCTGTCGTGAATGTTGGTGCAACTGTTGTGGTTGTTTGTGCTTGTGTTGTGGTTGTTGGCGCAACTGTTGTGGTTGTTTGTGGTTCTGTTGTGGTTGTTGGTGCAGCTGTTGTGGTTGTTGGTGCAGTTGTTGTGGTTGTTGGTGCAACTGTCGTGGTTGTTGCCGCAGATGTCTTGGTTGTTGTTTCAGCTGTTGTAGTTGTTGATGCAGCTGTCGTGGTTGTTGGTTCAACTGTCGTAGTTTTTGGAGCAGCTGTTGTGGTTGTTGGTGCAACTGTCGTGGTCGTTGGTGCAACTGTTGTAGTTGTTGGTGCAACTGTCGTAGTTGTTGGTGCAGCTGTTGTGGTGGTTGGTGCAGATGTCGTGGTTGTTGGTGCAACTGTTGTAGTTGTTTGTGCAGCTGTTGTGGTTGTTGGCGCAACTGTCATGGTTGTTTGTGCAGCTGTTGTTGTAGTTGTTGGTGCAGCTGTTGTAGTTGTTTGTGCTTGCGTTGTGGTTGTTGGTGCAGTTGTTGTGGTTATTGGTGTAAATGTTGTTGTTGTTGGTGCAGTTGTTGTGGTTGTTTGTGCAGCTGTTGTTGTAGTTGTTGGTGCAGCTGTCGTGGTTGTTGGTGCAATTGTTGTGGTTGTTTGTGCTTGTGTTGTGGTTGTTGGTGCAACTGTTGTAGTTGTTGGTGCAACTGTTGTGGTTGTTGGTGCAACTATTGTAGTTGTTTGTGCAGCTGTTGTGGTTGTAGGTGCAGCTGTTGTGGTTGTTGGCGCTTGTGTTGTGGTTGTTTGTGCAGCTGTCGTGGTTGTTGGTGCAACTAACGTGGTTGTTGCCGCAGATGTCTTGGTTGTTTTTTCAGCTGTTGTGGTTGTTTGTGCTTGTGTTGTTGTTGTTGGTTCAGCTGTCGTAGTTGTTTGTGAAGCTGTTGTTGTTGTTGATGATGCAGCTGTCTTGGTTGTTGGTGCAACTGTTGTGGTTGTTTGTGCTTGTGTTGTTGTTGTTGGTTCAGCTGTCATATTTGTTTGTGAAGCTGTTGTGGTTGTTGGTGCAGCTGTCGTGGTTGTTGGCTCAACTGTCGTAGTTGTTGGAGCAGCTGTTGCAGTTGTTGCTGCAGCTGTTGTTGTTGTTGTTGTTGATGCAGCTGTCGTGGTTGTTGGTGCAACTGTTGTGGTTGTTTGTGCTTGTGTTGTTATTGTTGGTTCAGCTGTCGTAGTTGTTTGTGAAGCTCTTGTGGTTGTTGGTGCAGCTGTCGTTGTTGTTGGTGCTTGTGTTGTGGTTGTTGGTGCAGCTGTTGTGGTTGTTGATGCTTGTGTTGTGGTTGTTTGTGCAGCTGTTGTTGTTGTTGGTGCAACTGTCGTGGTCGTTGGTGCAACTGTCGTAGTTGTTTGTGCAGCTGTCGTGGTTGTTGGTGCAGCTGTCGTGGTTGTTGGTGCAACTGTTGTGGTTGTTGGTGCAACTGTTGTGGTTGTTGGTGCAGCTGTTGTAGTTGTTGGTGCTTGTGTTGTGGTTGTTTGTGCAGCTGTCGTGGTTGTTGCCGCAGATGTCTTGGTTGTTGTTTCAGCTGTTGTTGTTGTTGTTGATGCAGCTGTCGTGGTTGTTGGTGCAACTGTTGTGGATGTTTGTGCTTGTGTTGTTGTTGATGGTGCAACTGTTGTGGTTGTTGGTGCTTGTGTTGTGGTTGTTTGTGCAGCTGTCGTGGTTGTTGCCGCAGATGTCTTGGTTGTTGTTTCAGCTGTTGTTGTTGTTGATGCAGCTGTCGTGGTTGTTGGTGCAACTGTTGTGGATGTTTGTGCTTGTGTTGTGGTTGTTGGTGCAACTGTTGTGGTTGTTGATACTTGTGTTGTGGTTGTTTGTGCAGCTGTCGTGGTTATTGCAGCAGATGTCTTGGTTGTTGTTTCAGCTGTTATTGTTGTTGATGCAGCTGTCGTGGTTGTTGGTGCAACTGTTGTGGATGTTTTTGCTTGTGTTGTGGTTGTTGGTGCAACTGTTGTGGTTGTTGATACTTGTGTTGTGGTTGTTTGTGCAGCTGTCGTGGTTATTGCCGCAGATGTCTTGGTTGTTGTTTCAGCTGTTGTTGTTGTTGGTTCAGCTGTCGTAGTTGTTTGTGAAGCTCTTGTGGTTGTTGGTGCAGCTGTCGTGATTGTTGGTGCAGCTGTTGTGGTTGTTGATGCTTGTGTTGTGGTTGTTTGTGCAGCTGTTGTGGTTGTTGGTGCAACTGTTGTAGTTGTTGGTGCAGCTGTAGTGGTTGTTGTTGCAGTCGTTGTGGTTGTTGGTGCAGCTGTTGTTGTGGTTGGTGCAACTGTTGTGCTTGTTGGTGTAGCCGTTGTAGTTGTTGGTGCAACTGTCGTAGTTGTTGGTGCAGCTGTTGTGGTGGTTGGTGCAGATGTCGTGGTCGTTGGAGCAACTGTCGTAGTTTTTGGTGCAGCTGTCGTGGTTGTTGGTGCAACTGTTGTAGTTGTTGGTGCAGCTGTCGTGGTTGTTGGTGCAGCTGTTGTGGTTGTTGGTGCAACTGTTGTGGTTGTTGGTGCAACTGTTGTGCTTGTTGGTGCAGCCGTTGTAGTTTTTGGTGCAACTGTCGTAGTTGTTGGTGCAGCTGTTGTGGTGGTTGGTGCAGATGTCGTGGTTGTTGGTGCAACTGTCGTAGTTGTTGGTGCAGCTGTTGTAGTTGTTGGTGCAGCTGTTGTGGTTGTTGGCGCAAATGTCATGGTTGTTGATGCAGTTGTTGTGGTTGTTTGTGCAGTTGTTGTGGTTGTTTGTGCAGCTGTTGTTGTAGTTGTTGGTGCATCTGTCGTGGTTGTTGGTGCAACTGTTGTGGTTGTTTGTGCTTGTCTTGTGGTTGTTTGTGCAGCTGTTGTGGTTTTTGGTGCAACTGTCGTGGTCGTTGGTGCAACTGTCGTAGTTGTTGGTGCAGCTGTCGTGGTTGTTGGTGCAACTGTCGTAGTTGTTGGTGCAGCTGTGTTGGTTGTTGGTGCAACTGTTGTGCTTGTTGGTGCAGCCGTTGTAGTTGTTGGTGCAACTGTCGTAGTTGTTGGTGCAGCTGTTGTGGTTGTTTGTGCTTGTGTTGTGGTTGTTGGTGCAACTGTTGTGGTTGTTTGTGCTTGTGTTGTAGTTGTTGGTGCAGCCATTGTAGTTGTTGGTGCAACTGTTGTAGTTGTTGGCGCAGCTGTTGTGGTTGTTGGTGCAGCTAACGTGGTTGTTGGTGCAGCTGTTGTGGTTGTTGGTGCTTGTGTTTTGGTTGTAGGTGCAGCTGTCGTGGTTGTTGGTGCAGCTGTTGTGGTTGTTGGTGCTTGTGTTGTGGTTGTTTGTGCAGCTGTTGTGGTTGTTGGTGCAGTTGTCGTGGTCGTTGGTGCAACTGTCGTAGTTGTTGGTGCAGCTGTGTTGGTTTTTGGTGCAACTGTTGTGGTTGATGGTGCAACTGTTGTGGTTGTTGGTGCAGCCATTGTAGTTGTTGTTGCAACTGTTGTGGTTGTTGGTGCAAATGTTGTGGTTGATGGTGCAACTGTTGTGGTTGTTTGTGCAGCTGTTGTTGTAGTTGTTGGTGCAGCTGTCGTGGTTGTTGGTGCAAATGTTGTGGTTGTTTGTGCTTGTGTTGTGGTTGTTGGTGCAACTGTTGTGGTTGTTGGTGCAACTGTTGTAGTTGTTGGTGCAGCCGTTGTAGTTGTTGGTGCAGCCGTTGTAGTTGTTGGTGCAGCTGTTGTGGTTGTTGGTGCAGCTGTCGTGGTTGTTGGTGCAGCTGTTGTGGTTGTTGGTGCTTGTGTTGTGGTTGTAGGGGCAGCTGTCGTGGTTGTTGGTGCTGCTGTCGTGGTTGTTGGTGCTTGTGTTGTGGTTGTTTGTGCAGCTGTTGTGGTTTTTGGTGCAACTGTCGTGGTCGTTGGTGCAACTGTCGTAGTTGTTGGTGCAGCTGTCGTGGTTGTTGATGCAGCTGTCGTGGTTGTTGGTGCAGCTGTCGTGGTTGTTGGTGCAACTGTTGTGGTTGTTGGTGCAGCCGTTGTAGTTGTTGGTGCAACTGTCGTAGTTGTTGGTGCAGCTGTTGTGGTGGTTTGTGCAGATGTCGTGGTTGTTGGTTCCACAGTCGTAGTTGTTGGTGCAGCTGTTGTGGTGGTTGGTGCAGATGTCGTGGTTGTTGGTGCAACTGTCATGGTTGTTGATGCAGTTGTTGTGGTTGTTTGTGCAGCTGTTGTTGTAGTTGTTGGTGCAGCTGTCGTGGTTGTTGGTGCAATTGTTGTGGTTGTTTGTGCTTGTGTTGTGGTTGTTGGAGCAACTGTTGTGGTTGTTGGTGCAACTATTGTAGTTGTATGTGCAGCTGTTGTGGTTGTTGGTGCTTGTGTTGTGGTTGTTGGTGCAGCTGTTGTGGTTGTTGGTGCTTGTGTTGTGGTTGTCTGTGCAGCTGTCGTGGTTGTTGGTACAACTGTCGTGGTTGTTGGTGCTTGTGTTGTTGTTGTTGGTTCAGCTGTCGTAGTTGTTTGTGAAGCTGTTGTTGTTGTTGATGCAGCTGTCTTGGTTGTTGGTGCAACTGTTGTGGTTGTTGGTGCTTGTGTTGTTGTTGTTGGTTCAGCTGTCGTAGTTGTTTGTGAAGCTGTGGTGGTTGTTGGTGCAGCTGTCGTGGTTGTTGGTTCAACTGTCGTAGTTGTTGGAGCAGCGGTTGTGGTTGTTGGTGCAGCTGTTGTAGTTGTTGGTGCAGCTGTCGTGGTTGTTGGTGCAGCTGTTGTGGTTGTTGGTGCTTGTGTTGTGGTTGTAGGTGCAGCTGTCGTGGTTGTTGGTGCAGCTGTTGTGGTTGTTGGTGCTTGTGTTGTGGTTGTTTGTGCAGCTGTTGTGGTTGTTGGTGCAACTATTGTAGTTGTATGTGCAGCTGTTGTGGTTGTTGGTGCTTGGGTTGTGGTTGTTGGTGCAGCTGTTGTGGTTGTTGGTGCTTGTGTTGTGGTTGTCTGTGCAGCTGTCGTGGTTGTTGGTGCAACTGTCGTGGTTGTTGCCGCAGATGTCGTGGTTGTTGTTTCAGCTGTTGTGGTTGTTTGTGCTTGTGTTGTTGTTGTTGGTTCAGCTGTCGTAGTTGTTTGTGAAGCTGTTGTTGTTGTTGATGCAGCTGTCTTGGTTGTTGGTGCAACTGTTGTGGTTGTTGGTGCTTGTGTTGTTGTTGTTGGTTCAGCTGTCGTAGTTGTTTGTGAAGCTGTGGTGGTTGTTGGTGCAGCTGTCGTGGTTGTTGGTTCAACTGTCGTAGTTGTTGGAGCAGCGGTTGTGGTTGTTGGTGCAGCTGTTGTGGTTGTTGGTGCAGCTGTCGTGGTTGTTGGTGCAGCTGTTGTGGATGTTGGTGATTTTGTTGTGGTTGTCGCTGCAGCTATTGTGGTTGTTGGCGCTTGTGTTGTGGTTGTTTGTGCAGCTGTTGTGGTTTTTGGTGCAACTGTCGTGGTCGTTGGTGCAACTGTCGTAGTTGTTGGTGCAGCTGTCGTGGTTGTTGGTGCAACTGTCGTAGTTGTTGGTGCAGCTGTGTTGGTTGTTGGTGCAACTGTTGTGGTTGTTTGTGCAGCCGTTGTAGTTGTTGGTGCAACTGTCGTAGTTGTTGGTGCAGCTGTTGTGGTGGTTGGTGCAGATGTCGTCTTTGTTGGTGCAACTGTTGTAGTTGTTGGTGAAGCTGTTCTGGTTGTTGGCGCAAATGTCATGGTTGTTGATGCAGTTGTTGTGGTTGTTTGTGCAGTTGTTGTGGTTGTTTGTGCAGCTGTTGTTGTAGTTGTTGGTGCAGCTGTCGTGGTTGTTGGTGCAACTGTTGTGGTTGTTTGTGCTTGTGTTGTGGTTGTTGGTGCAACTGTTGTGGTTGTTTGTGCTTGTGTTGTAGTTGTTGGTGCAACTGTTGTAGTTGTTGGTGCAGCTGTTGTGGTTGTTGGTGCTTTTGTTGTGGTTGTAGGTGCAGCTGTCGTGGTTGTTAGTGCAGCTGTTGTGGTTGTTGGTGCTTGTGTTGTGGTTGTTTGTGCAGCTGTTGTGGTTGTTGGTGCAGTTGTTGTGGTCGTTGGTGCAACTGTCGTAGTTGTTGGTGCAGCTGTCGTGGTTGTTGGTACAACTGTCGTAGTTGTTGGTGCAGCTGTGTTGGTTGTTGGTGCAACTGTTGTGGTTGTTGGTGCAAATGTTGTGGTTGTTTGTGCAGCCGTTGTAGTTGTTGTTGCAACTGTTGTAGTTGTTGGTGCAGCTGTTGTGGTTGTTGGCGCAAATTTCATGGTTGTTGATGCAGTTGTTGTGGTTGTTTGTGCAGTTGTTGTGGTTGTTTGTGCAGCTGTTGTTGTAGTTGTTGGTGCAGCTGTCGTGGTTGTTGGTGCAACTGTTGTGGTTGTTTGTGCTTGTGTTGTGGTTGTTGGTGCAACTGTTGTGGTTGTTGGTGCAGCCGTTGTAGTTGTTGGTGCAGCCGTTGTAGTTGTTGGTGCAGCTGTCGTGGTTGTTGGTGCAACTGTTGTGGTTGTTTGTGCTTGTGTTGTGGTTGTTGGTGCAACTGTTGTGGTTGTTGGTGCAGCCGTTGTAGTTGTTGGTGCAGCCGTTGTAGTTGTTGGTGCAGCTGTCGTGGTTGTTGGTGCAACTGTTGTGGTTGTTTGTGCTTGTGTTGTGGTTGTTGGTGCAACTGTTGTGGTTGTTGGTGCAGCTGTCGTGGTTGTTGGTGCAGCTGTTGTGGTTGTTGGTGCTTGTGTTGTGGTTGTAGGTGCAGCTGTCGTGGTTGTTGGTGCTTGTGTTGTGGTTGTTTGTGCAGCTGTTGTGGTTTTTGGTGCAACTGTCGTGGTCGTTGGTGCAACTGTCGTAGTTGTTGGTGCAGCTGTCGTGGTTGTTGATGCAGCTGTCGTGGTTGTTGGTGCAGCTGTCGTGGTTGTTGGTGCAACTGTTGTGGTTGTTGGTGCAGCCGTTGTAGTTGTTGGTGCAACTGTCGTAGTTGTTGGTGCAGCTGTTGTGGTGGTTTGTGCAGATGTCGTGGTTGTTGGTGCCACTGTTGTAGTTGTTGGTGCAACTGTTGTAGTTGTTGGTGCAGCTGTTGTGGTTGTTGGCACAACTGTCATGGTTGTTGATGCAGTTGTTGTGGTTGTTTGTGCAGCTGTTGTTGTAGTTGTTGGTGCAGCTGTCGTGGTTGTTGGTGCAATTGTTGTGGTTGTTTGTGCTTGTGTTGTGGTTGTTGGTGCAACTGTTGTGGTTGTTGGTGCAACTATTGTAGTTGTTTGTGCAGCTGTTGTGGTTGTTGGTGCTTGTGTTGTGGTTGTTTGTGCAGCTGTCATGGTTGTTGGTGCAACTGTCGTGGTTGTTGCCGCAGATGTCGTGGTTGTTGTTTCAGCTGTTGTGGTTGTTTGTGCTTGTGTTGTTGTTGTTGATGCAGCTGTCTTGGTTGTTGGTGTAACTGTTGTGGTTCTTAATGCAACTGTAGTGGTTGTCGGTGCAACTGTAGTGGTTGTCGGTGCAACTGTAGTGGTTGTTGGTGCAACTGTCGTGGTTGTTGGTGCAACTGTCGTGGTTGTTGGTTCAACTGTTGTGTTTATTGGTCCAACTGTTGTGGTTGTTGATGCAGCTGTTGTGGTTGTTGATGCAACTTTTGTGGTTGTTTGTGCAACTGTTGTGGTTGTAGGTGCAACTGTAGTGGTTGTTGGTGCAGTTGTTGTGGTTGTTGCTGCTTGTGTTGTTGTTGTTGGAGGAACTGTTGTGGTTGTTGGTGCAACTGTTGTGATTGTTGTTGGTGCAGCCGTTGTAGTTGTTGGGGCAGCTGTTGTGGTTGTTGGTGCAACTGTTGTAGTTGTTGGTGCAACTGTCGTAGTTATAGGTGCAGCTGTTGTAGTTGTAGGTGCAGCTGTTGTAGTTGTTGGTGCAGCTGTCGTGGTTGTTGATGCAGCTGTCATGGTTGTTTGTGCAACTGTTGTGGTTGTTTTTGCTTGTGTTGTGGTGGTTGGTGCAGTTGTTGTGGTTGTTGTTGCAACTGTTCTCGTTGTTTGTGCTTGTGTTGTGGTTGTTGGTGTAGCTGTTGTGGTTGTTGGTGCAGTTGTTGTGGTTGTTGTTGCAGCAGCTGTTGTGGTTGTTTGTGCAGCTGTTGTGGTTGTTGGTGCAGTTGTTGTGGTTGTTTTTGCTTGTTTTGTGGTTGTTGGTGCAGTTGTTGTGGTTGTTGTTGCAACTGTTGTGGTTGTTGGTGCAGCTGTTGTGGTTGTTGGTGCAGCTGTTGTGGTTGTTGGTGCAGTTGTTGTGGTTGTTGATGCAACGGTTGTGGTTGTTTGTGCTTGTGTTGTGGTTGTTAGTGCAGCTGTCGTAGTTGTTTGTGCAACTGTTGTGGTTGTAGGTGCAACTGTAGTGGTCGTAGGTGCAACTGTAGTGGTTGTTGGTGCAGCTGTTGTGGTTGTCGGTGCAGCTGTTGTGGTTGTTGGTGCAGCTGTTGTGGTTGTTTGTGCTTGTGTTGTGGTTGTTGATGCAACTGTTGTGGTTGTTTGTGCTTGTGTTGTGGTTGTTAGTGCAGCTGTCCTTGTTGTTTGTGCAACTGTTGTGGTTGTAGGTGCAACTGTAGTGGTCGTAGGTGCTTCTGTTGTGGTTGTTGGTGCAGCTGTCGTGGTTGTTGGTGCAACTGTTGTTGTGGTTGTTGTTGTTGCTATAGCGGTTGTTGGTGCAACTGTAGTGGTTGTTGGTGCAACTGTTGTGGTTGTTGGTGCAGTTGTTGTGGTTGTTGGTGCAACTGTTGTAGTTGTTGGTGCAGCTGTCGTGGTTGTTGGTGCAACTGTCGTGGTTGTTGGTGCAACTGTCGTGGTTGTAGGTGCAACTGTAGGGGTTGTTGTTTTTGTTGCTGTAGTGGTTGTTGCTGCAACTGTCATGGTTTTAGGTGCAACTGTAGTGGTTGTTGTAGCTGTAGTGGTTGTTGGTGCAGCTGTCGTGGTTGTTTGTGCTTTTGTTGTGGTTGTTGGTGCAACTGTTGTGGTTGTTTGTGCTTGTGTTGTGGTTGTTGGTGCAACTGTTGTGGTTGTTGGTGCAACTGTCTTGGCAGTGGTTGTTGGTGTTATTGTCATGGTTGTTGGTGCAACTGTTGTGGTTGTTGGAGCAACTGTCATGGTAATGGTTGTTGGTGCAACTTTTGTTGTTGTTAGTGCAACTGTAGTGGTTGTTGGCGCAACTGTTGTGGTTGTTGGTGCAGTTGTCGTGGTTGTTGGTGCAACTGTCGTGGTTGTAGGTGCAACTGTAGTGGTTGTTGTTGTAGCTGTAGTGGTTGTTGGTGCACCTGTCGTGGATGTTGGTGCAACTGTAGTGGTTGTTGATGCAACTGTCGGCGTTGTTGGTGAAACTGTCATGGTTGTTGGTGCAACTGTTGTAGTTGTTGGTTCAGCTGTAGTTGACACTGTGATGAAGTGTAAATGAATTAATATTTCTACACTTTAAAATATATTATATTGTATCCACTTTTGATGTATCAATATATTTTTAGGTCTGTTAAAATTGTTTATTCATTTATATCAGCAACTACTGAAAAGAATTAATCACAAAGCTTGTTTGGCATCATAGAGTTTTTTTAGAGTGTTCTGGAAACAAGTGAGGTTCTGCAGTTTTAAAGTAACATTTTGGTTGATGCATTAAGTTACTCTGACTTTGCAGTGAGTAAATGTCATCTCCCAATTCAGCTATAGGTTTATATAGTTTTGTTTGCTTTAATTTACTCTAAGTAAAAACCTATTTATGTCATGCAACATCAGTGATTATTTAAACAGCAGACTGCATGGTGATATTAATACGTAATTTGTCTGTTTTACATATAGTTTTAAGACTGATAAACACCCCGTTAAAGCAAACCAGTCTTATAGGCGTATTTATTTTATATATGTACATTTTTATATTATTTTTTGTTGTTTAAACTGTTTTGTGACCTCTGTGGAGTAACAATGCTTGCTTTGGCACTTATTTTGTCTCTGACTTCACAGCATGGTTAAAATATCTGAAGTGTTTTAATCATATAAATCACATACTTTATACTAATGACCAAGTTTACAGGAGCAAGATCTTTGATAAACAATGTGCTTCATTCTGCTGCATTATGATGAAGCTGTTGTCAGACTTTCAAATGTTTAATGAATGCTTGAATATGTGATGTGCCAATATTTCAACTATTGCTCATTTCTAGCTCACCACCTGGTAAGATTACTCAAGTTTGAAAACATCTTCCTCATAGTATGTGTCTGTTCTAGCCACGTTAAAACTGCAAAAAATGTCATTTTTTAGTATTTTTGTCTATTTTTTAGTACAAATATCTAAAAATCCTACAATTATTTTTAGACAAAAATATACAATTAATGTATATATTAGGGGTGTGCAGCAGAGTCAGTATTTGTATCTGTAACAAATCTCAAAATTATTTGTATCTGTTTTTGTATTCGGATGGAACCGGATATGGGCGGGTCTTAAACCGGAAATTTGTCATATTACATGAAAATGGCATTTTAAATGCATTTTTGCTTTTTATTATAATTGTAACTTAAATAACTGTAAATATTTATTAAAAATAATAATACAACATTTTAATCAAAAAGACAAATAACTCGATTCTTGTTTATACGCATGGAAAGCAAACTTCTCATTTTTAAAGCCTCATACAGCTGGGCCTATGTGCTATGCATCATTGTATTGTCGCATTAAAATAACAAACTTGAAAGCACGTTGACAAAACTGTAGGCTACATCACCTTCAAGCGTTTATTGTTTCTGTCAGCACAGTTCCATGTGACCCATTCTGTCTAAATGAGTGGGAGGTTTTCAGAAAAAAATAAGTAGCCTACATTAATCCCTCGTCTAGCGATTCAAATATAGTAATTAAACATCTAAAATGATCTTTATTTGAACGTTTTCTGAGAGTGAAATGATTACCCCAATACTACACATACATCCACATGTCTGACAACTTGCTTTTGGTTTTAAAAACATGCAGTAATTTGAAAATAAAATGCAGGACTTGCCTAATGTTTAAAGAGTTATTAAGGGAGGAAAGAGATAAAGTTCGGGAACTGATTTATGTAAAAAAGTTATTAAGATCGACAAGACTCGCGCTGACTGACCGATCCGAAACGCAACTCAGAGACACGCAAGTGCGTGCACTCATATACACAAAATAGTCCAAAAACATCTGTTTTGACAAGAATTTACAAAAGCATTACAACAAACTTCCTGAGCTCATTATTATCTATGTCCATACAGCATTTGCGTGTACGAATTTCT
This sequence comes from Misgurnus anguillicaudatus, assembly GCF_027580225.2. Classification (NCBI taxonomy): domain Eukaryota; kingdom Metazoa; phylum Chordata; class Actinopteri; order Cypriniformes; family Cobitidae; genus Misgurnus; species Misgurnus anguillicaudatus. The sequence goes on from NC_073357.2 coordinate 64,303,452, forward strand.
TTGTTCTGCTGATCACAAATGAAGAAATGACGGTAAGCACATAGTTGACAGTACCCATTGACTTCCATAGTAGGAAATGCAAATACTATAGAAGTCAACAGTGTGCTTTCTGATCCCATACCCCTCCCTCCTCCCTGTAATTCCTGTCCTCTCCTAAAATGGGACATTGCATTTAGTGTGTTTTCCCAGAATCAACACTAATGTCATGTTTTTAACACATCTGTTCTAAGAGTGCATCAAAATATCAAACACACCTTTCCATAAACACAGCAGGGATAATCATCTTCACTGTTAACATCATCATACTGGTAATTTACAGGTAATGTTACAACTTCGCACATTACCAGGACTGATTTACCAGTATTTTTTAAAGATCCTGTTCGCACGTGATAACATAACGATGATTTACCAGTAAAGATTGGATATGTATAAGATGCAGGCTTCATTTAAAGCTATGGTCTACGATTTCAAAGATTGTTCATTATTAATAACCTCGTTTAGATGCTGGTTATGGTTCTACAGTAACATCCTAACAATATGAAGAGAAAAAAGAATTTAAAAAATCCATTCAGTCTATTGGGTGTATGGTAGCAGGTAAGTTGACCAATGTAAACTGTCCGGCCGAACAGCTTACATTGGTTAACTGCTCTCATCCAATCCCTGCTACATTTGAAAATCCACCTCGTGCTCGCGTCTCCACCCCAACGCACACCACCCCGCCCCTCACCTGCCTGCGACATGAAATTTGTGTCAGTGTATGGCAGCTAGCGAAGCAGCAACATCTCACTAATGGAAAAAAACTAAACGACAGCAGCAAGCAGCCCCTGCTTGTTCCTACAGTAAAGGTTGGAAGAAAAAGGAAGTCTGTTGAAGAAAGAGCAGAGTTTAAAAAAAATTTGAAAAACGCCGGACTCTAAGTAGAATCAATCTATGGTCCGCCATTGACCGTTGGAGGAAGCTTCAGGGAGATTTGGGGCTGAAAACCGACGCCGACACGGCAGACTTTTTGTTGAACAGGTACGCACTTATTTATACTTTTATTGTGTGAGGTGTTACATAAATATCTTTTTATGAGTACATGCTGTCGTTCGGCATCGGAAAGTTAGCCGTTTAGCATCGCGTATCACGGGTCAAAGTAATTATATTTACTAAGATTTTGTGAGGTGTTACATAAATAGTATTATAATCTGACTACAAGCTGATGCTGCAGGTCGTCATCGGAATGTTAGCCGTTTAGCATCGCGTATCACGGGTAAAAATAATTATATTTATAAAGTCATTTCTTGAAGCTCATGAGGGGAAACGTATGCCAAACGTTGTTGTGAAAGTAAATAACGTCAATTACAATCATAATTGTAATGGTTCATTCCTTCAAGCCTTTATGTGTTTACTGCTCGGTAAATCTCTGTTCTGATGTTTACTAACAGTGATCACAGCTTGAATGAGTGACGTTGTTCAGGTGGTTTCCCGGCGGGATGAGTTTTTTTAAAACTTACTAACCGTCTCAGGCTTTCTGGACCGATTTTAAACATCGTAGACTACAGCTTTAAATACAGTAAGCAGATGATTTCATTCTGGTATCTTTGAAATAAATACTGTATCTTTAAACTGCACAAAACAGCAACTAGAGCAATATTATTAGATGTTAATTTCTCCATTCTTAGTAATGTTAAATGTGTAGTTGTCACACATTGTTTAAAAGAAAGACTTGAGTATGGCTTTGGTGGTGGTGTATGAGTGAGACTTACCAGAGTTAGTTGTCGTATCTTGGCTTGTAATTGATGTAGGAGTTGGAGTTGGAGTTGTAGTTGGTGATATGATATCTGTTATTCATAATTTAAAAAAAAGATTACTTTCCAGTACACACACACACGCACGCACGCAGGCACGCACGCACGCGCACGCACGCACACACACACACACACACACACACACACACACACACACATAAATGAACATATAAAGAGACTACCTCAAGGTTATTTTCAGTTTTTCTAAAATATATTATCAGTAATGTATAAAGGCATTATTTGTGTTGTTTTTTATTACCTTAAAATTAATAATATTTATCTGCATTCCACGGGTCCTCTTACATGGAAGTCAACATCATGTCACAGTGGCACTATACCAGAGGTTGCCAAACTACGACCCGGTGGCCACATGTGGACCCCTGGGCACTTTCATACTACCCATAAAGTGGTCCAGAATGGCTTTTTTGATGGAGGAGTTTCTACCTTAAATCCATATTTCCACTTTTATCCACTAGGTGGCGATCTTACCAAACTTAAACACTGACACATTCACTCAACCCTAAAAACACAGTGTATGTTTTGATCATGGCTATGAATCTGATCTTGTTTAAGTTTTATTTGTCTATTATCTTCTTGTTTGTCATCTTGATATTTCTCCTCTGTTTTTCTATTATGTTGTTCTCATCGTACGCTCTCCCCAAATCCTTTTCATGTGTGTTTCTAACCATTTTTTCTCCTTTTATTTTTAAATAACTAGATTAAAGAATAAACTTGGATTCAAAACGTGATTGATTTTTGATAAGTTATGCTTCACCAGAATCTGTATTGTCTGCTTTCCTCAGTCAAAATAATGTTAACTGCACAATTTTCGAACAGGTTTATGAAAAGATTATAATTAGTGATAGAGAAAATCTTTAACATGACTTTGCATTATTAGTGTATGAGTGAAACTTACCCACACTGATAACATCATAACTTGTATTAGCACTATAGATTACATCTTCAATTGCAGTATTATTGGGTAGGGAGGAGAATGATGCATCCATCTCTGTTACAACTGATCCTTCCCTACAACAAGAAAGAGAAGATTAATGGGCTCATGTTTTTCAATGAATCCTGTCATTTGCAGTGAAAATGCGTTACTTTAATGCACAAATGATATTTACATGCAGAAACAACTTTGAATTACATAGAAATATTGTTGTTTAAAAATAAAAAACTTACGTGAACTGAATAATTATCAGACTAAGGAAATTTATAAATTGACTCCTCAAGACAGCCTCAAACTGTAGAAAAAGCAAAACACATTCAGTTTTCAACAGTGAACTGTTCTACAGAAACACTTTTTAATAAACTCAATAACTGAAATATAAACTGACCGATTTTTTATGTTATAACTCCGGTTTCACAGACAAGGCTTAAGGTTAGTCCTAGACTAAGACACATGTTGGAGCTGTCTCATCTGAAAATAACTTGAACTGACAGATCTTAAAATATGCCAGTGTATTTGTCTTAAGAGGCAGGTTTATAAAAAATGCCTAATCATCTTAATTTAACTAAGGCCTAGTGATGGCTTTGGCTAAACATTGTTTGTAAAACCAGGTCATCAAACAAAAAGTTTTAATAGTAACAGTGTCTCAATTATACTGCACATTCCAGTTCTCATTGCTCTACTGTTTACTGTATTTTATATTATTTTGTATTAAATTGTGTTATAAGTTATTAAAACTGTTATAAGTGTTTGTGTAGCAATGTACCTCATTTATCATGTTTTTTTCCCGACTTTTATAAGCATCAGAAGATTGGTCTGCCAGTTCAGAGATGAAAGTTTCTTTTGTGACAATTTTTATACGGATTTTGAATGGTTTTGATGTGGTTGTAGGTGCAGCTGTTGAGGTTGTAGTTGCCTGTGTTGTTGTTGTTGCTGCTTTTCTTGTGGTTGTTGGTGCAGCTGTTGTGATTGTTGGTGCAACAGTTGGGGTTGATTGTGCAACTGATGTAGTTTTTGGAGCAGTTGTTGTGGTTGTTGGCGCAACTGTAGTGGTTGTTGGCACAGCTGTTGTGTTTGTTGGTGCAGCTGTTGTGGTTGTTGGTGCAGTTGTTGCAGCTGTTGTGGTTGTTGGTGCAACTGTTACGGTTGTTTGTGCAACTGTTGTGGTTGTTGGTGAAGGTGTAGTGGTGGTCAGTGCAGCCATTGTGGTTGCTGGTGTAGCTGTTGTGGTTGTTTGTGCAACTGTTGTGGTTGTTGGTGCAACTGTCGGGGTTATTGGTGAAACAGTTGTGGTTGTTGGTGAAACTGTTGTGGTTGTTGGTGCAGTTGTTGTGGTTGGTGGTGCAATTGTTGTTGTTGTTTGTGCAGCTATTGTAGTTGTTGATGCAACTGTTCTCATTGTTGGTGCAACTCTTGTGGTTTTTTGTGGTTGTGTTGTGGTTGTTGGTGCAGCTGTTGTGGTTGTCGGTGCAGTTGTTGTGGTTGTTGCTGCTTGTGTTGTGGTTGTTGGTGCAGTTGTCGTGGTTGTTGCTGCAGATGTTGTGGTTGTTGCTGCAGCTGTTGTGGTTGTTGGTGCAACTGTAGTGGTTGTCGGTGCAACTGTTGTGATTGTTTGTGCTTGTGTTGTGGTTGTTGGTGCAGCTGTCGAGGTTGTTGTTGCAGCTGTCGTTGTTGTTGGCGTAACTGTCGTGGTTGTCGGTGCAATTGTAGTGGTTGATGGTGCAGCTGTTGTGGTTGTTGGTGCAACTGTCATGGTTGTTGATGCAGCTGTCGTAGTTGTCAGTGCAGCTGTCGTGGTTGTTGGTGAAACTTTTGTGGTTGTTGGTGCAGCTGTTGTGGTTTTTGATGCAGCTGTTGTGGTTGTTGGTGCAACTGTTGTGGTTGTTTGTGCTTGTGTTGTGGTTGTTGGCGTAACTGTCATGGTTGTTGGTGCAACTGTTGTGGTTGTTGGTGAAGCTGTAGTGGTTGTTTGTGATTGTGTTGTGGTTGTTAGTGCAGCTGTCCTGGTTGTTTGTGCAACTGTCGTGGCTGTTGGTGCAGCTGTTGTGGTTGTTGATTCAACTGTTGTGGTTGTTTGTGCTTGTGTTGTGGTTGTTGGCGTAACTGTCATGGTTGTTAGTGCAACTGTCGTGGTTGTTGGTGAAGCTGTAGTGGTTGTTGGTGCAGTTGTTGTGGTTGTTGCTGCTTGTGTTGTGGTTGTTGCTGCTTGTGTTGTGGTTGTTGGTGCAGTTGTCCTGGTTGTTTGTGCATCTGTTGTGGTTGTTGGTGCAGCTGTAGTGGTTGTTGTTGCAGTCGTTGTGGTTGTTGCTGCTTGTGTTGTGGTTGTTGCTGCTTGTGTTGTGGTTGTTGGTGCAGTTGTCGTAGTTGATGGTGCAGCTGTTGTTGTTGTTGGTGTAGTTGTTGTAGTTGTTGTTGCAGCTGTCGTTGTTGTAGGTGCACTTGTTGTGGTTGTTGGTGCAACTGTCGTAGTTGTTGCTGCAGCTGTTGTGGTTGTTGGCACAACTGTCGTAGTTGTTGTTGCAGCTGTTGTGGTTGTTTGTGCAGCTGTTGTGGTTGTTGGTGCTTGTGTTGTGGTTGTTGTTTCAGCTGTTGTGGTTGTTGGTGCTTGTGTTGTGGTTGTTGGTTCAGCTGTTGTGGTTGTTGGTGGAGCTGTAGTAGTTGTTGGTGCAGCTGTTGTGGTTGTTTTTGCAACTGTAGTGATTGTTGTTGCAGCTGTTGTGGTTGTTGGTGCAGCTGTCGTGGTTGTTGGTGCAACTGTTGTGGTTGTTTGTGCTTGTGTTGTGGTTGTTGGTGCAACTGTTGTGGTTGTTGGTGCAGCTGTTGTGGTTGTTGGTGCAACTGTTGTGGTTGTTGGTGCAGCTGTTGTGGTTGTTGGTGTAGCTGTTGTGGTTGTTGGTGCAGCTGTTGTGGTTGTTGGTGCAACTGTCGTGGTTGTTGCCGCAGATGTCTTGGTTGTTGTTTCAGCTGTTGTAGTTGTTGATGCAGCTGTCGTGGTTGTTGGTGCAGCTGTTGTGGTTGTTGGTGCTTGTGTTGTGGTTGTTTGTGCTTGCGTTGTGGTTGTTGGTGCAGTTGTTGTGGTTGTTGGTGCAGTTTTTGTGGTTGTTGGTGCAGTTGTTGTGGTTATTGGTGCAAATGTTGTTGTTGTTGTTTGTGCAGCTGTTGTTGTTGTTTGTGCAGCTGTTGTGGTTGTTGGTGCAACTGTTGTAGTTGTTGGTGCAACTGTCGTGGTTGGTGGTGCAACTGTTGTGGTTGTTGGTGCTACTGTTGTGGTTGTTGGTGCAGCCGTTCTAGTTGTTGGTGCAACTGTTGTAGTTGTTGGTGCAGCTGTTGTGGTTGTTGGCGCAACTGTCATGGTTGTTGATGCAGTTGTTGTGGTTGTTTGTGCAGCTGTTTTTGTAGTTGTTGGTGCAACTGTTGTGGTTGTTTGTGCAACTGTAGTAGTTGTTGGTGTAGTTGTTGTGGTTGTTGGTGCAGCTGTTGGTGCAGATGTTGTGGTTGTTGGTGCAACTGTCGTGGTTGTTGCCGCAGATGTCTTGGTTGTTGTTTCAGCTGTTGTAGTTGTTGATGCAGCTGTCGTGGTTGTTGGTTCAACTGTTGTAGTTTTTGGAGCAGCTGTTGTGGTTGTTGGTGCAACTATCATGGTTGTTGATGCAGTTGTTGTAGTTGTTTGTGCAGCTGTTGTAGTTGTTGGTGCAATTGTTGTGGTTGTTGGTGCAGCCGTTGTAGTTGTTGGTGCAACTGTCGTAGTTGTTGGTGCAGCTGTTGTGGTGGTTGGTGCAGATGTCGTGGTTGTTGGTGCAACTGTTGTAGTTGTTGGTGCAGCTGTTGTGGTTGTTGGCGCAACTGTTCTGGTTGTTTGTGCTTGTGTTGTGGTTGTTGGTGCAGCTGTTGTGGTTGTTGCTGTAGCTGTTGTGGTTGTTGTTTCAGCTGTTGTATTTGTTGATGCAGCTGTCGTGGTTGTTGGTGCAGCTGTCGTGGTTGTTGGTTCAACTGTCGTAGTTGTTGGAGCAGCTGTTGTAGTTGTTGGTGCAACTGTCGTAGTTGTTGGTGCAGCTGTTGTTGTAGTTGTTGGTGCAGCTGACGTGGTTGTTGGTGCAACTGTTGTGGTTGTTTGTGCTTGTGTTGTGGTTATTGGTGCAACTGTTGTGGTTGTTGGTGCAGCTGTTGTGGTTGTTGGTGTAGCTGTTGTGGTTGTTGGTGCAGCTGTTGTGGTTGTTGGTGCAGTTGATGTGGTTGTTGGTGCAGCTGTCGTGGTTGTTGGTTCAACTGTCGTAGTTTTTGGAGCAGCTGTTGTGGTTATTGGTGCAACTGTCATGGTCGTTGGTGCAACTGTTGTAGTTGTTGGTGCAACTGTCATAGTTGTTGGTGCAGCTGTTGTGATGGTTGGTGTAGATGTCGTGGTTGTTGGCACAACTGTCATGGTTGTTGATGCAGTTGTTGTAGTTGTTTGTGCAGCTGTTGTAGTTGTTGGTGCAGCCGTTGTAGTTGTTGGTGCAACTGTTGTGGTTGTTGGTGCAGCCGTTGTAGTTGTTGGTGCAACTGTCGTAGTTGTTGGTGCAGCTGTTGTGGTGGTTGGTGCAGATGTCGTGGTTGTTGGTGCAACTGTTGTAGTTGTTGGTGCAACTGTCATGGTTGTTGATGCAGTTGTTGTGGTTGTTTGTGCAGCTATCGTAGTTGTTGGCGCAACTGTTGTGGTGGTTGGTGCAGATGTCGTGGTTGTTGGTGCAACTGTTGTAGTTGTTGGTGCAGCTGTTGAGGTTGTTGGCGCAACTGTCATGGTTGTTGATACAGTTGATGTGGTTGTTTGTGCAGCTGTTGTTGTAGTTGTTGGTGCAGCTGTTGTGGTTGTTGATGCAACTGTTGTGGTTGTTTGTGCTTGCGTTGTGGTTGTTGGTGCAGTTGTTGTGGTTGTTGGTGCAGTTTTTGTGGTTGTTGGTGCAGTTGTTGTGGTTATTGGTGCAAATGTTGTTGTTGTTTGTGCAGCTGTTGTGGTTGTTGGTGCAACTGTTGTAGTTGTTGGTGCAACTGTCGTGGTTGTTGGTGCAACTGTCGTAGTTGTTGGTGCAGCTGTCGTGGTTGGTGGTGCAACTGTTGTGGTTGTTGGTGCAACTGTTGTGGTTGTTGGTGCAGCCGTTGTAGTTGTTGGTGCAACTGTTGTAGTTGTTGGTGCAGCTGTTGGCGCAACTGTCATGGTTGTTGATGCAGTTGTTGTGGTTGTTTGTGCTGCTGTTGTTGTAGTTGTTGGTGCAACTGTTGTGGTTGTTTGTGCAACTGTTGTGGTTGTTGGTGCAACTGTTGTGGTTGTTGGTGCAGCCGTTGTAGTTGTTGGTGCAACTGTCGTAGTTGTTGTTGCAGTTGTTGTGGTGGTTGGTGCAGATGTCGTGGTTGTTGGTGCAACTGTCATGGTTGTTGGTGCTTGTGTTGTGGTTGTTGGCGCAACTGTTGTGGTTGTTGGAGCAACTGTTGTGGTTGTTGGAGCAACTGTTGTGGTTGTTGGAGCTACTGTTGTGGTTGTTGGAGCAACTGTTGTGGTTGTTGGAGCAACAGTAGTGGTTGTTGGTGCAGCCGTTGTAGTTGTTGGTGCAACTGTTGTAGTTGTTGGTGCAGCTGTTGGCGCAACTGTCATGGTTGTTGATGCAGTTGTTGTGGTTGTTTCTGCTGCTGTTGTTGTATTTGTTGGTGCAACTGTTGTGGTTGTTTGTGCAACTGTTGTGGTTGTTGGTGCAATTGTTGTGGTTGTTGGTGCAGCCGTTGTAGTTGTTGGTGCAACTGTCGTAGTTGTTGTTGCAGTTGTTGTGGTGGTTGGTGCAGATGTCGTGGTTGTTGGTGCAACTGTCATGGTTGTTGGTGCTTGTGTTGTGGTTGTTGGCGCAACTGTTGTGGTTGTTGGTGCAACTGTCGTGGTTGTTGGCGCAACTGTCGTGGTTGTTGGTGCAACTGTTGTAGTTGTTTGTGCAGCTGTTGTGGTTGTTGGTGCTTGTGTTGTGGTTGTTTGTGCAGCTGTCGTGGTTGTTGCCGCAGATGTCTTGGTTGTTGTTTCAGCTGTTGTAGTTGTTGCTGCAGCTGTTGTTGTTGTTGTTGATGCAGCTGTCGTGGTTGTTGGTGCAACTGTTGTGATTGTTTGTGCTTGTGTTGTTGTTGTTGGTTCAGCTGTCGTAGTTGTTTGTGAAGCTCTTGTGGTTGTTGGTGCAGCTGTCGTTGTTGTTGGTGCTTGTGTTGTGGTTGTAAATGCAGCTGTTGTGGTTGTTGATGCTTGTGTTGTGGTTGTTTGTGCAGCTGTTGTGGTTGTTTGTGCAACTGTCGTGGTCGTTGGTGCAACTGTCGTAGTTGTTGGTGCAGCTGTCGTGGTTGTTGGTGCAACTGTCGTAGTTGTTGGTGCAGCTGTCGTGGTTGTTGGTGCAACTGTTGTGGTTGTTGGTGCAACTGTTGTGCTTGTTGGTGCAGCCGTTGTAGTTGTTGGTGCAACTGTCGTAGTTGTTGGTGCAGCTGTTGTGGTGGTTGGTACAGATGTCATGGTTGTTGGTGCAACTGTCGTAGTTGTTAGTGCAGCTGTTGTAGTTGTTGGTGCAGCTGTTGTGGTTGTTGGCGCAAATGTCATGGTTGTTGATGCAGTTGTTGTGGTTGTTTGTGCAGCTGTCGTGGTTGTTGGTGCAACTGTTGTGGTTGTTTGTGCTTGTGTTGTGGTTGTTGGTGCAACTGTTGTGGTTGTTGGTGCAACTGTTGTGGTTGTTGGTGCAGCCATTGTAGTTGTTGGTGCAGCCGTTGTAGTTGTTGGTGCAACTGTTGTAGTTGTTGGTGCAGCTGTTGTGGTTGTTGGTGCAGCTGTCGTGGTTGTTGGTGCAGCTGTTGTGGTTGTTTGTGCAGCTGTTGTGGTTTTTGGTGCAACTCTCGTGGTCGTTGGTGCAACTGTCGTAGTTGTTGGTGCAGCTGTCGTGGTTGTTGGTGCAACTGTCGTAGTTGTTGGTGCAGCTGTTGTGGTTGTTGGTGCAACTGTTGTGGTTGTTGGTGCAACTGTCGTAGTTGTTGGTGCAGCTGTTGTGGTGGTTGGTGCTTGTGTTGTGGTTGTTGGTGCAGCTGTTGTGGTTGTTTGTGCAACTGTTGTGGATGTTTGTGCTTGTGTTGTGGTTGTTGGTGCAACTGTCGTAGTTGTTGGTGCAGCTGTTGTGGTTGTTGGTGCTTGTGTTGTGGTTGTTGATGCAGCTGTTGTGGTTGTTTTTGCAACTGTTGTGGTTGTTGGTTCAGCTGTCGTAGTTGTTTGTGAAGCTCTTGTGGTTGTTGGTGCAGCTGTCGTTGTTGTTTGTGCTTGTGTTGTGGTTGTAGGTGCAGCTGTCGTGGTTGTTGGTGCAGCTGTTGTGGTTGTTGATGCTTGTGTTGTGGTTGTTTGTGCAGCTGTTGTGGTTGTTGGTGCAACTGTCGTGGTCGTTGGAGCAACTGTCGTAGTTTTTGGTGCAGCTGTCGTGGTTGTTGGTGCAATTGTTGTAGTTGTTGGTGCAGCTGTCGTAGTTGTTGGTGCTACTGTCGTAGTTGTTGGTGCAACTGTCGTGGTTGTTGGAGCAACTGTCGTAGTTTTTGGTGCAGCTGTCGTGGTTGTTGGTGCAATTGTTGTAGTTGTTGGTGCAGCTGTCGTAGTTGTTGGTGCTACTGTCGTAGTTGTTGGTGCAGCTGTTGTAGTTGTTGGTGCAGCCATTGTAGTGGTTGGTGCAACTGTCGTGGTCGTTGGAGCAACTGTCGTAGTTTTTGGTGCAGCTGTCGTGGTTGTTGGTGCAATTGTTGTAGTTGTTGGTGCAGCTGTCGTAGTTGTTGGTGCTACTGTCGTAGTTGTTGGTGCAGCTGTTGTAGTTGTTGGTGCAGCTGTTGTGGTTGTTGGCGCAAATGTCATGGTTGTTGATGCAGTTGTTGTGGTTGTTTGTGCAGATGTCGTGGTTGTTGGTGCAACTGTCGTAGTTGTTGGTGCAGCTGTTGTAGTTGTTGGTGCAGCTGTTGTGGTTGTTGGCGCAAATGTCATGGTTGTTGATGCAGTTGTTGTGGTGGTTGGTGCAGATGTCGTAGTTGTTGGTGCAACTGTCGTAGTTGTTGGTGCAGCTGTGTTGGTTGTTGGTGCAACTGTTGTGGTTGTTGGTGCAACTGTTGTCCTTGTTGGTGCAGCCGTTGTAGTTGTTGGTGCAACTGTCGTAGTTGTTGGTGCAGCTGTTGTGGTTGTTGGCGCAAATGTCATGGTTGTTGATGCAGTTGTTGTGGTTGTTTGTGCAGTTGTTGTGGTTGTTTGTGCAGCTGTTGTTGTAGTTGTTGGTGCAGCTGTCGTGGTTATTGGTGCAACTGTTGTGGTTGTTTGTGCTTGTGTTGTGGTTGTTGGTGCAACTGTTGTGGTTGTTTGTGCTTGTGTTGTAGTTGTTGGTGCAGCCATTGTAGTTGTTGGTTCAACTGTTGTAGTTGTTGGTGCAGCTGTTGTGGTTGTTGGTTTAGCTGTCGTGGTTGTTGGTGCAGCTGTCATGGTTGTTGGTGCTTGTGTTGTGGTTGTAGGTGCAGCTGTCGTGGTTGTTGGTGCAGCTGTTGTGGTTGTTGGTGCTTGTGTTGTGGTTGTTTGTGCAGCTGTTGTGGTTGTTGGTGCAGTTTTTGTGGTCGTTGGTGCAACTGTCGTAGTTGTTGGTGCAGCTGTGTTGGTTGTTGGTGCAACTGTTGTGGTTGTTGGTGCAACTGTTGTGGTTGTTGGTGCAGCCGTTGTAGTTGTTGGTGCAACTGTCGTAGTTGTTGGTGCAGATGTCGTGGTTGTTGGTGCAACTGTCGTAGTTGTTGGTGCACCTGTTGTGGTTGTTGGTGCAGCTGTTGTGGTTGTTGCAGCAAATGTCATGGTTGTTGATGCAGTTGTTGTGGTTGTTTGTGCAGTTGTTGTGGTTGTTTGTGCAGCTGTTGTTGTAGTTGTTGGTGCAGCTGTCGTGGTTGTTGGTGCAACTGTTGTGGTTGTTTGTGCTTGTGTTGTGGTTGTTGGTGCAACTGTTGTGGTTGTTGGTGCAGCCGTTGTAGTTGTTGGTACAGCCGTTGTAGTTGTTGGTGCAGCTGTTGTGGTTGTTGGTGCAGCTGTCGTGGTTGTTGGTGCAGCTGTTGTGGTTGTTGGTGCTTGTGTTGTGGTTGTAGGTGCATCTGTCGTGGTTGTTGGTGCAGCTGTCGTGGTTGTTGGTGCTTCTGTTGTGGTTGTTTGTGCAGCTGTTGTGGTTTTTGGTGCAACTGTCGTGGTCGTTGGTGCAACTGTCGTAGTTGTTGGTGCAGCTGTCGTGGTTGTTGATGCAGCTGTCGTGGTTGTTGGTGCAGCTGTCGTGGTTGTTGGTGCAACTGTTGTGGTTGTTGGTGCAGCAGTTGTAGTTGTTGGTGCAACTGTCGTAGTTGTTGGTGCAGCTGTTGTGGTGGTTGGTGCAACTGTTGTGGTTGTTGGTGCAGCTGTTGTAGTTGTTGGTGCAACTGTTGTTGTTGTAGGTGCAGCTGTTGTGGTTGTTGGCGCAACTGTCATGGTTGTTGATGCAGTTGTTGTGGTTGTTTGTGCAGCTGTTGTTGTAGTTGTTGGTGCAGCTGTCGTGGTTGTTGGTGCAATTGTTGTGGTTGTTTGTGCTTGTTTTGTGGTTGTTGGTGCAACTGTTCTGGTTGTTGGTGCAACTATTGTAGTTGTTTGTGCAATTGTTGTGGTTGTTGGTGCTTGTGTTGTGGTTGTTGGTGCAGCTGTTGTTGTAGTTGTTGGTGCAGCTGTCGTGGTTGTTGGTGCAATTGTTGTGGTTGTTGATACTTGTGTTGTGGTTGTTCGTGCAGCTCTGGTAGTTGTTGGTGCTTGTATTGTGTTGGTTGATGCAGCTGTCATTCTTGTTAGTATTTGTGTTGTAGTTGTTGGTGCAGCTGTTGTGGTTGTTGGTGCTTTTGTTGTGGTTGTTGCCGCAGATGTCGTGGTTGTTGTTTCAGCTGTTGTGGTTGTTTGTGCTTGTGTTGTTGTTGTTGGTTCAGCTGTCGTAGTTGTTTGTGAAGCTGTGGTGGTTGTTGGTGCAGCTGTCGTGGTTGTTGGTTCAACTGTCGTAGTTGTTGGAGCAGCTGTTGTGGTTGTTGGTGAAGCTTTCGAGGTTGTTGGTGCAGCTGTTGTGGTTGTTGGTGGATCTGTTGTGGTTGTTGGTGTTTGTGTTGTGGTTGTTTGTGCAGCTGTCATGGTTGTTGGTGCAACTGTTGTGGTTGTTGGTGCAGCCGTTGTAGTTGTTGGTGCAACTGTCGTAGTTGTTGGTGCAGCTGTCGTGGTTGTTGGTGCAACTGTTGTGGTTGTTGGTGCAGCCGTTGTAGTTGTTGGTGCAACTGTCGTAGTTGTTGGTGCAGCCGTTGTAGTTGTTGGTGCAACTGTCGTAGTTGTTGGTGCAGCTGTTGTGGTTATTGGTGCAACTTTTGTAGTTGTTGGTGCAACTGTAGTGGTTGTTGGTGCAACTGTCGTGGTTGTTGGTGCAACTGTCGTGGTTGTTGGTTCAACTGTTGTGTTTATTGTTGCAGCTGTTGTGGTTGTTGATGCAGCTATTGTGGTTTTTGATGCAACTTTTGTGGTTGTTTGTGCAACTGTTGTGGTTGTTGGTGCAGTTGTTGTGGTTGTTGCTGCTTGTGTTGTGGTTGTTGGTGCAACTGTCGTGGTTGTTGGTGCAGCTGTTCTGGTTGTTGGTGTTTGTGTTGTGGCTGTTGGTGCAACAGTTGTTGTTGTTGGAGAAACTGTTGTGGTTGTTGGTGCAACTGTTGTGATTGTTGTTGGTGCAGCCGTTGTAGTTGTTGGGGCAGTTGTTGTGGTTGTTGGTGCAACTGTTGTAGTTGTTGGTGCAACTGTCGTAGTTGTAGGTGCAGCTGTTGTAGTTGTAGGTGCAGCTGTTGTAGTTGTTGGTGCAGCTGTCGTGGTTGTTGATGCAGCTGTCATGGTTGTTTGTGCAACTGTTGTGGTTGTTTTTGCTTGTGTTGTGGTTGTTGTTGCAACTGTTCTGGTTGTTTGTGCTTGTGTTGTGGTTGTTGGTGTAGCTGTTGTGGTTGTTGGTGCTTTTGTTGTGGTTGTCTGTGCAGCTGTTGTGTTTGTTTGTGCAGCTGTTGTTGTTGTTGGTGTAGCTGTTGTGGTTGTTTGTGCAACTGTTGTGGTTGTTTTTGCTGTTGTTGTGGTTGTTGGTGCAGTTGTTGTGGTTGTTGTTGCAACTGTTGTGGTTGTCTGTGCAGCTGTTGTGGTTGTTGGTGCAGCTGTTGTGGTTGTTGGTGCAGCTGTTGTGGTTGTTGGTGCAGTTGTTGTGGTTGTTGATGCAACTGTTGTGGTTGTTCGTGCTTGTGTTGTGGTTGTTAGTGCAGCTGTCCTTGTTGTTTGTGCAACTGTTGTGGTTGTAGGTGCAACTGTAGTGGTCGTAGGTGCAATTGTAGTGGTCGTTGGTGCAGTTGTTGTGGTTGTTGCTGCTTGTGTTGTGGTTGTTGGTGCAACTGTCGTGGTTGTTGGTGCAGCTGTTCTGGTTGTTGGTGCTTGTGTTGTGGCTGTTGGTGCAACAGTTGTTGTTGTTGGAGAAACTGTTGTGGTTGTTGGTGCAACTGTTGTGGTTGTTGGTGCAACTTTTGTCGTTGTTGGTGCAGCTGTTGTGGTTGTTGGTGCAACTGTCGTGGTTTTTGGTGCAACTGTCGTGGTTGTTGGTGCAGCTGTTCTGGTTGTTGGTGCTTGTGTTGTGGCTGTTGGTGCAACAGTTGTTGTTGTTGGAGAAACTGTTGTGGTTGTTGGTGCAACTGTTGTGGTTGTTGGTGCAACTTTTGTCGTTGTTGATGCAGCTGTTGTGGTTGTTTGTGCTTGTGTTGTGGTTGTTGTTGTAGCTGTTGTGGTTGTTGGTGCAACTGTTGTGGTTGTTGGTGCAACTGTTGTCGTTGTTGGTGCAACTGTCGTGGTTGTTGGTGCAGCTGTTTTGGTTGTTGATGCAACTGTTGTGGTTGTTTGTGCTTGTGTTGTGGTTGTTGGTACAGTTGTCGTGGTTGTTGATGCAGCTGTCGTGGTTGTTGGCGTAACTGTCGTGGTTGTTGGTGTAGCTGTTGTGGTTGTTGGTGCAACTGTTGTGGTTGTTGGTGCAGCTGTTTTTGTTGTTTGTGCTTGTGTTGTGGTTGTTTGTGCTTGTGTTGTCGTTGTTGGTGTAACTGCCGTGGTTGTTGGTGAAGCTGTAGTGGTTGTTTGTGCTTGTGTTATGGTTGTTAGTGCAGCTGTCGTGGTTGTTCGTGCAACTGTTGTGGTTGTTGGTGCAACTGTCATGGTTGTTGGTGCAGCTGTCGTGGTTGTTGGTGCAACCGTAGTGGTTATTGGTCTAACTGTAGTGGTTGTTGCAGCTTGTGTTGTGTTTGTTGGTACAACTGTCGTGGTTGTTGGTGCAACTGTTGTGGTTGTTGGTGCAACTAAAGTTGACACTGTGATTGAAGAGTAAATGACTGAATGTTACTATCCAGTAAAATTCATTTAAAGGAACAGTATGTAGGATTGTGGTCAAAACTGGTACTGCAATCACAAAACGTGTGGCTAAAACTGGTACTGCAATCTCACAACTGGTGGCCAATACACAAAATGACAACATAAACATCAGTTGAGGGCTGTAACTCCACTTTTTAAATGACAATATCCTAGCCAGACCACTGTTGTCAGTGATACAAGTATTTGAAATGAAAATGATTTCTTAATGTCTAGTGACATATCAGGGCCATGTTATGATTAATTGATATAAATTTCTTACATACTGTTCCTTTAAGCAATATCGCTCGAGTAGGAGTGAGATATAGCTCTATATAATCACGGCTGTGATTAAACCAGAGGCACGAGGCAGTATACATAATGTATGTATACTTATATATATGTATATATAATAATATAACTTTTATAATGTTACTATTGCTTTCCCATTTACTCTTAACGCGATACGAGCGATCGATTATTATTAAACTTTGTTCTTGTAATCTTGTAAAATATCCGAAGTAAATAAACTGAGAACTGTACGTTATTATATTCATTTACATGCAGATGCAATCCCATGGACAAAAAGATGACAGCAGCTCAGCTAAAAATGAAATTAAGCATAATACTTTGTCATATAAGGCTACGAACTTTACAAATGTTTGTCATGAATAAAACAAAAATTTGCCGAGCAGGGAAACGAACCCCGATCGCCGACAGTACGTCTGCCCTAATTAATGCATACAGCACTACCCACTAGACCAGCGATAATGATGAGTGGATATGTAAGAAATGTCAAGGCAACTGTTTAGATGTAAAAGCACCACAAAGACTGATATTAGTCAAATAAGGATATTTAGATATCTAAAATGACTGCAAAAAATAATAATTTCGCTCACATAAATATAAGTGGAAATGACAAAAAAACAATCGGGGTCTCAAAATCCTCTCGGGACATAAATCTAACTTTCTACAAATGAATGCAACATCATCATCTACAGGATTCTCTATAAAAGTAAATGACATTTTAGTCACTAAGACGATCTATGCTCCTAAGTATATCATATTAGCTTCACAAGTCATTCCAATTTACTGTTTTAATTTCTTAGTTGAAAGTTTTGTGTAATATATAAAAATATAAAGTAGTAAGTTAAAATAGTTTGCACTGGCAATTTAATTATAACTTAAAGACAGCTAAAAATATTTTACAGTGTACATGATAAAAATGTGCGCAATGAATCAATGTACAAAATCAACTAACAAGATTAAACACAGCTACTCCTTTAAAAAAGGGGAGGAGACCACAAGAAACTCAGAGTTTACAGGATAAAACCTGCTCCCGACCAGGTTAGGTTCACAGAGTAAGTTACTCCGGAAACAGACTCTGAGTATAAGTTACCTCTCCTTCTGAAACAGGCTTGACTTACCCCGCTGTCTCAGGTTTAACCTACCTCCCTTTTTGAAACAGAAAACTCAGAGTTTCCCTCATTTCAGGGTTAACAAACTCAGAGTTTTCATTTAACCACCTTTCTGAAACGGGCCCCAGGAGCATTCTTTTGTTTATTATTTCCTGAGTGAGACTTGATAGATCACCTAGTAAACAGATTAAGGGGGATAATGGGATGCAGCAGCCCAGGAGAAAGGATAGGGATTCAGTGACCTCTTTCCAAAATTGCTTAATTGGTGGGCAGGGCAAAGTGGCATGGATGTATGTGTCCGAGCAATTTTGTGAGAAGTGCGAACAAATTTCTGATGTGAATCCCATTTTAGACAGCCTTTCCTCAGTGTAATGTGTTCTATGAAGAGTTTTATACTTTATAAGCTCAAGGTTGGCATTTTTAGTAATAAAATAAATATTTTTGCAAATTTGAGTCCAAAAGTCAGTATCTGGAACAATAGATAAGCCTTGTTCCCATTTGAATTTTGGTAAGACTATTATTTTATGTGAATTAGTTATAATTTTGTATATTTTAGAAAGTAGTTTTTTTGGAGAGGATATATTAACTAAATCTGCTAATACTGAGGGAAGTTGAAGATTAAGGGATTTGGTTTTGATTTTGGATAAAACGGCGAATTTAAGTTGCAAATAATTCAAAAATTGGTTGCTCCCAATACTGTACTCCTGGACTTTATATGAAAATGTGACCAATTTGTTAGACTGAAACATGCCCATTTTCCCCTTTTCTCTTTTCTGCCCATTCATGAAAATTAAGTGATTTTTTTGTTGCTTATGAAGTCAGGGTTGTTCCAAAGTGGGGTGAATTTAGATAGGGCCTGATTAGTCTTTGTGATTTGATGATATTTCCACCAGGCTGTCAGAGTTGAAGCTATTGTTGGTGCTTTAAAGCATGGTTGATGTTTAATTGACTGACTGAGAAATGGGATGTCTGATATGTGCAAGTCTTTGCATAGTGATTGTTCTATATCTAGCCATATGGTGTCTGACTGAGTGGGGTGAGTCCATATGTATTGGAGTTGGTTTGCTAATGAATAATGGTAAAAATGTGGGGCTTCTAATCCTCCTAAAACTTTGGGTTTTTGTAAAGTACTTAATTTTATACGGGGTGGCTTATTTTTCCAGTAAAATCGGGTTATGATGGAGTCTAAAGATTTAACCCCCAGGGGTCCAAAAACGCGGGGACGCGTTTTGACGTGTTTTCTCCTTATCATAGCAGAATCAACTTAAAATACTCCATCATTAGTAATCAAACACTTACGTGTTTGACATCATTTGAAACTCTGAAGGGTCCTCTTTAATTAGTGTACATTCACAATAACAAGAGATCTTTATGTTTTTGTCAAATAAAGAAAATAAACAGGGTGCGCATTCAGACATTTCTGTCTCCGCCAGCTGTCTCTCAAATCACGTTACAAAAATTTGTTGAAACTCCACGATTACTCGTCACACAAACATGATACATATATCCAAAGAAAGCCTGAAATGTCTACTTTTAAACAAGCTAATTATAATCAAAAACAAATATGTCCTGTTTATATAATCTTCATTGAAGTAAAGAGAGTACCATTTTTCCTGGCTGAGCTCATTATCTCTAATTCGGTCACGCCCACACGCTGTTGACATGGTAATGAAGAGACAGCAGTTCCAACGATAATAAACAAAGCGTAAAGTTTTATCAGATTTAAAGACTTTACCGCATGTTTGGACTATAAACTTTATACACACACGTGAGGAATATCTTCATTTATGTCTGGACATTGAGGAAGAGAAGCGTTTATCTTTAACGTTACCTAAGAAGAAGAACAATGGAAGACGCAATGGAGGATATATTCCTGAAGAAACTGTAAGTCATTTGTCTTCATTTTTATTTGCTATCATGTAATATGTTATGGCTTGTGCACTTCAGCCTACATACGCAACCTCAGGAGACTGCCCGCTTCGGATTTAAAAACTTTCGCATTGTTTACAAACGAGGGCGCGTGATTTCACATAATGGCGGATTGCATTGTTACATGCTGTACAGTGTTAGACACAGTTATTCACTTTCGTATTCTTCATGGCAACTTTGAGTAATGCTGCACTGCTGTATCTTTTAAGTGTGTGCTGTAATATGATTCCATGTTTACATGCTTATTTACAAACGAGTACGCGCTTGAACACGTAATGGCGGATTTCATTGTTACATGCTGTACAGTGTTAGACACAGCAATTCACTTTCGTATCCTTCATGGCAACTTTGAGTAATGCTGCACTGGGGGATCTGCTATAATATGATATTGTTTACATGCAACGCATTCCATACATTGCGCTTTACACGCAACACCGTTTTATTATGAGCTCCACGTTGTTTACATGGAGACGCGAGCTCACGCACACGGACGCCACGTGCGATGTGTTTTTAAAGTTCATACTCACTTACAGAAACGCGTTTAAAACAGAAGCTAGACGAGAAGGGGATGGGCATCTGAAAACAGTCATCTGAAAACAGCTTTTTATATAACTAATCATTGCAGATGTTTATCTGAGATACTAATTTAGTTTATGATAGTTTATCTGAATGTAGTGCTATCATTTACCCATCAGTTATGTATTTAAGGGTATTTCTGTGGACAATTTATGCTAACAGCTGTTCATAACTCTCTTACAGGTCTGCATCCCTCTCATCAGTACAAAACTATGAAGTGGAAAAACATATTCACACTCTTTGGGCATAAAGTTATATGGTAACATGAGCCACATGAAGTTTACAGCTCTGTTGTTTATCAGTTTCTTATACAAGTTAAGGTTTTTGAATAGGGTTAGTTTCCAAATAAACTGAAAATGTCCTACTGACCTTCATTTCTATTTTGATTATATTGTTAACTTCTTAATAAACCTCAAACAAACATGTATACATTTGTCCTCACATTCTTTACTGTAGTTCACTCTCAGATTCCTGCCTAGGCTTATTATGCAGCTCATTATGCGAGCCTTTGTTTGCTAGCTGTCAATCAAACCTTCTCGCATACGGCCCCTCTAAACAAAAAGTGTCTTACAATTTCTAAATCAATATATTGGTTTATGTCAATGAGTAGGCAGGATGATTTTCACATAATTTTAAAGTAAATCTCTAGACTACTAGATTCTGTTTAGGAAAGTCTTGTTAAAACATGTTTAGTATGGGTTTTGTGGACTTATATCAGTGACTTAAAATTTTAGCTTTTTTAAAAACCATGCATAAACCTTTTTCTCTCAAAAATACAAACATGTACATACATGTAGCTCATATAATATTTTAGCCCAGTTTGAGCTGAAAACAGTGGTATGAGACACTTGCCATTATTATGTTTTAAAGCAACTGAAAAAAGACCAAATGTAAGAGCATGTCAGAACCTCTGACAGTGTCCCAAAATGGTTGGACCCCAGAGGGTTAAGGCGGGTAAGGGTAGGTTGAGTTGGGATCATAGAGAATAAGTAGTTTATCTTGAGAAGCACTGTCATTTTGATTAAAATCCCCTGGATGGAAAGTGGTAAATTGTGCCAGCGGAGAAGGTCATCAGTATAGGAGTGAAGTTGAGTCCTATCAAATCTGACAGCCTGGAGGAAACCTTGATACCTAAATAGGTGATGTGACCGGTGCATAGAGGGATGGGTGATGCCTGTGCTACCGCATCTCCTTTATTTTGATGTAGTGGCAGAATTGAAGATTTATTCCAGTTGATTGCATAATCGGAAATTCTACAGTATGAATAATTGGTTTTTGTAATATCTTGCAGAGACCATTGATGTTTTTTTACAAAGAGTAAAATGTCATCAGCATATAAACTAATCTTATGTTGTATTTGGGGTATATTGATTCCTCTGATGAGTGGGTTCTGGCGAATAGATGCTGCTAAAGGTTCAATGAAGATAGTAAATAAAGAAGGAGAGAGTGGGCATCCTTGTCTAGTTCCCTTGTGCAATGTGAACCTTTGTGATGTTAGTCCATCGGTGGTGACTGTTACAGAAGGTGCTGTGTATAAAAATTTTATCCAATGAATAAACGATTCACCAAAACCAAATTTGTGTAATGTGGTGAATAGAAAGTTCCAACTGACTCTATCGAAAGCTTTCTCTGTATCTAAAGTGACTATAATGGTGTTTTCCTGTTGAAGTGATGAATAATGAACCAAATCGTATAGTCTGCGTGTATTGTTGGATGCTTGTCTACCTTTGATGAAACCGGTCTGATCTGGGTGGATTGCAAATGCGGCGAACGAAGTAAGAAGAGAGAGACGCAAGAGAGAGACGCAAGAGAGAGACACAAGAGAGTGGCAACACTGTTATCGGAGCTCCTTCGAGTTCATCATCTAAATCTTATTTTCTTACTATCTTGTTCCTATCTATATAATATAACTTACTAGTTCATCTTAGGAATACTTTACCGTGACGATTATTCAACAGTTTCAATAAGTGAAACGATTTATCACTGGTAAACAGCCAGTATTAGCATATAGCCCGCTAGCATTAGCAAACGGGGAAACACTGCTGCGTGGATTGGAGCTCCGTCGAGTTCATCATCTAAATCCTATTTTCTTACTATCTCGTTCCTATCTATATAATATAACGTACTAGTTTATCTTAGGAATACTTTAACTAGTACTCTTCGATTATTGAACAGTATTAATAAGTAAAACGATCTATCACTAGCAAACACCTAGTGTTAGCATATAGCCCGCTAGCATCAACAAACGTGCCGATTGAAGTTAGCACTTGCTCACTGTCTGTTTACTGTAAATCTGCCTTCCTTTTCGATCTAATGGCGGACTCATCCGATGTATGTTTTTCAGACCTTTCCTCACCAGAGCGGGAAGCTGTGGAGGAATTGTGTCCCGGCATTAGCACCAGGCGGTACAGCGTGCCTCACATCACCCTGGCTCCAGACACCCGGAGATGACCGAGGCACGCAACGAGCGAGCACCCATCTTGATGCAGCTTCACGGACCGCGTTCGGGCGAACGGAGACGCCATCGCCCAGCATGAAAACGGTAAGACTCCGCTTGTCATTGTAACCTGCACTACTTGCCACATGTACAGTTTAGCTTCTTCCGTCAGCATAGAGGGGTTTACATGTGCTAAGTGTATTGAAGTAGTAAGGCTGACGGAGAAGGTTGCAGAACTAGAAGCGCGCATCCGAACGCTAGTTGAGGACAGTAAGACTGCTAATGTTAATGTTACAAACACTGTTTCGGGTGTGCCTAGTGTTAAGCGTAATACACATGGCTCGGTTCCGACTTCAGAGTCAAGGCGGCTGACTAACTGGGTGACAGATTTTCTCCACTCAGCAATACACCGGCTGAGACATCTGTTAAAGGTGCGCTGGTTATTGGAGATTCTATACTCAGGAACGTTGGCATTGAGGCACCAGCCACCATAGTTGATTGTATACCGGGAGCCAGAGCGTCTGACATTAGATCCAAACTTAAAGTGCTGGCTAATGCTAACCGTAAGTTTTCTAAGATTGTTATTCACGCTGGCACGAATGACACCAGACTCCGCCAGTCGGAGATCACCAAAGATACTATTAAAGAGGTGTGTGAAATTGCAAAAACAATGTCAGACAATGTAATTTGCTCTGGTCCCCTCCCCGCCTACCGGGGGGATGAAACTTACAGTAGATTAGTGTCTCCTCATGGCTGGATGTCAACGTGGTGCCCTCAGCATAATGTAGGGTTTATAGACAATTGGAAGCATTTCCGGGGAAGACCTGACCTGCTAAAGAGAGATGGCCTCCATCCGCTTCGCGTCGTGCCTAACAACGCCCTTCAGCCGTTACGTATAAGAGGTATTTCATGTAGTGTCAGACACGGTACTTAATATCTTTAACTCATCTCTAGAATTAGGTTACGTTCCAACAGCTTTCAAACTAGCAGTTATTAGACCGCTCATTAAAAAACCAAACCTTGACCAGGGAGATCTTAATAACTTTAGACCAAAATAAAATAAAAAATTCTTTCTAAAATATTAGAAAAAGTAGTGGCAAGCCAGCAACGCACATTCGTAGAAAATAATAATACATATGAAAAGTTCCAATCAGGATTCAGGCCCCACCATAGCACAGAGACAGCGCTGCTTAGAGTTACAAATGACCTCCTATTAACATCCGATCCTGGTGAAATCTCAATCCTTATATTACTAGACCTTAGTGCAGCCTTTGACACAATAGATCACACAATCTTACTCAATAGACTAGAAAACTATGTTGGCATCAGTGGTCAGGCGTTAGCCTGGTTTAGATCGTATCTAACCAATCGATATCACTTTGTTTATGTAAATGAGGAAGAGTCATATCACTCCCCCGTTAAATACGGCGTACCTCAGGGATCAGTTCTAGGCCCTATTTTATTCTCGTTATAAATGTTACCTCTAGGAGACATTATCAGGAAACATAACATAAGTTTTCACTGCTATGCGGATGATACCCAGCTTTACATCTCGTCGCATTCTAGCGAAACCCACCAGTTCTCTAAGCTAACAGACTGAATTAATGATATTAGGGACTGAATGGCACATAACTTTTTTTATGCTAAACTCCAATAAGACAGAGATACTTATTATTGAACCGAATCGCTACAAACATAATATGTCAGATTACAAGTTGCCCATAGATGGCTGCACGGTGGTGCCATCTTCCACGGTTAAGAATTTAGGCGTAATGTTCGACAGCAATCTTTCGATAGTCATATCGCCAACGTCTGCCGCACAGCATTCTTCCATCTTAGAAATATCTCAAAAATACGCCATATGCTGTCTGCATCAGACGCAGAAAAGCTTATCCACGCTTTTATGACCTCTAGAATAGACTATTGTAACTCGTTACTCGGGGGATGCCATGCAAATCAGGTAAACAAGCTACAGCTGGTTCAAAACGCCGCCACAAGAGTGCTTACTCGATCTAAAAAGTATGACCACATCAGTCCAATTCTGGCATCTTTACACTGGCTACCAGTTAAATATCGCATACAATTTAAAATATTACTAATCATTTACAAAGCCTTAAATGGCCTAGCACCCTCATATATTAAAGAACTACTATCAGAATACAATCCATCACGTAAACTGCGCTCACAAAATTCTGGTCACTTAATTATCCCTAGAATATCAAAAGTGTCTAAAGGTGGTAGATCCTTTTCCTACTTAGCCCCTAAGCTCTGAAATGATTTACCAAATAATGTTCGAGTATCAGACACAGTCGATCAATTTAAATCTAAACTTAAGACATTCTTCTTTAACAAAGCATTCACATAAAATGTCCAGTAAATGTACATTTCCCGCAGTAGTTAGTTTGTCTAGAACAAAGCACTCACATACCTCATATGGGTAATATACTATTGCCGCAATAGTTAGCCTGTCTGGAACCGAGCTGACTTGAACCACTATAATGTTTGACACTTGCATTACATGCAAACAGCCCCTACGCTAATAGAAATTCTGTTTTTCTCTCCCTGTCTCGTCCTCCACCACGAGGACAATGAGACAAACAGACCCAGTTCCTGTTGCTGTGAAGATCATCGCATCACTGATCCACTGGCTGTCCTTCAACGTGATGACCAGCCGATGCCCGACCAACGACCACCGGCTAAACCAATTTAATTCGCTTACCCGCCTCCTATCCCTACCGTATCTATATATATATATATATATATATATATATATATATATATATATATTAATACCTCCCAAGGGTTTTTGTCCTTCTAGGAGTTTTTCCCATTGGGTTTTTTCCTAGGGTTTTTTTTCGTCCCAGGGAGAGTCAGCCAACTTTGGCTTAATTTAGCACTTTACTGAATACGTTACATTATTAATATGCTCGCTTGTACGGTTTAACCGCTATCTCTACTTCTTATATTATCTATTGATTTTCTGTGTTCTCCTCTACATCTTCTCATGTAAACCTGCTTTGCAACAATTAACACTTGTGAAAAGCGCTATATAAATAAAATTGAATTGAATTGAATTGGATTATGAATGGGCTATTTTTTCTATTCTATGTGCAAGAGCTTTACTGATTATTTTGATGTCTACATTGATGAGAGATATAGGACGATAGTTGGAAGGGAGTGTTGGATCTTTATTAGGTTTGGGTATGAGTGAGATAATGGCTGTATTCATGTGCACTGGTAGTATTGAGGTTTCTTTAATTTCTGTTATTGCTCTGATAAATAATGGAGATAAAATGGACCAGAAGTGTTTGAAGAACTCAGCAGAAAAGCCATCCGGTCCTGGTGCTTTATTATTAGGCATTTGATTCAGATTAATTGGTTTGTCCAGTGTGTTGATTTGCTCTGTGTTAAGTTTTGGAAGTTGAAAATTATTGAAAAATGAATTAATATCCTCTTGTCTTGTGGTATTATCAGATGAGTAAAGTTTAGCATAGAAATTTTGGAATATTGCATTTATTTCTTGAGGGGAGTTTGTAGGCTTTCCTGCTGAATCCTTGATAGTTCAAATTGTTACTTTTTCTCTATTCTTTTTTATTTGATTTGCCAAATATTTACTGGATTTGTTGCTATGTTGATAGGTTTCCTGGTTGAGTCTCTGAATTAGAAATATGTTTTTTTATTGATGATTTCATTTAGCAAGAATCTTTGTCTTCATAAATTTGTAAATTTGTATACATAAATTTGTTCTTTAATGTTGTACATTTTCCTAAACCATGCAAAATTATGTAAGTAAATAAAGACATTGTTTCATTTTATATGAGTAAGTAATTGGGTGTCCTTTTGGAGCCTTCAAATAGCACACCAAGAAAAATGCACATAAATACCTTTTAAAATATATCCAGAAAGTTAGTATTTTCCAGAAAAAACAGTGTATATTATTCTGTCACATACTAAATCAAAATAAAATGTGTGGAAATGGTCAGATAAACATGTTAGACCTCAATGTAGAAGGTGGTAACCAAGTGTCCCTTTGGAGTCTCCAAGTGGCTTTTTTTGGAAAGACACCCAGACATACACTAACAAAAAAGCTTGTAAAAACCTCATTTTTGCTTGTATCAACTTCAAATTTTACAAATAGACTGTCAAGACCTGTGAGTTTAGATCAATTATATTTTCAGGCTCATTTACCACTGGTTGGTTAGTTATTTTGCCATAGAAATGTAAGAATGAAAATATTTTAAAAGAGAAAAAATCTTGAGCGCTGTATTTCTGTATTTATTTATATATCTATGAAATATTTATTGCTAGAACAGTTCTGCATTTTTTAGTAGTGAAATTTGAAGTGTTAGCTTTCAAAAGACACCTTGGTTATGTTTGTGGACAGTAGGATGCATGAGCAACAGCCTTTTTATTTTGGGTATGCCATTTGCCAGAGTGGGGGGGGGGGCTGGCTCGACGTCTAAGAGGTTAATTCATTATATATTATTTCTGTTGGGTTATTTGCATGTAAAATTTCAAGTTCTTTTATTTTTTTCCAGTCTAATTTCTTCTTGTTTTTCTCATTTCTTTTTATGGACGGGGAATGAAATGATTTTACCTCGTAGAACTGCTTTACCTGTTTCCCAAAGCAATGAGGCTGAAGATTTGGGCGAATCGTTTATTTCTAGGAAGGATGTCCACTCTCTTTTAATATAACTGCCAAACTCTGGGTCTTTGAGGATTGATATGTTAAATCGGCATCTAGTGTTTTGTTTATGTAAATTATCTGTATTCCATATAAGTGTTACTGGTGCATGGTCGCTGATACTGATTTGGTGTTTAGGGATATTGGGTATGATAGAATTGCTAGTTAGGCAAAAGTCGATGCGGGAGTTACTTTTATGAACTGGTGAGTAGAATGTATATTCTCTGTCAGTTTGGTGCTGTAGCCTCCAACCATCACCAAGGCTAAAATCCTTCATAAACTGGATTATTGTATTGATAGATTGCCAGGGGCGTTTATTACCTTTAGATCTGTCAAGTGATGTGTCCAATATTGTGTTAAAATCACCTCCTATAATGACTGGTCCATTGGAGACATTTCAAATGGAAGAAACATGGAAAAAAAACGGGGTTATCTGAATTTGGGCCATAAATGTTGGCGATTGTTACCGGGTTATTGTTAATGGTTATGTCCTTCTGGGTCTGAAATAGTTAAATTATGGACTAATTGAATTTTTTTGCTTATTAAGATACATACTGCAACGGAGCATTTTTAAAGTTAGTTAACACATGTCACACCGCGGCGTGAGCGTGCTCAGCTCCTAAACTTTCTTATTATTTAGTTTCCTTCATTATCAGCCACACAGTTAAACTATTTAGTCACACAGTTTAAGCTATTCAAACACTCTTGATACACACACACACACACACATAGATAGCCGCTGAGGCGATAAAGATAAAGTGGGCGTTCCTTTCTGCCGCATTATGCTCTCCGGCTTCCGTCTATGACGTCGAAAGGGAACTAGTAGTGTTGTAGTCAAGACCACCTAAACCGAGACCAAGTCATGACCAAGACAGGCCGAGACCGAGACAAGACCAAGACTTTAAAGGGTCGAGACCGAGTCAAGACCAAGAACAAGACAGGCCATGACCAAGTCAAGACCAAGACCAGTGCAAGTCACTGCATTAAAACACTTATGATAAAATGTGCAATATGCATATGATTAGGCACTTCTTGTCTGTGTGTGTGTGCGCGCGCGTGCATGCATGCGTGCGTGCGTGTATGTGTGCCATCAGAGAAGTATATAAAATAATCAAAGGCATTTCAGATATGTGGGAATTTATCTTTGTTTATAAGCAAATAAAAGTGAGCAAACACTAAAGAGCTGGAATCAACTTAACCATTTAATCTGAACTGTCTTTCCATTAAAAAAACTGTCATTGGAAGAAACTTACACAATGCTTAAACAATGGCAACATCATATGCCAAACCTGAATAAACTGCATAAAATGAATTATAAAATATAAATTTGTGATGTGCACTGCAAAAAAAAATGATTTTCAAAAAAAAAAAATCTTAGTATTTTTGTCTTGTTTTCAGTAAAAATATTTAAAATTAATCTTAAATTAAGATGTTTTTTCTTGATGAGCAAAACTACCCAAGAAAATAGGTCTAGTTTTTAGAGCAAAATATCAAATTTAAGTGATTTAGGAATAACACAAGCAAAAAAATCTGCCAATGGGGTAAGAAAAAAATCTTGAACCTTTTTTCTTAAACACTAAATTCAAGAAAGTTCAAGAAAAAAATGCTTACCCCATTGGCAGATTTTTGCTTGTTTTATGCACAAAATGACTTAAATTTGATATTTTTGCTCTAAAAACTAGACTTATTTTATTGGGTCGTTTTGTTCATCAAAAAAGAATCTTAATTTAAGAATTTTTAGATATTTTTACTGAAAACAAGACAAAAATACTAAGAATTTTTTTCTTGAAACTACAACACTAGGAACTAGATTAAAGAATAAACTTGGAGTCAAAACGTGATTGATTTTTGATAAGTTGTGCTTCACCAGAATCTGTATTGTCTGCTTTCCTCAGTCAAAATAATGTTAACTGCACAATTTTCGAACAGGTTTATGAAAAGATTATAATTAGTGATAGAGAAAATCTTTAACATGACTTTGCATTATTAGTGTATGAGTGAAACTTACCCACACTGATAACATCATAACTTGTATTAGCACTATAGATTACATCTTCAATTGCAGTATTATTGGGTAGGGAGGAGAATGATGCAGCCATCTCTGTTACAATTGATCCTTCCCTACAACAAGAAAGAGAAGATTAATGGGCTCATGTTTTTCAATGAATCCTGTCGTTTGCAGTGAAAGTGCTTTACTTTAATGCATAAATGATATTTACATAAAAAAACAACTGTGAATTACATCTAAATATTGTTGTTTAAAAATAAAAAACTTACGTGAACTGAATAATTATCAGACTAAGGAAATTTATAAATTGACTCCTCAAGACAGCCTCAAACTGTAGAAAAAGCAAAACACATTCAGTTTTCAACAGTGAACTGTTCTACAGAAACACTTTATAATAAACTCAATTGCTCAAATATAAATGAGAGATTTTTTTATGTTATAACTCCAGTTTCACAGACAAAGCTTAAGGTTGGTCCTAGACTAACACACATGTTGGAGCTGTCTCATCTGAAAATAACTTGAACTGACAGATCTTAAAATATGCAAGTGTCTTTGATTTGTTTCAAGATACAGACTAGTACCATCTATATCTAAGGCAGGTTTAGAAAAGATGCCTAATCATGTTAATTTAACTAAGGCCTAGTGATGGCTTTGGCTAAAAATTGTTTGTAAAACCAGGTCATAAAACAAAAAGTTTTAATAGTAAAAATGTCTCAATTATAGTGCACATTCCATTTCTCATTGCTCTACTGTTTAATGTATTTTAGATTATTATGTATCGAATTCTGTGTTTCTTTGTTAAAAATGTTTTAAGTGTTTGTGTAGCAATGTACCTCATATATCATGTTTTTTTCCCGACTTTTATAAGCATCAGAAGATCGGTCTGCCAGTTCAGAGATGAAAGTTTCTTTTGTAACCATTTTTATACGGACTTGGCATGGTTTTGTTGTGGTTGTTGGTGCAACTGTCGTGGTTGTTGGTGCAACTGTTGTGGTTGTTGGTGCTTGTGTTCTGGTTGTTGGTGCAGATGTTGTGGTTGTTGGTTTAACTGTTGTGGTTGTTTGTGCAGCTGTCATGGTTGTGGGTGCAGCTGTTGTGGTTGTTTGTGCAGCTGTTGTGGTTGTTGGTGCAGCTGTTGTGGTTGGTTGTGCAGCTGTTGTAATTGTTGGTGCAGCTGTTGTGGTTGTTTGTGCAGCTGTTGTGGTTGTTTGTGCAGCTGTTGTAGTTGTCGCTGAAGCTGTTGTGGTTGTTGGTGCAACTGTTGTGGTTGTTTGTGCTTGTATTGTTGTTGTTTGTGCAACTGTTGTGGTTGTTGGAGCAACTGTTGTAGTTGTTGGTGCAGCTGTTGTAGTTGTTGGTACAACTGTAGTTGTTGTCGTGGCAACTGTCTTGGTTGTTGGTGCAACTGTTGTGGTTGTTGGTGAAACCGTCGTGGTTGTTGGTGCAACTGTAGTGGTTGTTGGTGTTTGTGTTGTGGTTGTTGGTGTAGCTGTTGTTGTTGTTGGTGCAACTGTAGTGATTAATAATGCAATTGTGGTGGTTGTTGGGGCTGGTGTCGTGGTTGTTGGTGCAACTGTTGTGGTTGTTGGTGCAACTGTAGTGATTGTTGGTGGTTGTGTTGTGGTTGTCGGTGTACCTGTTGTGGTTGTTGGTGCAACTGTAGTGATTGTTAGTGCTTGTGTTGTGGTTGTTGGTGCAACTGTCATTGTTGTTGTGGCAACTGGAGTGGTTGTTGTTGCAACTGGACTGGTTGTTGGTGTTTGTGTTGTGGTTGTTGGTGCTTGTGTTGTGGTTGTTGGTGCAACTGTAGTTGTTGTCGTGGCAACTGTTGTGGTTGTTGGTGCAACTGTCGTGGTTGTTGGTGCTTGTGTTGTTGTTGTTGGTATAGCTGTTGTTGTTGTTGGTGCAACTGTAGTGGTTGTTGGTGCTTTTGTTGTGGTTGTTGGTGCAACTGGAGTGGTTTTTGGTGTGGTTGTTGGTACAACTGTAGTTGTTGTCGTGGCAACTGTCGTGGTTGTTGGTGCAACTGTAGTGGTTGTTTGTGCAACTGTCGTGGTTGTTGGTGCAACTGTTGTGGTTGTTGGTGCAGCTGTCGTGGTTGTTGGTGCAACTGTAGTGGTTGTTGGTGCAACTGTCGTGGTTGTTGGTGCAACTGTCGTGGTTGTTGGTGCTACTGTAGTGGTTGTTGGTGCATGTGTTGTTGTTGGTGTAGCTGTTGTGGTTGTTGGTGCAACTGTAGTGGTTGTTGGTGCTTGTGTTGTGGTTGTTGGTGCAACTGGAGTGGTTGTTGGTGCTTGTGTTGTGGTTGTTGTTGCAACTGGAGTGGTTGTTGGTGCAACTGTAGTGGTTGTTGGTGCTTGTGTTGTGATTGTTGGTGATTGTGTTGTGGTTGTTGGTGCAACTGTAGTGGTTGTTGGTGCTTGTGTTGTGGTTGTTGGTGCAACTGGAGTGGTTGTTGGTGCTTGTGTTGTGGTTGTTGTTGCAACTGGAGTGGTTGTTGGTGCAACTGTAGTGGTTGTTGGTGCTTGTGTTGTGGTTGTTGGTGCTTGTGTAGTGGTTGTTGGTGTAGCCGTTGTGGTTGTTGGTGCATGTGTTGTTGTTGTAGCTGTTGTGGTTGTTGGTGCAACTGTTGTGGTTGTTGGTGCAACTGTCTTGGTTGTTGGTGCATGTGTTGTTGTTGTTGTTGGTGTAGCCGTTGTGGTTGTTGGTGCAATTGTAGTGGTTGTTGGTGCAACTGGAGTGGTTGTTGGTGCAACTGTCGTAGTTGTTGGTGCAACAGTCTTGGTTGTTGGTGCAACTGTCGTGGTTGTTGGTGCAACTGTCGTGGTTGTTGGTGCATGTGTTAATGTTGTTGGTGTAGCCATTTTGGTTGTTGGTGCAATTGTAGTGGTTGTTGGTGCAACTGGAGTGGTTGTTGGTGCAACTGTCGTGGTTGTTGGTGCAACTGTCGTGGTTTTTGGTTTGGTTGTTGGTGCAACTGTGGTGGATGTTGGTACAACTGTTGTTGTTGTCGTGGCAACTGTCGTGGTTGTTGGTGCAACTGTCGTGGTGGTTGGAGCAACTGTAGTGGTTGTTGGTGCTTGTCTAGTGGTTGTTGGTGTAGCTGTTGTGGTTTTTTGTGCATGTGTTGTTGTTGTTGGTGCATGTGTTGTGGTTGTTGGTGCATGTGTTGTTGTTGTTGGTGCATGTGTTGTGGTTGTTGGTGAAACTGTAGTGGTTGTTGGTGCTTGTGTTGTGGTTGTTGGTGCAACTGTATTGGTTGTTGGTGCTTGTGTTGTGGTTGTTGTTGATTGTGTTGTGGTTGTTGGTGCAACTGTCGTGGTTTTTGGTTTGGTTGTTGGTGCTTGTGTTGTGGTTGTTGGTGCAACTGTCGTGGTTGTTGGTGCTTGTGTTGTGGTTGTTGGTGCAACTGTCGTGGTTGATGGTGCAACTGTCGTGCTTGTTGGAGCAACTGTAGTGGTTGTTGGTGCTTGTGTTGTGGTTGTTGGTGCAGCTGTTGTGGTTGTTGGTGCAACTGTAGTGGTTGTTGGTGCTTGTGTTGTGGTTGTTGTTGCAACTGGAGTGGTTGTTGTTGCAACTGTTGTGGTTGTTGGTGCAACTGTAGTGGTTGTTGGTGCTTGTGTTGTGGTTGTTGTTGCAACTGTCGTGGTTTTTGGTTTGGTTGTTGGTGAAACTGTAGTGGATGTTGGTACAACTGTAGTTGTTGTCGTGGCAACTGGAGTGGTTGTTGGTTCAACTGTCGTCGTGGTTGTTGAAGCAACTGTTGTGGTTGTTGTTGGGGTTGTCGGTGCAACCGTCGTGGTTGTTGGTGCTTGTGTTGTGGTTGTTGGTGCAACTGGAGTGGTTGTTGGTGCAACTGTCGTGGTTGTTGGTGCAACTGTCGTGGTTGTTGGTGCAACTGTAGTGGTTGTTGGTGCAACTGTCGTGGTTGTTGGTGCAACTGTAGTGGTTGTTGGTGGTTGTGTTGTGGTTGTCGGTGTAGCTGTCGTGGTTGTTGGAGCAACTGTAGTGGTTGTTGGTGCAGCTGTAGTGGTTGTTGGTGTAACTGTATTGGTTGTTGGTGCTTGTGTTGTGGTTTTTGGTGCAACTGTCGTGGTTTTTGGTGTTGTTGTTGGTGCAACTGTAGTGGTTGTTGGTATAACTGTAGTTGTTGTCGTGGCAACTGTCGTGGTTGTTGGTGCAACTGTCATGGTTGTTGGTGCAACTGTCGTGGTTGTTGGTGCAACTGTCATGGTTGTTGGTGCAACCGTCGTGGTTGTTGGTGCAACTGTTGTGGTTGTTGGTGCAGCCATTGTAGTTGTTGGTGCAGCTGTTGTGGTTGTTGGTGCAACTGTCGTAGTTGTTGGTGCAACTGTCGTGGTTGTTGGTGCAACTGTAGTGGTTGTTGGTGCAACCGTCGTGGTTGTTGGTGCAACTGTAGTGGTTGTTGGTGCTTGTGTTGTTGTTGTTGGTGTAGCTGTTGTTGTTGGTGCAACTGTAGTGGTTGTTGGTGCTTTTGTTGTGGTTGTTGGTGTAACTGTATTGGTTGTTGGTGCTTGTGTTGTGGTTTTTGGTGCAACTGTCGTGGTTTTTGGTGTTGTTGTTGGTGCAACTGTAGTGGTTGTTGGTATAACTGTAGTTGTTGTCGTGGCAACTGTCGTGGTTGTTGGTGCAACTGTCATGGTTGTTGGTGCAACTGTCGTGGTTGTTGGTGCAACTGTCATGGTTGTTGGTGCAACCGTCGTGGTTGTTGGTGCAACTGTTGTGGTTGTTGATGCAGCCATTGTAGTTGTTGGTGCAGCTGTTGTGGTGGTTGGTGCAGATGTCGTGGTTGTTGGTGCAACTGTTGTGGTTGTTGGTGCAGTCGTTGTAGTTGTTTGTGCAGCTGTTGTGGTTGTTGGTGCAGCTGTTGTAATGGTTGGTGCCGATGTCGTGGTTGTTGGTGCAACGGTTGAAGTTGTATGTGCAGCTGTTGTGGTTGTTTGTGCAGCTGTTGTGGTTGTTTGTGCAGCTGTTGTGGTTGTTTGTGCAGCTGTTATTGTGGTTGTTGGTGCAGCTGTCGTGGTTGTTGGTGCAACTGTTGTGGTTGTTTGTGCTTGTGTTGTTGTTGTTGGTTCAGCTGTCATAGTTCTTTGTGAAGCTGTTGTGGTTGTTGGTGCAGCTGTCGTTGTTGTTGGTGCTTGTAATGTGGTTGTAGGTGCAGCTGTCATGGTTGTTGGTGCAGCTGTTGTGGTTGTTGGTGCTTGTGTTGTGGTTGTTTGTGCAGCTGTTGTGGTTGTTTGTGCAACTGTTGTGGTTGTTGGTGCAACTGTTGTGGTTGTTTGTGCAGCTGTTGTGGTTGTTTGTGCAGATGTCGTGGTTGTTGGTGCAACTGTTGTGGTTTTTGGTGCAACTGTCGTGGTTGTTGGTGCAGCTGTAGTAGTTGTTGGTGCAACTGTTGTGGTTGTTGGTGCAGTTGTTGTGGTTGTTGGTGCAGTTGTTGTGGTTGTTGGTGCAGTTGTTGTGGTTATTGGTGCAAATGTTGTTGTTGTTTGTGCAGCAGTTGTGGTTGTTGGTGCAGCCGTTGTAGTTGTTGGTGCTTGTGTTGTGGTTGTTGGTGCAACTGTTGTGGTTGTTGGTGCAGCTGTTGTGGTGGTTGGTGCAGATGTTGTGGTTGTTGATGCAGTTGTTGTGGTTGTTTGTGCAGCTGTTGTTGTAGTTGTCGGTGCAGCTATCGTGGTTGTTGGTGCAACTGTTGTGGTTGTTTGCGCAACTGTTGTGGTTGTTGGTGCAACTGTTGTGGTTTTTGGTGCAGCCGTTGTAGTTGTTGGTGCAGCTGTTGTGGTGGTTGGTGCAGATGTCGTGGTTGTTGATGCAGTTGTTGTGGTTGTTTGTGCAGCTGTTGTTGTAGTTGTCGGTGCAGCTATCGTGGTTGTTGGTGCAACTGTTGTGGTTGTTTGTGCAACTGTTGTGGTTGTTGGTGCAACTGTTGTGGTTGTTGGTGCAGCCATTGTAGTTGTTGGTGCAACTGTCATAGTTGTTGGTGCAGTTGTTGTGGTGGTTGGTGCAGATGTTGTAGTTGTTGGTGCAGCTGTTGTGGTTGTTGGCGCAACTGTCATGGTTGTTGATGCAGTTGATGTGGTTGTTTGTGCAGTTGTTGTTGTAGTTGTTGGTGCAGCTGTCGTGGTTGTTGGTGCAACTGTTGTTGTTGTTTGTGCTTGTGTTGTGGTTGTTGGTGCAACTGTTGTGGTTGTTGGTGCAGCTGTTGTAGTTGTTGGTGCAACTGTCGTGGTTGTTGGTTCAACTGTCGTAGTTGTTGGAGCAGCTGTTGTCGTTGTTGGTGCAACTGTCGTGGTCGTTGGTGCAACTGTTGTAGTTGTTGGTGCAACTGTCATAGTTGTTGGTGCAGCTGTTGTGGTGGTTGGTGCAGATGTCGTGGTTGTTGGTGCAACCTTCATGGTTGATGATGCAGTTGTTGTAGTTGTTTGTGCAGCTGTTGTAGCTGTTGTTTGTGCAGCTGTCGTGGTTGTTGGTGCAACTATTGTGGTTGTTTGTGCTTGTGTTGTGGTTGTTGGTGCAACTGTCGTAGTTGTTGGTGCATCTGTTGTTGTTGTTTGTGCAGCCGTTGTAGTTGTTGGTGCAACTGTCGTAGTTGTTGGTGCAGCTGTTGTGGTGGTTGGAGCAGATGTAGTGGTTGTTGGTCCAACTGTTGTGGTTGTTGGTGCAACTGTTGTGGTTGTTGGTGCAGCCGTTGGAGTTGTTGGTGCAGTTGTTGTGGTGATTTGTGCAGATGTCATGGTTGTTGGTGCAACTGTTGTGGTTTTTGGTGCAGCTGTCGTGGTTGTTGGTGCAGCTGTAGTAGTTGTTGGTGCAACTGTTGTGGTTGTTGGTGCAGCTGTTGTGGTTGTTGGTGCAGCCGTTGTAGTTGTTGGTGCAGCTGTTGTGGTTGTTGGTGCAACTGTTGTGGTGGTTGGTGCAGATGTCGTGGTTGTTGGTGCAGCTGTTGTGGTTGTTGCTGCAGCCGTTGTAGTTGTTGGTGCAGCTGTTGTGGTTGTTGGTGCAACTGTTGTGGTTGTTGGTGCAGCCGTTGTAGTTGTTGGTGCAGCTGTTGTGGTTGTTGCTGCAGCCGTTGTAGTTGTTGGTGCAGCTGTTGTGGTTGTTGGTGCAACTGTTGTGGTTGTTGGTGCAGCCGTTGTGGTTGTTGGTGCAGCCGATGTAGTTGTTGATGCAACTGTCGAAGTTGTTGGTGCAGCTGTTGTGGTGGTTGGTGCAGCCGTTGTAGTTGTTGGTGCAGCCGTTGTAGTTGTTGGTGCAGCTGTTGTGGTTGTTGGTGCAGCCGTTGTAGTTGTTGGTGCAGCTGTTGTGGTTGTTGTTGCAACTGTTGTGGTGGTTGGTGCAGATGTCGTGGTTGTTGGTGCCACTGTTGTGGTTGTTTGTGCAGCTGTTGTTGTGGTTGTTGGTGCAGCTGTCGTGGTTGTTGGTGCAACTGTTGTGGTTGTTTGTGCAACTGTTGTGGTTGTTGGTGCAACTGTTGTGGTTGTTGGTGCAACTGTTGTGGTTGTTGGTGCAGCCGTTGTAGTTGTTGGTGCAGCTGTCGTGGTTGTTGGTGCAACTGTCATGGTTGTTGATGCAGTTGTTGTGGTTGTTTGTGCAGCTGTTGTTGTAGTTGTTGGTGCAGCTGTCGTGGTTGTTGGTGCAACCGTTGTGGTTGTTTGTGCTTGTGTTGTGGTTGTTGATGCAGCTGTTGTGGTTGTTGGCGCAACTGTTGTAGTTGTCGGTTCAGTTGTCGTCGTTGTTGATGCAATTGCTGTAGTTGTTTGTGCTTGTGTTGTGGTCGTTTGTGCAGCTGTCGTGGTTGTTGGTGCAACTGTTGTGGTTGTTGGTGCTTGTGTTTTGGTTGTTTGTGCTTCTGTTGTGGTTGTTGGTGCTTGTGTTGTTGTTGTTTGTGCAACTGTTGTGGATGTTTGTGCAACTTTTGTGGTTGTTGGTGCTTGTGTTGTGGTTGTTGGTGCAACTGTTGTAGTTGTTGGTGCAGCTGTTGTGGTTGTTGGTGCAACTGTCGTAGTTGTTGGTGCAGCTGTTGTGGTGGTTGGTGCAGCTGTTGTGGTGGTTGGTGCAACTGTCGTAGTTGTTGGTGCAGCTGTTGTGGTGGTTGGTGCAGCTGTCGTGGTTGTTGGTGCAACTGTTGTAGTTGTTGGTGCAGCTGTTGTGGTTGTTGGTGCAGCTGTCGTAGTTGTTGGTGCAGCTGTTGTGGTGGTTGGTGCAGCTGTCGTGGTTGTTGGTGCAACTGTTGTAGTTGTTGGTGCAGCTGTTGTGGTTGTTGGTGCAACTGTCGTAGTTGTTGGTGCAGCTGTTGTGGTGGTTGGTGCAGCTGTTGTGGTGGTTGGTGCAGATGTCATGGTTGTTGGTGCAACTGTCGTAGTTGTTGGTGCAACTATTGTGGTTGTTGGTGCAGCTGTCGTGGTTGTTGGTGCAGATGTCGTGGTTGTTGGTGCAACTGTTGTGGTTGTTGGTGCAGCTGTTGTGGTTGTTGGCGCAACTGTCATGGTTGTTGATGCAGTTGTTGTGGTTGTTTGTGCAGCTGTTGTTGTAGTTGTTGGTGCAGCTGTCGTGGTTGTTGGTGCAACTATTGTAGTTGTTTGTGCAGCTGTTGTGGTTGTTGGTGCTTGTGTTGTGGTTGTTTGTGCAGCTGTTGTGGTTGTTGGTGCTTGTGTTTTGGTTGTTTGTGCTTCTGTTGTGGTTGTTGGTGCCTGTGTTGTGGTTGTTGGCGCAACTGTTGTGGTTGTTGGTGCAACTGTCGTGGTTGTTGGTGCTTGTGTTGTGGTTGATGATGCAGCTGTCGTGGTTGTTGGTGCAGCTGTCGTGGTTGTTGGTGCAGCTGTCGTGGTTGTTGGTGCAACTGTTGTGGTTGTTGGTGCAACTGTTGTGGTTGTTGGTGCAGCCGTTGTAGTTGTTGGTGCAACTGTCGTAGTTGTTGGTGCAGCTGTTGTGGTTGTTGGTGCAACTGTTGTGGTTGTTGGTGCAGCTGTCGTGGTTGTTGGTGCAACTGTTGTAGTTGTTGGTGCAGCTGTTGTGGTTGTTGGTGCAACTGTCGTAGTTGTTGGTGCAGCTGTTGTGGTGGTTGGTGCAGATGTCGTGGTTGTTGGTGCAACTGTTGTGGTTGTTGGTGCAGCTGTTGTGGTTGTTGGCGCAACTGTCATGGTTGTTGATGCAGTTGTTGTGGTTGTTTGTGCAGCTGTTGTTGTAGTTGTTGGTGCAGCTGTCATGGTTGTTGGTGCAACTATTGTAGTTGTTTGTGCAGCTGTTGTGGTTGTTGGTGCTTGTGTTGTGGTTGTTGGTGCTTGTGTTGTGGTTGTTTGTGCAGCTGTCGTGGTTGTTGGTGCAACTGTCATGGTTGTTGCCGCAGATGTCTTGGTTGTTGTTTCAGCTGTTGTAGTTGTTGGTGCAGCTGTTGTTGTTGTTGATGCAGCTGTCTTGGTTGTTGGTGCAACTGTTGTGGTTGTTTGTGCTTGTGTTGTTGGTTCAGCTGTCATAGTTGTTTGTGAAGCTGTTGTGGTTGTTGGTGCAGCTGTTGTGGTTGTTGGTGCAACTGTTGTGGTTGTTGGTGCTTGTGTTTTGGTTGTTAGTGCTTCTGTTGTGGTTGTTGGTGCTTGTGTTGTTGTTGTTTGTGCAACTGTTGTGGATGTTTGTGCAACTTTTGTGGTTTTTGGTGCTTGTGTTGTGGTTGTTGGTGCAACTGTTGTGGTTGTTGGTGCAACTGTCGTGGTTGTTGGTGCTTGTGTTGTGGTTGATGATGCAGCTGTCGTGGTCGTTGGTGCAACTGTCGTAGTTGTTGGTGCAGCTGTCGTGGTTGTTGGTGCAACTGTCGTGGTTGTTGGTGCAGCTGTCGTGGTTGTTGGTGCAGCTGTCGTGGTTGTTGGTGCAACTGTTGTGGTTGTTGGTGCAACTGTTGTGGTTGTTGGTGCAGCCGTTGTAGTTGTTGGTGCAACTGTCGTGGTTGTTGGTGCAGCTGTCGTGGTTGTTGGTGCAGCTGTCGTGGTTGTTGGTGCAACTGTTGTGGTTGTTGGTGCAACTGTTGTGGTTGTTGGTGCAGCCGTTGTAGTTGTTGGTGCAGCTGTCGTGGTTGTTGGTGCAACTGTTGTGGTGGTTGGTGCAGATGTCGTGGTTGTTGGTGCAACTGTTGTGGTTGTTGGTGCAGCTGTTGTGGTTGTTGGCGCAACTGTCATGGTTGTTGATGCAGTTGTTGTGGTTGTTTGTGCAGCTGTTGTTGTAGTTGTTTGTGCAGCTGTTGTGGTTGTTGGTGCTTGTGTTGTGGTTGTTGGTGCTTGTGTTGTGGTTGTTTGTGCAGCTGTCGTGGTTGTTGTTTCAGCTGTTGTAGTTGTTGGTGCAGCTGTTGTTGTTGTTGATGCAGCTGTCTTGGTTGTTGGTGCAACTGTTGTGGTTGTTTGTGCTTGTGTTGTTGGTTCAGCTGTCATAGTTGTTTGTGAAGCTGTTGTGGTTGTTGGTGCAGCTGTTGTGGTTGTTGGTTCAACTGTCGTAGTTGTTGGAGCAGCTGTTGTGGTTGTTGGTGAAGCTTTCGAGGTTGTTGGTGCAACTGTTGTGGTTGTTGGTGGATCTGTTGTGGTTGTTGGTGCTTGTGTTGTGGTTGTTTGTGCAGCTGTCGTGGTTGTTGGTGCAACTGTCGTAGTTGTTGGTGCAGCTGTCGTGGTTGTTGTTGCAACTGTTGTGGTTGTTGGTGCAGCCGTTGTAGTTGTTGGTGCAACTGTCGTAGTTGTTGGTGCAGCTGTTGTGGTGGTTGGTGCAGATGTCGTGGTTGTTGGTGCAACTGTTGTAGTTGTTGGTGCAGCCGTTGTGGTTGTTGGCGCAACTGTTGTGGTTGTTGATGAACTTGTTGTGGTTGTTGGTGCAGCCGTTGTAGTTGTTGGTGCAACTGTCGTGGTTGTTGGTGCAACTGTTGTGGTTGTTTGTGCTTGTGTTGTGGTTGTTGGTGCAGCTGTTGTGGTTCTTAATGCAACTGTAGTGGTTGTCGGTGCAACTGTAGTGGTTGTTGGTGCAACTGTCGTGGTTGTTGGTGCAACTGTTGTGGTTGTTGGTGCAGCTGTTGTGGTTGTTGGTGCAACTGTTGTGGTTGTTGGTGCAGCTGTTGTGGTTGTTGGTGCAACTGTTGTCGTTGTTGGTGCAACTGTCGTGGTTGTTGGTGCAGCTGTTTTGGTT
The DNA here is from genome assembly GCF_027580225.2 of Misgurnus anguillicaudatus. Lineage (NCBI taxonomy): Eukaryota > Metazoa > Chordata > Actinopteri > Cypriniformes > Cobitidae > Misgurnus > Misgurnus anguillicaudatus. The sequence goes on from NC_073357.2 coordinate 64,342,869, forward strand.
GTTGATGCAACTGTTGTGGTTGTTTGTGCTTGTGTTGTGGTTGTTGGTACAGTTGTCGTGGTTGTTGTTGCAGCTGTCGTTGTTGTTGGCGTAACTGTCGTGGTTGTTGGTGTAGCTGTTGTGGTTGTTGGTGCAATTGTTGTGGTTGTTGGTGCAGCTGTTTTTGTTGTTTGTGCTTGTGTTGTGGTTGTTTGTGCTTGTGTTGTCGTTGTTGGTGTAACTGTTGTGGTTGTTGGTGCAACTGTAGTGGTTGTTTGTGCTTGTGTTATGGTTGTTAGTGCAGCTGTCGTGGTTGTTGGTGCAACTGTTGTGGTTGTTGATGCAGCTGTCGTGGTTGTTGTTGCAGCTGTCATTGTTGTTGGCGTAACTGTCGTGGTTGTTGGTGCAGCTGTTGTGGTTGTTGGTGCAACTGTTGTGGTTGTTGGTGCAGCTGTTTTTGTTGTTTGCGCTTGTGTTGTGGTTGTTTGTGCTTGTGTTGTCGTTGTTGGTGTAACTGTTGTGGTTGTTGGTGCAACTGTCGTGGTTGTTGATGAAGCTGTAGTGGTTGTTGGTGGTTGTGTTGTGGTTGTCGGTGTAGCTGTCGTGGTTGTTGGTGCAGCTGTAGTGGTTGTTGGTGCAACTGTAGTGGTTGTTGGTGCAACTGTAGTGGTTGTTGGTGCAACTGTAGTGGTTGTTGGTGCAACTGGTGTGGTTGTTGCAGCTTGTGTTGTGTTTGTTGGTACAACTGTCGTGGTTGTTGGTGCAACTGTAGTGGTTGTTGATGCAACAGTAGTGGTTGTTGGTGAAACTGTAGTTGGTGCAACAGTTGTGGTTGTTGGTGCAACTAAAGTTGACACTGTGATTGAAGAGTAAATGACTGAATGTTACTATCCAATAAAATATATTTAAAGGAACAGTATGTAGGATTGTGGTCAAAACTGGTACTGCAATCACAAAACGTGCGGCTAAAACTGGTACTGCAATCTCACAACTGGTGGCCAATACACAAAATGACAACATAAACATCAGTTGAGGGCTGCAACTCCACTTTTTAAATGGCAATATCCTGGCCGGACCACTGTTGTCAGTGGTACAAGTATTTGAAATGAAAATTATTTCTTAATGTCTAGTGATATCAGGGCCATTTTATGATTAATTGATATAAATTTTTTACATACTGTTCCTTTAAGCAATATCGCTCGAGTAGGAGTGTGATATAGCTCTATATCATCACGGCTGTGATTAAGCCAGAGGCACGAGGCAGTATACATAATGTATGTATACTTATATATATGTATATATAATAATATAACTTATATAATGTTACTATTGCTTTCCCATTTACTCTTAACGCGATATGAGCGATCGATTATTATTAAACTTTGTTCTTGTCAGTACTATATAAAACTGTTTTTTATAAGTGTCAGAGAGATGTTTTTGCATGATGCTTATAAATATATCAGTGGCGATATCTCATAACATGTTTTAATAGTCACGTCACAATAAAATAAATGATCAATGTCCACATTTAAAAGCTGCGGGGCTTACCTGCAGTTCCACTGTGATTTCGCGTTCTGAGAAGAGATATTGCTCCAGAAAAAAATAGTTTACATTCCTCTTTCCAAGTGTTATTCGTCCACACGATTTGACAATACATTACTCCCATTAAGTTTAACGTAACATCCAAGAGCGCTGATCTTTGACGGAATAATAACTTCCGATTGGGATTCACGGACTGATTTACGAGCTAGTGAACTAATGAGACACACGGAGAGTGATTCAAAACAGCGCGTTTGTGTGTGTGCGTGCAGTTTTTTTCATTCAGAGATGAGCCTGTTTAGAGGACCTCCATTCACTAGGTGGCGGAATGATACGAAAGGTCAAGCGGTTACTGTGTGTCTACTTATCAGTAGAATATTGCACGCCTCTAAGCCAATCAGATTCGAGAACCAGAAAGAACTGTTGTATAATTTATTATATGCACTTTAGATGTAACTATATATTTTTAGGTCTGTTAAAATTGTTTATTCATTTATATGAGCAACTACTGAAAATCATTTATCACAAAGCTTGTTTGGCATCATAGAGTGTTTTTGGAGTGTACTGGAAACACCTGTAGTGAGGTTCTGCAGTGTTGAAGTAACAGTTTGGTTGATGCATTAAGTTACTCTGACTTTGCAGTGAGTAAATTTATCTCACAATTCAGCTATAGGTGTCTATTTATGTCTCTGATTTGCAGCATAGGGTAGATATGTTCAGTTAGACTCATAATTGATTATATAGTTTTGTTTGCTTTAATTTACTCTTAGTTTAAACCTCTTTATGTCATGCAACATCAGTGATTTTTAAACAGCAGACTGCATGGTGAAATTAATACTTAATTTGTCTGTTTTACATATAGTTTTAAGACTGATAAACAATCTGTTAAAGTAAACCAGTCTTATAGGCGTATTTACACACACACACACACACACACACACACACACACACACACACACACACACACACACACACACACACACATAAATTAAGAAAAAATTAAGAGACTACTTCAAGGTTATTTTCAGTTTTTCTAAATTTACTACTTATATGTATGTGTTCAAAGGTGCATTTTGTAACTTATAGAATAATCTCTTAACAGAAATGCAATATAATCTACATAAATATATTATCAGTAATGTATAAAGACATTAGTTTTTATTACCTTAAAATTAGTCATTTTTATCTACATAACACAGGTCCTCTTACCTGGAAGTCAACGTCATGTCACAGTGGCCCTATACCAGAGGTTGCCAAACTTGGACCCGGTGGCCACATGTGGACCCCTGGGCACTTTCATACGACCCACAAAGTAGTTTATAATTATATGAAACAGTGTAGGATTTTGGTCCAGAATGGCTTTTTTGATGGAGGAGTTTCTACCTCAAATCCATATTTCCACTATTATTCACTAGGTGGCGATCTTACCAAACTTAAAAACTGACACATTCACTCAACCCTAAAAACACAGTGTATGTTTTGATCATGGCTCTGAATCTGATCTTGTTTAAGTTTTATTTATCTATTATCTTCTTGTTTGTCATCTTGATATTTCTCCTCTGTTTTTCTATTATGTTGTTCTCATCGTACGCTCTCCCCAAATCCTTTTCATGCGTGTTTCTAACCATTTTTTTCTCCTTTTATTTTTAAATAACGTCTCAGGTTACGTATGTAACCCTTGTTCCCTGAGAAGGGAACGAAACGCTGCGTCAGAGCTGACGCTATGGGGAATGCCTACAACGTGACGGCATCTGAGTATGTATATCAAATTCGACCAATGGTTTGGCGTGACGTCATATACGGAAGCCAGAGAGCATAAATACGGCAGAAAGGAATGCCCACTTTATCTGGCATAAGCTGAAGCGGATATTCAGGCGCGCCGGAAGTATGGCCAGGAAGACGCAGCGTCTCGTTCCCTTCTCAGGGAACAAGGGTTACATACGTAACCTGAGACGTTCCCTTTCGAGGGAACTTCGACGCTGCATCAGATAAAACCCGGAAAACATCGGATAAAACCCACACTCCCCCGGAGGGCATACCCTGATGGGCTTTATACATATATTTGACAATGTTGAAGGCTTTAGGGATGACGCCACTTATGGCAACATAAAAACATTCTCTAAACATAGCCTCTTATGTTTAAAAGCTAGCTGAAGTGCTTAAACATGGTCAGAGAATGGTCTTTTTCATGACTTGCATAATAATGGAGATCAGGAAAGAAATTAAGGCTCTGATGTTGAGATTGCACTCATTTTGTAAGAAATCTCTCCTCTAACTTGCTGGATGATATAGTTTCTTTCTTATCTGCTGGTTCATACAAATTAAAACTAGCAGTGTCACGAGAAACAACCTTGATAAACTTCTCATTTAATAAAGCGGTTGAGACGGGCCTCGAACCGCGAGGCACGCGAACATCATCTGACACAGTCACAGTAAAGCACGGGCTACCGATCGGGGCAGGAGAAACCGGCAGCAAGGATAAGTGCACACCGCCTTAGCGGATGCGGATCTTTGAACCGGTCGGTGAAGAGAAGGGCTGTGTACAACATATATCTCCTAAGAGGTAAAACATTGCATAGGGCTCTCGTTCGGGTTGGAAGTGACCACAATGCGTGCTCCCAAACCCTCAGGAGGCAGAGCCTTCACGGTCAAAATACATTACACCACCTCAGTGGACGCAGGACTTCAGCCGCAAGAGACGCGGTCATTGTCTTGACTCGTCAAAACAACGACACACAGCCCAAGTGGTGTGTGGCGGAATTATAACATGAAGGAAGTGCTCTGGCAGCTTATTGTGCGAACGCTCTTCCGGCCATTCGGATTAAACTTCGACACATACAGCTCGTATACTGAACTTGATTAAATCAAATAGGGCAGAGGGAGGATAGCTGTGCATCCTCATTACCCTGCACTTGAATATATCAACCCCCTCAGGGGAAGATTACACGAGATCGTGTCCCTCTCACTGAGGGGAAGTAGCTGCAGCAGAGGCTTCCACACCCAGAGGAGGAACCACAGAGAATTTTTTATTTTTTGTTCTGCTCAATAATAGAATAAATAAATGGATAATAAATTAAATGGATAATAATGCAGATGATAATATTGTTATGAAGCAAGGATTAAAGTAAGTAAAAACAAAGTAGAAAATACATAATTATTAAGATAAGTGTGTTATCAACATTGGCAATAATATTAATAATAATAATGATCAGAGTATCCATAAAGATTGAATTGAATTATAAATAATTACATGATTAATTACGATGTATATGTTAAATGTGTAATAGCTGAGTATGAGCAAAGAGTATAGAAGCACAAGAGGGGAAACTCAATAGAATGTTCCAATGCAACACCAGCGCCCAGCAGCAGCCCCACGAATCCGCCATTTTGGAATGAAAGCGACTCGGGAGTCAACTAGAAGTGATGGCAATATCAGCTACTTTGTACATTAAAAGATCAAATTCAAACTGAATAATGATAACACAGAATAACATACAATCAGTCCAGTGATCATTAATCCCTTTTTACAGCTTCCACTTTTATATAGGCTTAAATTTACATACATACATACCGACATAAACTCATCCACACATAATATTTTGGCTCCATATACATACGCATATACACACATATACATCTGAATTGCTTGAAATGGATTAAGTAAAAAAAAACACAACCACTGTTCAAAAAGTGGCAATTATAGGAGAACAGACAGAACAGTGCATAATGTTCTATAAGATTATAATGTTTGTAGCGGAAACCAAGGGATTAATATGTACAAAATATATTTCATACCTATTGGAGTTGGTAACTAATAATAGTAGTAAATGTTTAAAGTAGCATAAATTAGAATTACATAATAAAGCAAGAAAAAACTACCTCAAATGTGTATCTTTTTAATGCTTGGATATTCCACAAATGATAACAACAACAACACAACACATACATACAAGACAATCCAGCGTTTCGTGTAGATGTAGCAAGTGAACAAAATTTTAATTTAAGAAGTCATTTCAATTTACTGTTTTAATTTCTTAGTTGAAAGTTTTGTGTAATACATAAATATATAAAGTAGTAAGTTAAAATGGTTTGCACTGGCAATTTAATTATAACTTAAAGACAGCTAAAAATATTTTACAGTGTACATGATAAAAATGTGCGCAATGAATCAATGTACTAAATCAACTTACAAGATTAAACACAGCTACTCCTTTAAAAAAGGGGAGGAGACCACAAGAAACTCAGAGTTTACAGGATAAAACCTGCTCCCGACCAGGTTAGGTTCAGAGAGTAAGTTACTCCGGCAACAGACTCTGAGTAAAAGTTACCTCTCCTTCTGAAACAGGCTTGACTTACCCCGCTGTCTCAGGTTTAACCTACCTCCCTTTTTGAAACAGAAAACTCAGAGTTTCCCTCATTTCAGGGTTAACAAACTCAGAGTTTTCATTTAACCACCTTTCTGAAACGGGCCCCAGGAGCATTCTTTTGTTTATTATTTCCTGAGTGAGACTTGATAGATCACCTAGTAAACAGATTAAGGGGGATAATGGGATGCAGCAGCCCAGGAGAAAGGATAGGGATTCAGTGACCTCTTTCCAAAATTGCTTAATTGGTGGGCAGGGCAAAGTGGCATGGATGTATGTGTCCGAGCAATTTTGTGAGAAGTGCGAACAAATTTCTGATGTAAATCCCATTTTAGACAGCCTTTCCTCAGTGTAATGTCTTTTGTGAAGAGTTTTATACTGTATAAGCTCAAGGTTGGCATTTTTAGTAATAAAATAAATATTTTTGCAAATTTGAGTCCAAAAGTCAGTATCTGGAACAATAGATAAGCCTTGTTCCCATTTGAATATTGGTAAGATTATTATTTTATGTGAATTAGTTATAATTTTGTATATTTTAGAAAGTAGTTTTTTTGGAGAGGATATATTAACTAAATCTGCTAATACTGAGGGAAGTTGAAGATTAAGGGATTTGGTTTTGATTTTGGATAAAACGGCGAATTTAAGTTGCAAATAATTCAAAAATTGGTTGCTCCCAATACTGTACTCCTGGACTTTATATGAAAATGTGACCAATTTGTTAGACTGAAACATGCCCATTTTCCCCTTTTCTCTTTTCTGCCCATTCATGAAAATTAAGTGATTTTTTTGTTGCTTATGAAGTCAGGGTTGTTCCAAAGTGGGGTGAATTTAGATAGGGCCTGATTAGTCTTTGTGATTTGATGATATTTCCACCAGGCTGTCAGAGTTGAAGCTATTGTTGGTGCTTTAAAGCATGGTTGATGTTTAATTGACTGACTGAGAAATGGGATGTCTGATATGTGCAAGTCTTTGCATAGTGATTGTTCTATATCTAGCCATATGGTGTCTGACTGAGTGGGGTGAGTCCATATGTATTGGAGTTGGTTTGCTAATGAATAATGGTAAAAATGTGGGGCTACTAATCCTCCTAAAACTTTGGGTTTTTGTAAAGTACTTAATTTTATACGGGGTGGCTTATTTTTCCAGTAAAATCGGGTTATGATGGAGTCTAAAGATTTAACCCCCAGGGGTCCAAAAACGTGGGGACGCGTTTTGACGTGTTTTCTCCTTATCATAGCAGAATCAACTTAAAATACTCCATCATTAATAATCAAACACTTACGTGTTTGACATAATTTGAAACTCTGAAGGGTCCTCTTTAATTAGTGTACATTCACAATAACAAGAGATCTTTATGTTTTTGTCAAATAAAGAAAATAAACAGGGTGCGCATTCAAACATTTCTGTCTCCGCCAGCTGTCTCTCAAATCACGTTACAAAAATTTGTTGAAACTCCGCGATTCCTCGTCACACAAACATGATACATATATCCAAAGAAATGAAAATTTCTGAAATGTCTACTTTTAAACAAGCTAATTATAATCAAAAACAAATATGTCCTGTTTATATAATCTTCATTGAAGTAAAGAGAGTACCATTTTTCCTGGCTGAGCTCATTATCTCTAATTCGGTCACGCCCACACGCTGTTGACATGGTAATGAAGAGACAGCAGTTCCAACGATAATAAACAAAGCGTAAAGTTTTATCAGATTTAAAGACTTTACCGCATGTTTGGACTATAAACTTTATACACACACGTGAGGAATATCTTCATTTATGTCTGGACATTGAGGAAGAGAAGCGTTTATCTTTAACGTTACCTAAGAAGAAGAACAATGGAAGACGCAATGGAGGATATATTCCTGAAGAAACTGTAAGTCATTTTTCTTCATTTATATTTGCTATCATGTAATATGTTATGGCTTGTGCACTTCAGCCTACATACGCAACCTCAGGAGACTGCCCGCTTCGGATTTAAAAACTTTCGCATTGTTTACAAACGAGGGCGCGTGATTTCACATAATGGCGAATTGCATTGTTACATGCTGTACAGTGTTAGACACAGTTATTCACTTTCGTATTCTTCATGGCAACTTTGAGTAATGCTGCACTGCTGTATCTTTTAAGTGTGTGCTGTAATATGATTCCATGTTTACATGCTTATTTACAAACGAGTACGCGCGTGATCAAGTAATGGCGGATTTCATTGTTACATGCTGTACAGTGTTAGACACAGCAATTCACTTTCGTATCCTTCATGGCAACTTTGAGTAATGCTGCACTGGGGGATCTGCTGTAATATGATATTGTTTACATGCAACGCATTCCATACATTGCGCTTTACACGCAACACCGTTTTATTATGAGCTCCGCGTTGTTTACACGGAGACGCGAGCTCACGCACACAGACGCCACGTGCGATGTGTTTTTAAAGTTCATACTCGCTTACAGAAACGCGTTTAAAACAGAAGCTAGACGAGAAGGGGATGGGCATCTGAAAACAGTCATCTGAAAACAGCTTTTTATATAACTAATCATTGCAGATGTTTATCTGAGATACTAATTTAGTTTATGATAGTTTATCTGAATGTAGTGCTATCATTTACCCATCAGTTATGTATTTAAGGGTATTTCTGTGGACAATTTATGCTAACAGCTGTTCATAACTCTCTTACAGGTCTGCATCCCTCTCATCAGTACAAAACTATGAAGTGGAAAAACATATTCACACTCTTTGGGCATAAAGTTATATGGTAACATGAGCCACATGAAGTTTACAGCTCTGTTGTTTATCAGTTTCTTATACAAGTTAAGGTTTTTGAATAGGGTTAGTTTCCAAATAAACTGAAAATGTCCTACTGACCTTCATTTCTATTTTGATTATATTGTTAACTTCTTAATAAACCTCAAACAAACATGTATACATTTGTCCTCACATTCTTTACTGTAGTTCCCTCCTGCCTCATTATGCAGCTCATTATGCGAGCCTTTGTTTGCTAGCTGTCAATCAATCCTTCTCGCATACAGCCCCTCTAAACAAAAAGTGTCTTACAATTTCTAAATCAATATATTGGTTTATGTGAATGAGTAGGCAGGATGATTTTCACATTATTTTAAAGAAAAAACTCAAAAAACTCAAAAAAAAAAAAAAAAAAAACATATATCAGTGACTTAAAATTTTAGCTTTTTTAAAAACCATGCATAAACCTTTTTTTCTCAAGAATACAAACATGTACATACATGTAGCTCATATAATATTTTAGCCCAGTTTGAGCTGAAAACAGTGGTATGAGACACTTGCCATTATTATGTTTTAAAGCAACTGAAAAAAGACCAAATGTAAGAGCATGTCAGAACCTCTGACAGTGTCCCAAAATGGTTGGACCCCAGAGGGTTAAGGCGGGTAAGGGTAGGTTGAGTTGGGATCATAGAGAATAAGTCGTTTATCTTGAGAAGCACTGTCATTTTGATTAAAATCCCCTGGATGGAAAGTGGTAAATTGTGCCAGCGGAGAAGGTCATCAGTATAGGAGTGAAGTTGAGTCCTATCAAATCTGACAGCCTGGAGGAAACCTTGATACCTAAATAGGTGATGTGACCGGTGCATAGAGGGATGGGTGATGCCTGTGCTACCGCATCTCCTTTATTTTGATGTAGTGGCAGAATTGAAGATTTATTCCAGTTGATTGCATAATCGGAAATTCTACAGTATGAATAATTGGTTTTTGTAATATCTTGCAGAGACCATTGATGTTTTTTTACAAAGAGTAAAATGTCATCAGCATATAAACTAATCTTATGTTGTATTTGGGGTATATTGATTCCACTGATGAGTGGGTTCTGGCGAATAGATGCTGCTAAAGGTTCAATGAAGATAGTAAATAAAGAAGGAGAGAGTGGGCATCCTTGTCTAGTTCCCTTGTGCAATGTGAACCTTTGTGATGTTAGTCCATCGGTGGTGACTGTTACAGAAGGTGCTGTGTATAAAAATTTTATCCAATGAATAAACGATTCACCAAAACCAAATTTGTGTAATGTGGTGAATAGAAAGTTCCAACTGACATCTGCATCTGCATCTGCATCTAAAGTGACTATAATGGTGTTTTCCTGTTGAAGTGATGAATAATGAACCAAATCGTATAGTCTGCGTGTATTGTTGGATGCTGGTCTACCTTTGATGAAACCGGTCTGATCTGGGTGGATTATGAATGGGCTATTTTTTCTATTCTATGTGCAAGAGCTTTACTGATTATTTTGATGTCTACATTGATGAGAGATATAGGACGATAGTTGGAAGGGAGTGTTGGATCTTTATTAGGTTTGGGTATGAGTGAGATAATGGCTGTATTCATGTGCACTGGTAGTATTGAGGTTTCTTTAATTTCTGTTATTGCTCTGATAAATAATGGAGATAAAATGGACCAGAAGTGTTTGAAGAACTCAGCAGGAAAGCCATCCGGTCCTGGTGCTTTATTATTAGGCATTTGATTCAGATTAATTGGTTTGTCCAGTGTGTTGATTTGCTCTGTGTTAAGTTTTGAAAGTTGAATATTATTGAAAAATGAATTAATATCCTCTTGTCTTGTGGTATTATCAGATGAGTAAAGTTTAGCATAGAAATTTTGGAATATTGCATTTATTTCTTGAGGGGAGTTTGGGCGAATTGTTTATTTCTAGGAAGGATGTCCACTCTCTTTTAATATAACTGCCAAACTCTGGGTCTTTGAGGATTGATATGTTAAATCGGCATCTAGTGTTTTGTTTTTGTAAATTATCTGTATTCCATATAAGTGTTACTGGTGCATGGTCGCTGATACTGATTTGGTGTTTAGGGATATTGGGTATGATAGAATTGCTAGTTAGGAAAAAGTCAATGCGGGAGTTACTTTTATGAACTGGTGAGTAGAATGTATATTCTCTGTCAGTTTGGTGCTGTAGCCTCCAACCATCACCAAGGCTAAAATCCTTCATAAACTGGATTATTGTATTGATAGATTGCCAGGGGCGTTTATTACCTTTAGATCTGTCAAGTGATGTGTCCAATATTGTGTTAAAATCACCTCCTATAATGACTGGTCCATTGGAGACATTTCAAATGGAAGAAACATGGAAAAAAAACGGGGTTATCTGAATTTGGGCCATAAATGTTGGCGATTGTTACCGGGTTATTGTTAATGGTTATGTTTATAATAATAAAGCGTCCTTCTGGGTCTGAAATAGTTAAATTATGGACTAATTGAATTTTTTTGCTTATTAAGATACATACTGCAACGGAGCATTTTTAAAGTTAGTTAACACATGTCACACCGCGGCGTGAGCGTGCTCAGCTCCTAAACTTTCTTATTATTTAGTTTCCTTCATTATCAGCCACACAGTTAAACTATTTAGTCACACAGTTTAAGCTATTCAAACACTCTTGATACACACACACACACACATAGATAGCCGCTGAGGCGATAAAGATAAAGTGGGCGTTCCTTTCTGCCGCATTATGCTCTCCGGCTTCCGTCTATGACGTCGAAAGGGAACTAGTAGTGTTGTAGTCAAGACCACCTAAACCGAGACCAAGTCATGACCAAGACAGGCCGAGACCGAGACAAGACCAAGACTTTAAAGGGTCGAGACCGAGTCAAGACCAAGAACAAGACAGGCCATGACCAAGTCAAGACCAAGACCAGTGCAAGTCACTGCATTAAAACACTTATGATAAAATGTGCAATATGCATATGATTAGGCACTTCTTGTCTGTGTGTGTGTGCGCGCGCGTGCATGCATGCGTGCGTGCGTGTATGTGTGCCATCAGAGAAGTATATAAAATAATCAAAGGCATTTCAGATATGTGGGAATTTATCTTTGTTTATAAGCAAATAAAAGTGAGCAAACACTAAAGAGCTGGAATCAACTTAACCATTTAATCTGAACTGTCTTTCCATTAAAAAAACTGTCATTGGAAGAAACTTACACAATGCTTAAACAATGGCAACATCATATGCCAAACCTGAATAAACTGCATAAAATGAATTATAAAATATAAATTTGTGATGTGCACTGCAAAAAAAAAATGATTTTCAAAAAAAAAAATCTTAGTATTTTTGTCTTGTTTTCAGTAAAAATATTTAAAATTAATCTTAAATTAAAATGTTTTTTCTTGATGAGCAAAACTACCCAAGAAAATAGGTCTAGTTTTTAGAGCAAAATATCAAATTTAAGTGATTTAGGAATAACACAAGCAAAAAAATCTGCCAATGGGGTAAGAAAAAAATCTTGAACCTTTTTTCTTAAACACTAAATTCAAGAAAGTTCAAGAAAAAAATGCTTACCCCATTGGCAGATTTTTGCTTGTTTTATGCACAAAATGACTTAAATTTGATATTTTTGCTCTAAAAACTAGACTTATTTTATTGGGTCGTTTTGTTCATCAAAAAAGAATCTTAATTTAAGAATTTTTAGATATTTTTACTGAAAACAAGACAAAAATACTAAGAATTTTTTTCTTGAAACTACAACACTAGGAACTAGATTAAAGAATAAACTTGGAGTCAAAACGTGATTGATTTTTGATAAGTTGTGCTTCACCAGAATCTGTATTGTCTGCTTTCCTCAGTCAAAATAATGTTAACTGCACAATTTTCGAACAGGTTTATGAAAAGATTATAATTAGTGATAGAGAAAATCTTTAACATGACTTTGCATTATTAGTGTATGAGTGAAACTTACCCACACTGATAACATCATAACTTGTATTAGCACTATAGATTACATCTTCAATTGCAGTATTATTGGGTAGGGAGGAGAATGATGCAGCCATCTCTGTTACAATTGATCCTTCCCTACAACAAGAAAGAGAAGATTAATGGGCTCATGTTTTTCAATGAATCCTGTCGTTTGCAGTGAAAGTGCTTTACTTTAATGCATAAATGATATTTACATAAAGAAACAACTGTGAATTACATCTAAATATTGTTGTTTAAAAATAAAAAACTTACGTGAACTGAATAATTATCAGACTAAGGAAATTTATAAATTGACTCCTCAAGACAGCCTCAAACTGTAGAAAAAGCAAAACACATTCAGTTTTCAACAGTGAACTGTTCTACAGAAACACTTTATAATAAACTCAATTGCTCAAATATAAACTGACCGATTTTTTATGTTATAACTCCAGTTTCACAGACAAAGCTTAAGGTTGGTCCTAGACTAACACACATGTTGGAGCTGTCTCATCTGAAAATAACTTGAACTGACAGATCTTAAAATATGCAAGTGTCTTTGATTTGTTTCAAGATACAGACTAGTACCATCTATATCTAAGGCAGGTTTAGAAAAGATGCCTAATCATCTTAATTTAACTAAGGCCTAGTGATGGCTTTGGCTAAAAATTGTATGTAAAACCAGGTCATAAAACAAAAAGTTTTAATATTAAAAATGTCTCAATTATAGTGCACATTCCATTTCTCATTGCTCTACTGTTTAATGTATTTTAGATTATTATGTATCGAATTCTGTGTTTCTTTGTTAAAACTGTTTTAAGTGTTTGTGTAGCACTGTACCTCATATATCATGTTTTTTTCCCGACTTTTATAAGCATCAGAAGATCGGTCTGCCAGTTCAGAGATGAAAGTTTCTTTTGTAACCATTTTTATACGGACTTGGCATGGTTTTGTTGTGGTTGTTGGTGCAACTGTCGTGGTTGTTGGTGCAACTGTTGTGGTTGTTGGTGCTTGTGTTCTGGTTGTTGGTGCAGATGTTGTGGTTGTTGGTTTAACTGTTGTGGTTGTTTGTGCAGCTGTCATGGTTGTGGGTGCAGCTGTTGTGGTTGTTTGTGCAGCTGTTGTGGTTGTTGGTGCAGCTGTTGTGGTTGTTTGTGCAGCTGTTGTAATTGTTGGTGCAGCTGTTGTGGTTGTTTGTGCAGCTGTTGTGGTTGTTTGTGCAGCTGTTGTAGTTGTCGGTGAAGCTGTTGTGGTTGTTGGTGCAACTGTTGTGGTTGTTTGTGCTTGTATTGTTGTTGTTTGTGCAACTGTTGTGGTTGTTTGTGCAGCTGTTGTAATTGTTGGTGCAGCTGTTGTGGTTGTTGGTGCAGCTGTTGTGGTTGTTTGTGCAGCTGTTGTAGTTGTTGGGGCAGCTGTTGTGGTTCTTTGTGCAGCTGTTGTGGTTGTTGGCGCAACTGTCGTAGTTGTTGGTGCAGCTGTCGTAGTTGTTGGTGCAGCTGTTGTGGTTCTTTGTGCAGCTGTTGTGGTTGTTGGTGCAGGTGTCGTGGTTGTTGGTGCAACTGTTGTGGTTGTTGGTGCTTGTGTTCTGGTTGTTGGTGCAGATGTTGTGGTTGTTGGTTTAACTGTCGTGGTTGTTTGTGCAGCTATCATGGTTGTGGGTGCAGCTGTTGTGGTTGTTTGTGCAGCTGTTGTGGTTGTTGGTGCAGCTGTTGTGGTTGTTTGTGCAGCTGTTGTAATTGTTGGTGCAGCTGTTGTGGTTGTTGGTGCAGCTGTTGTGGTTGTTTGTGCAGCTGTTGTAGTTGTCGGTGAAGCTGTTGTGGTTGTTGGTGCAACTGTTGTGGTTGTTTGTGCTTGTATTGTTGTTGTTTGTGCAACTGTTGTGGTTCTTTGTGCAGCTGTTGTAATTGTTGGTGCAGCTGTTGTGGTTGTTGGTGCAACTGTTGTGGTTGTTTGTGCAGCTGTTGTAGTTGTCGGTGAAGCTGTTGTGGTTGTTGGTGCAACTGTTGTGGTTGTTTGTGCTTGTATTGTTGTTGTTTGTGCAACTGTTGTGGTTGTTGGAGCAACTGTTGTAGTTGTTGGTGCAGCTGTTGTAGTTGTTGGTACAACTGTAGTTGTTGTCGTGGCAACTGTCGTGGTTGTTGGTGCAACTGTTGTGGTTGTTGGTGAAACCGTCGTGGTTGTTGGTGTAACTGTTGTGGTTGTTGGTGTTTGTGTTGTGGTTGTTGGTGTAGCTGTTGTTGTTGTTGGTGCAACTGTAGTGGTTAATAATGCAACTGTGGTGGTTGTTGGGGCTTGTGTCGTGGTTGTTGGTGCAACTGTTGTGGTTGTTGGAGCAACTGTTGTAGTTGTTGGTGCAGCTGTTGTAGTTGTTGGTACAACTGTAGTTGTTGTTGTGGCAACTGTAGTGGTTGTTGGTGAAACCGTCGTGGTTGTTGGTGCAACTGTCGTGGTTGTTTGTGCAGCTGTCATGGTTGTGGGTGCAGCTGTTGTGGTTGTTTGTGCAGTTGTTGTGGTTGTTGGTGCAGCTGTTGTGGTTGTTTGTGCAGCTGTTGTGGTTGTTGGTGCAGCTGTTGTGGTTGTTTGTGCAGCTGTTGTAGTTGTCGGTGAAGCTGTTGTGGTTGTTGGTGCAACTGTTGTGGTTGTTTGTGCTTGTGTTGTTGTTGTTGTTTGTGCAACTGTTGTGGTTGTTGGAGCAACTGTTGTAGTTGTTGGTGCAGCTGTTGTGGTTGTTGGTGTTTGTGTTGTGGTTGTTGGTGTAGCTGTTGTTGTTGTTGGTTCAACTGTAGTGGTTAATGGTGCAACTGTGGTGGTTGTTGGGGCTTGTGTCGTGGTTGTTGGTGCAACTGTCGTAGTTGTTGGTGCAACTGTTGTGGTTGTTGGTGCAACTGTAGTGATTGTTGGTGGTTGTGTTGTGGTTGTTGGTGTACCTGTTGTGGTTGTTGGTACAACTGTAGTGATTGTTGGTGGTTGTGTTGTGGTTGTTGGTGCAACTGTAGTAATTGTTAGTGGTTGTGTTGTGGTTGTTGGTGTAGCCGTTGTGGTTGTTGGTGCATGTGTTGTTGTTGGTGGTGCAACTGTAGTGGTTGTTGGTGCTTGTGTTGTGGTTGTTGGTGCAACTGTCATTGTTGTTGTTGCTGCAACTGGAGTGGTTGTTGGTGTTTGTGTTGTGGTTGTTGGTGCTTGTGTTGTGGTTGTTGGTGCAACTGTAGTTGTTGTCGTGGCAACTGTTGTGGTTGTTGATGCAGCTGTCATGGTTGTTGGTGCAACTGTCGTGGTTGTTGGTGCTTGTGTTGTTGTTGTTGGTGTAGCTGTTGTTGGTGCAACTGTCGTGGTTGTTGGTGCAACTGTCGTGGTTGTTGGTGCAACTGTCGTGCTTGTTGGTGCAACTGTAGTGGTTGTTGGTGCTTGTTTTGTGGTTGTTGGTGCAACTGTAGTGGATGTTGGTACAACTGTAGTTGTTGTCATGGCAACTGGAGTGGTTGTTGGTTCAACTGTCGTCGTGGTTGTTGGTGCAACTGTTGTGGTTGTTGTTGGGGTTGTCTGTGCAACCGTCGTGGTTGTTGATGCTTGTGTTGTGGTTGTTGGTGCAACTGTCGTGGTTGTTGGTGCAACTGTCATGGTTGTTGTTCCAACTGTAGTGGTTGGTAGTGCAACTGTCGTGGTTGGTGGTGCAACTGTAGTGGTTGTTGGTGCTTGTGTTGTTGTTGTTGGTGTAGCTGTTGTTGTTGGTGCAACTGTAGTGGTTGTTGGTGCTTTTGTTGTGGTTGTTGTTGTAACTGTATTGGTTGTTGGTGCTTGTGTTGTGGTTGTTGGTGCAACTGTCGTGGTTTTTGGTGTTGTTGTTGGTGCAACTGTAGTGGTTGTTGGTGTAACTGTAGTTGTTGTCGTGGCAACTGTCGTGGTTGTTGGTGCAACTGTCATGGTTGTTGATGCAACTGTCGTGGTTGTTGGTGCAACTGTTGTGTTTGTTGGTGCAACTGTAGTGGTTGTTGGTGCTTGTGTTGTGGTTGTTGGTGATTGTGTTGTGGTTGTTGGTGCAACTGTTGTTGTTGTCGTGGCGGCTGTCGTGGTTGTTGGTGCAACTGTCGTGGTTGTTGGTGCAACTGTCGTGGTTGTTGGTGCAACTTTCGTGGTTGTTGGAGCAACTGTAGTGGTTGTTGGTGCTTGTGTAGTGGTTGTTGGTGCAACTGTTGTGGTTTTTGGTGTTGTTGTTGGTGCAACTGTAGTGGTTGTTGGTACAACTGTAGTTGTTGTCGTGGCAACTGTCGTGGTTGTTGGTGCAACTGTTGTGGTTGTTGGTGCAACTGGAGTGGTTGTTGGTGCAACTGTCGTGGTTGTTGGTGCATGTGTTGTTGTTGTTGGTGTAGCCATTGTGGTTGTTGGTGCAGTTGTTGTGGTTGTTGGTGCAACTGTAGTGGTTGTTGGTGCTTGTGTTGTTGTTGTTGTTGGTGTAGCTGTTGTTGTTGGTGCTTTTGTTGTGGTTGTTGGTGCAACTGTATTGGTTGTTGGTGCAACTGTATTGGTTGTTGGTGCTTGTGTTGTGGTTGTTGGTGCAACTGTTGTGGTTTTTGGTGTTGTTGTTGGTGCAACTGTAGTGGTTGTTGGTACAACTGTAGTGGTTGTTGGTGCAACTGTCGTGGTTGT
Source organism: Misgurnus anguillicaudatus (assembly GCF_027580225.2). Taxonomy (NCBI): domain Eukaryota; kingdom Metazoa; phylum Chordata; class Actinopteri; order Cypriniformes; family Cobitidae; genus Misgurnus; species Misgurnus anguillicaudatus. Next base: position 64,360,105 of record NC_073357.2, read on the forward strand.
TGGTGCAACTGACGTGGTTGTTGGTGCAACTGTAGTGGTTGTAGGTGCTTGTGTTGTGGTTGTTGGTGCAACTGTAGTGGTTGTTGGTGCTTGTGTTGTGGTTGTTGGTGATTGTGTTGTGGTTGTTGGTGCAATTGTCGTGGTTTTTGGTTTGGTTGTTGGTGCAACTGTCGTGGTTGTTGGTGCAACTGTCGTGGTTGTTGGAGCAACTGTAGTGGTTGTTGGTGCTTGTGTAGTGGTTGTTGGTGTAGCTGTTGTGGTTGTTGGTGCAACTGTAGTGGTTGTTGGTGCTTGTGTTGTGGTTGTTGGTGCAACTGGAGTGGTTGTTGGTGCAACTGGAGTTGTTGTTGGTGCAACTGGAGTGGTTGTTGTTGCAACTGGAGTGGTTGTTGGTGCAACTGTAGTGGTTGTTGGTGCTTGAGTTGTGGTTGTTGGTGATTGTGTTGTGGTAGTTGTTGCAACTGTCGTGGTTTTTGGTTTGGTTGTTGGTGCAACTGTAGTGGATGTTGGTACAACTGTTGTTGTTGTCTTGGCAACTGCCCTGGTTGTTGGTGCAACTGTCGTGTTTGTTGGTGCAACTGTCGTGGTTGTTGGAGCCACTGTAGTGGTTTTTGGTGCTTGTGTAGTGGTTGTTGGTGTAGCCATTGTGGTTGTTGCTGCATGTGTTGTTGTTGTTGGTGTAGCTGTTGTGGTTGTTGGTGCAACTGTAGTGGTTGTTGGTGCTTGTTTTGTGGTTGTTGGTGCAACTGTCGTGGTTGTTGGTGCAACTGTCGTGGTTGTTGGTGCAACTGTCGTGGTTGTTGGTGGAACTGTCATGGTTGTTGGGGCAACTGTCGTGGTTGTTGGTGTAGCCGTTGTGGTTGTTGCCGCATGTGTTGTTGTTGTTGGTGTAGCTGTTGTGGTTGTTGGTGCAACTGTAGTGGTTGTTGGTGCAACTGGAGTGGTTGTTGGTGCAACTGGAGTTGTTGTTGGTGCAACTGGAGTGGTTGTTGTTGCAACTGTAGTGGTTGTTGGTGCTTGTGTTGTGGTTGTTGGTGATTGTGCTGTGGTTGTTGTTGCAACTGTCATGGTTTTTGGTTTGGTTGTTGGTGCAACTGTCGTGGTTTTTGGTGTTGTTGTTGGTGCAACTGTAGTGGTTGTTGGTACAACTGTAGTTGTTGTCGTGGCAACTGTCGTGGTTGTTGGTGCAACTGTCGTGGTTGTTGGTGCATGTGTTGTTGTTGTTGGTGTAGCCGTTGTGGTTGTTGGTGCTATTGTAGTGGTTGTTGGTGCAACTGTCATGGTTGTTGGTGCAACTGTCCTAGTTGTTGGTGCAACTGTAGTGGTTGTTGTTGCAACTGTCGTGGTTGTTGTTGCAACTGTCGTGGTTGTTGGTGCTACTGTAGTGGTTGTTGGTGCTTGTGTTGTGGTTGATGGTGTAGCCGTTGTGGTTGTTGGTGCATGTGTTGTTGTTGGTGTAGCTGTTGTGGTTGTTGGTGCAACTGTAGTGGTTGTTGGTGGTTGTGGTGTGGTTGTTGGTGTAGCTGTAGTGGTTGTTGTTGCAACTGTAGTGGTTGTTGTTGCAACTGTAGTGGTTGTTGGTGGTTGTGGTGTGGTTGTTGGTGTAGCTGTCGTGGTTGTTGGTGCAACTGTCGTGATTTTTGGTTTGGTTGTTGGTGCAACTGTAGTGGATGTTGGTACAACTGTAGTTGTTGTCGTGGCAACTGTCGTGGTTGTTGGTGCAACTGTCGTGGTTGTTGGAGCAACTGTAGTGGTTGTTGGTGCTTGCGTTGTGGTTGTTAGTGTAGCCGTTGTGGTTGTTGGTGCATGTGTTGTTGTTGATGGTGTAGCTGTTGTGGTTGTTGGTGCAACTGTAGTGGTTGTTGGTGCTTGTGTTGTGGTTTTTGGTGTAGCTGTTGTAGTTGTTGGTGCAACTGTCGTGGTTGTTGGTTCTACTGTAGTGGTTGTTGGTGCAACTGTCGTGGTTTTTGGTGCAGCTGTCGTGGTTGTTGGTGCTTGTGTTGTGGTTGTTGGTGTAGCCGTTGTGGTTGTTGGTGCATGTGTTGTTGTTGGTGTAGCTGTTGTGGTTGTTGGTGCAACTGGAGTTGTTGTTGGTGCAACTGGAGTGGTTTTTGGTGTGGTTGTTGGTGCAAATGTAGTAGTTGTTGTTGCAACTGTCGTGGTTGTTGGTGCAAATGTAGAGGTTGTTGGTGCAACTGTAGTGGTTGTTGGTGCAACTGTAGTGGTTGTTGGTGCAACTGTAGTGGTTGTTGGTGCAACTGTCGTGGTTGTTGGTGCAACTGTCGTGGTTGTTGGTGCAACTGTCGTGGTTGTTGGTGCAAATATAGTGGTTGTTGGTGCAACTGTCGTGGTTGTTGTTGCAACTGTCGTGGTTGTTGGTGCTACTGTAGTGGTTGTTGGTGCTTGTGTTGTGGTTGATGGTGTAGCCATTGTGGTTGTTGGTGCATGTGTTGTTGTTGGTGTAGCTGTTGTGGTTGTTGGTGCAACTGTAGTGGTTGTTGGTGCTTGTGTTGTGGTTGTTGGTGATTGTGCTGTGGTTGTTGTTGCAACTGTCGTGGTTTTTGGTTTGGTTGTTGGTGCAACTGTCGTTGTTTTTGGTGTTGTTGTTGGTGCAACTGTAGTGGTTGTTGGTACAACTGTAGTTGTTGTCGTGGCAACTGTCGTGGTTGTTGGTGCAACTGTCGTGGTTGTTGGTGCATGTGTTGTTGTTGTTGGTGTAGCCATTGTGGTTGTTGGTGCAATTGTAGTGGTTGTTGGTGCAACTGTCGTAGTTGTTGGTGCAACTGTAGTGGTTGTTGGTGCAACTGTAGTGGTTGTTGGTGCAAATGTCGTGGTTGTGGGTGCAACTGTCGTGGTTGTTGGTGCAACTGTTGTGTTTGTTGGTGCAACTGTCATGGTTGTTGGTGCAACTGTCGTGGTTGTTGGTGCTACTGTAGTGGTTGTCGGTGCTTGTGTTTTGGTTGTTGGTGTAGCCGTTGTGGTTGTTGTTGCATGTGTTGTTGTTGGTGTAGCTGTCGTGGTTGTTGGTGCAACTGTAGTGGTTGTTGGTGCTTGTGTTGTGGTTGTTGGTGTAGCCGTTGTGGTTGTTGCCGCATGTGTTGTTGTTGTTGGTGTAGCTGTTGTGGTTGTTGGTGCAACTGTAGTGGTTGTTGGTGCTTGTGTTGTGGTTGTTGGTGTAGCCGTTGTGGTTGTTGGTGCATGTGTTGTTGTTGGTGTAGCTGTTGTGGTTGTTGGTGCAACTGTAGTGGTTGTTGGTGGTTGTGTTGTGGTTGTCGGTGTAGCTGTCGTGGTTGTTGGTGCAACTGTAGTGGTTGTTGGTGCAACTGTCATGGTTGTTGGTGCAACTGTCGTGGTTGTTGGTGCATGTGTTGTTGTTGTAGCCGTTGTGGTTGTTGGTGCAACTGTAGTGGTTGTTGGTGCAACTGTCGTGGTTGTTGGTGCTTGTGTTGTGGTTGTTGGTGCTTGTGTTGTGATTGTTGGTGCAACTGTCGTGGTTTTTGGTTTGGTTGTTGGTGCAACTGTAGTGGATGTTGGTACAACTGTAGTTGTTGTCGTGGCAACTGTCGTGGTTGTTGGTGCAACTGTCGTGGTTGTTGGTGCAACTGTCGTGGTTGTTGGAGCAACTGTAGTGGTTGTTGGTGCTTGTGTTGTGGTTGTTGTTGTAGCTGTTTTGGTTGTTGGTGCATGTGTTGTTGTTGTTGGTGTAGCTGTTGTGGTTGTTGGTGCAACTGTAGTGGTTGTTGGTGCTTGTGTTGTGGTTTTTGGTGTAGCTGTTGTAGTTGTTGGTGCAGCTGTAGTGGTTGTTGGTGCAGCTGTTGTGGTTTTTGGTGCACCTGTCGTGGTTGTTGGTGCAGCTGTTTTGGTTGTTGGTGCTTGTGTTGTTGGTTCTTGTGTTGTTGGTGCTTGTGTGGTAGATGTTGCAGAATGGGTTATAGGTGGGGCTGTATGTGATAAAGGTGGGGTTGTTGATGCAGTTGACGTTGCTTTACCTTCATGTACACTCATTGTTGCTGTATTAAGTAAATGCATTGGTGTTTGCTGAATTGTTGTAAGTTGGCTTGTAGTTGTGAGCGGTGGAGTTGTTGATGATGCAAATGGGGTTGGGTTAATGTTTTGTAAAGTTTTAGTTTTTGTGTTGACTGTGGTAGGTGATGTAAATGTACTTTGCGCTAAACCCATGGCTGCTGTTTTAAATAAATAACAGAAAACCAGCTTTATTTGTAAAAATATATTTAGAATGACAACAAAGAAATATACAAATCCAAAAATGGACTGACCTGATAACAGAAACACTGTCATCAATAGTGCTCCTCGCTTCATCTTCATAATCTTCTAAAACAGATTAGATAAGAAAATCTAATACCAATGGTATCTTTACATTACACACTTCACATAGGTAATGTTGCATTGTAATAATGTGTCATTAATAACCTAAAACAATACTTTAATATATTTTTACTAGGACAACACACTCAGGCTTTTTATAAGTTATTGTTGGCTCTTGATTCAGAATGTTAAATGTATCTGTTATAAGTCACTGTGGGAAAACATTTATTTACTAAATGAATATCTGTAATCATTAAAGGTGCTGTAGCATGTAAAACTGTATTTATGTAGGCATAGATGAATAATAAGAGTTGTGTAGATGATAATGACGTATCATGCACCTCAAACACGATTGTTTCCTCCTTCTTATGTAAACCTTGTGCATGCAAAATACAGCTGGAAAACAGACCAATCTCAACATAACACCAACTGTGTTATGTTACCTTCTATGTAGATTTCAGAGAACAATATAACATTATTTCTTTTGCACCTTTAGGTAAAACACAAAATACTTAAATCTGTTGCATAAGGGTGCAACACAACTGACTTTGAAACTAGTTATGATAGTTGGGTAAAAGAGTTTTCAATGCAGTGAAATCCGATCCCCTATGTTTACAAAACAGCTTTACAGAAAATAATTTTCCTTAAAATCAGGCAACTGTGGTAAGAACAGAGCTCAATGAGATGAATATGTTAAATGTAATGGAAACCTTGCAACAAACCAGAATAATCTGGGGCTTCCCTGATATCAAGGACAACAATGTTGTAGTGGCAATGGGGAAGAATGTAATGTATAATGCATACATTATAATTGAGTACATTGTAAAATACAATTAGTTGACTTTGTTAAAAAAAAACGATTACCTTATAATTTCTAAGTAAAGTAGTGTATTATTTTTAGTTGGAGTTAACTTGTGCTGATGAGCATTATTTATAGTGCATTCAAAATGCTTCACTTTTTATAATTTAGTGTGCAGCATTCTGGTATTAAAAGCAAAACACAGTCACTGCCTTCAGTCTCCACCCCACACTGTCCACCATCCAGCGCTCCAGCCCATTTTTGCCAAACAAACTCTTAAAGAATATCTCACCATGTGAGAAAATGCTGTTCAATCGATGGGTGTCAGGAAACTAAATCATTGCACAGGCTCCTGAAAAACATTAACATACAAAAACATCAAATCCACAACCCGTAAGTAAACACAGTTTCAGTAGGGCTGCACAATAAATTGCGCTTGAATGTAATTTATCATGCAGTCCTTACTTTTAAGATACATTATGGAGCCAGCTAAAACTGAAATTATATATTGTAAGCAGTTATGCAACGTTAACGTGATGCTAATGTGTTGCTAACCAGATGCTTACCTGTACGTGTTGTTTTATAACTTGCTTTTGCTAATGCTTTGGTAGTCACTGGTTATGATAGAATATCTGTTGAAAATTACAGGTTGTTTGTTTTCGAGTGGAAATGATATTGGAAATTCATTGGAATGGCATTGGAAAGCCATATGTAAGAGCTCTATAGACCCCTTCACGGTTCACGTCACAGGCTGTTCCCACTGCGCATGTCGGGGTCAGAAAAGTCATTACAGCAGATTGAGTTGCGTATTATTCGGTATCGTCAAAAATGCCTACTTACGTCGTGGGCTGTGAAAATCGCAACAGGTCTTCCGTTAAGTTTTCGCGATTCATGCAGAATCTCAAAAACAAATAAATACAACATTTGCGGCTGCAAGCAATGAACGTGCAGACTGGGACAATGCAAATATCAAAGAGGCTTGTGTTTGTAGTGCTCACTTAATTTGAGGTAAGTCATAATTTTTCAGCACTGTTAGATTAAATTATAAAGCCTAAATGGTATGAACAGTTCGACCCCGTGCTGCGCGCGCACCCGATAGTCATTCAATGTTTACAAACCTTGAAGGGGTCTATAATTGTGGGACTTTTTAAACCCTTTTAACCCTTGTGTGGTGTTCATATATTTGTTACGATGTTTGTGGGTCTAGTGGACCCAGAGCATTATTAGTATCTTAAACCAATGCAGTCATACAAATTCATGTAATATTGTTGACAGATGCTTACTTTAGCCTTATTGCAAGTAACATAGACAGACTTTATGGTTAATATTGGTAATTTACTACTGGTAGAGGACTATTAATGAACTAAAGTGCCATTCGTTTTTGTGATAATATGAAATAAAAGAAGAAAATTGTATTCTGATCCAGATATTGAGGGAAAAACATGTTAATCTTAAATAAGTTTAAATGAAACAAAGTTGTTCATCACTTTTGATGTTTAATTCTTTGAACTTTTTGAAATTGTACACATTTGTGTCAGTCTACACAGCACAGGCCCCAACTGGACAGATGCCGTATCATAAGACATCATCCACATTGAACACATAACCTGTTCATGCCGGCCAACACAAGACATAAGAAGCAATTTTTTACTGTGTAGTTGTGTTGCTTATGCATTTCTTGCATTTTATACACATATATTGTGTACATCTGATGTGAACACATTGCAGTAAAATGTGTTGCTATTGGCCACAACTTAGAATGATGAAAATACATGGATAATATTTTACTTTCTCTATTATTCACTCTCTCTCTCTCACACACTCATGCACACACACACATCTTTGTGGGACATTTGATCCCCACAACGTAATAAATACCAGGTACACACACACACCATAGGTTTTGTGGTAAACCCATGGTTTTACAAATGACAATCAATATACCAAATAACCATGATTACTACTCTTTTACTACAATAAAACCATGGGTTTTTTGTAAGGGAGATAATGGTAAAATGTAGAATGGTTCCTGTTAGACAGAAGTTAAAGTGTTTGGGACAGTAGGTACAGACAAATGTTCATGCACGGTATATAACATGTTGTATCCTTGCGCTGTTACAGCAAGTGCAGAAGGACAAAACTCTGACATGCATCCATCACATATGTACAGACATATATACAAACACACGCATGCACTCACAGGAGTCCCAGGTAGAGGACAAACAAAGTGAAGTTACATAGAACATTCATTTTTTACACTTTTATTAACCCCGGGTCCAGTGAACCCGAACACCACATATGTAATATAAATGTATAGGGGGGTACACAGTGTTCAGTAATTATAAAGTTGTTTATTTTTATGTTCTTTATAGAAAATGAGCCAAGGCCAATGAATCTGAGGTTGAAACAACAATTCATTGCATAATTTTTCTTTCATTAAACATTGAAAACGGGTCCCACAGACCCGAACACCACACAAGGGTTAAATATTTAAACCCTATGTGAATAAACGAAATATAAAATGTGAGCGTCAAGATATGGACATTGTTAACCATGGGCCCCATTTATAAGCTTTTTTAGGTTCTTTGGGAGACCCTTTTCACTATACCTGAATTGTATTATATCCTTAACTGTATAATTGTAATGTATTGAAGTGGTATGTTGTGTGAAAAAAATAAAGCAATAGATATTGGTGCAAGAGTCAAGCAGCATTTGCCCACAACCTTTGTGAGTGATTGATTGTCAGTCACCGCAACAGTAAGGTTAAAATCTCTTAGTCTCTGTGTCTGTTGGTTTACTAACCTAACGTTTCGTGTACAGAAGCTAACACTTAGTGTACTTCCATGGATAACATTATTTCAACTGCTTATTTTACAGGCCTATCAGAAGAGAGGCTCATGAATATTACTTATTACAGGCCAGAATGCCCTGTGCTTTTATCAAAGTTCCTGAAAAATATATAGAGATTGTTTTTGGCACTTAAACTGCAAATATATATTCTTAAGGACATCATAACCTAAAATAAAACTCTAAAAAAAAAACTTGAAATATGGGACCTTTAATTGTGGTTGTAATGGGTCTAAATACTTATGTAAACGTGATATCTTAATATGTTTACAGTCATTTCTAAATTATGTTTTCATTTTGTCGTTATGAAATGTAGATGAAAATAATGAATATAAACAATTGTAGTATCAGACTGCAACATAACAAGATGGTCTAAATGCTTTCTGAACGCACTGTATATTAACTTGTTGTCAATAAACTGAGTAACACAGTCTCCCAAAATCTTCCATTGATTTTGTATATATGCATATTTAATTTCACATAGCTTGGCATTCATGCAGACTTTGCATAACTGTTTATAGTATAGTGTGTTGGATAATGACATTATTGCACAAGATTTAATGACTCACTCTATACCAAATCAGTGAATGAAAAACACACCAAACTGCATTTTTTCATGCATTCTCGTTATTGTGCAGTTAAACAGGTTAAACAGGATCCATGTAAAGCAAACTCTATAGGTCTAGAGTTGGGGTTTTTTTGTATTACAACATCATAATACTTGTGGACCCCCCCCCCCCCCATATATATTATTGAACCAAAATAAATGTAAAAAGAACTAAGTTTTCCATAATTATGAAAAGTAAATATTACTAAAGTGAGCCAAATGCACTTGATTATTATTATTTCAATGTAAAATTTCACATTACCACACTGATATTTGGGAAGTAAATGGTCAATTTCTGACTACACAATGCATGTATAAAAATACAACCAAATAAATGTATAAAAATATTACAATTTAAGACAACCATGAGGTTATCCTAACCTTAAAATGTTATTTACCTGAGTTTATTTATTTTTGAGAAATTAAAATTCTATTCCCTTGACAGCAACTTTAAAGAAAAAATTATAACAAATTTAGTTCCAAATCGTCCCAAAGATCGTTTAAAAACCTCTCCTACTTCGCAGCACCGAGGATTGGGAAGTTCCAAAAGTATGCACATATACAACAAAAAGCCACTAAAAATAGTTCATCATCCAATCAACAATGAGTTCAATTTAATTACAGCATCTAACGGAGCAAACCAGAAATATATGTACTGATAAGCCATTAACATTGCTGACATCTTTACATTTAACAATCACATTTTTCCTTGTAGAAGTAAATTTACAGTTAATCACTTAATGCTAAATCTGTCTTTTTTAATTTCGTCCACAATTTAAGTAGCATTTTTAACTTGAATTATCATGAAGTATGAAAGAAATAATGAAACATTAGCTTGTAAACTTACCTGTTCTCTGGATTTAAGTCCCTTTTGTCAGATCCTGCGCAGGCTTTGCTGGGCAGGTTAAGTCCCAAAACTTTAAGTTATGCACTGCTCACATTCAGCTTTATTTATCAGGTCTGTTTAGGAGTCATGTGACATGTCACTTATTTCAAGCTTTGAATTCAGAGCTCATGAAAAGCCCCAAAATTATTATTGGATCATCAGCTTGACAAGTGGTATGGTAGCATACCAGTGTTTGACTTCATGAACATGCAGCTTAGCAGGAACATACTTAACTTGATTGACTACCCTACACAATACACCCTGATTTCATGCAAAGTAAGAGCCAATAAATCAATCTGACTATATTGATACCAAACTAAAGACTTAAGGCAATGTGGGAATTCATTCGTTCCTATTTCAGCTAACTGCGTTTATTGGAGATTATCAATTCCATACACATGACCAGATCTTATATCTTTTTGGTCAGGTAGTTGCCATCCAAACAATTAAAAACCTAAGGAAATAAACAAGCAAACATTAAAACCTTTTCTAATCTTGTTATGGCCAACATTCATTAATTAATAGGGCTTTTACACAAACCACATACACATAAGATATGATATAAAAGAAAATCCAGAGTCATTGCATTAGTTTACATGAAACTGTGATGTTAAATGAAATGGGTCGTGAACAACTATTCATGGGGTTGTACATTAAAAAAGTCAGTTTTTTTGTGCACATACTGTATGAATATAATGCAGTAAAGGAATCAAGTTCATGCTGAACGTATTTTAACTTTTCTGTAGAAATGATTTTGAACCTTATCTGAGTCCTGTCAGATATGCATGATCACACTTAACCATGAAGCGTGTGATTTGTGACAGCACATTCCTATATTAGCCGTGTTATCTTTTCAATATTTTATTGTCTTTCTGTGGTTAGACTTGTTAGACAAGTATGTGCTCTATAGTAATTTCAATGTCAAATCTTTTTCTTGCATTACTTACTTACCTACATTACAATCATCTCTGTTCTAGAAAAGTTGGTGACGTAAATTTTGTCAGCCAATAAATTGAAATAAAAAAAGATGTTGACATACAGACAAATAAGATATTTCATTAAAACATTCATTTTAATACCAGGTCAGCACATCATCTCTATAAACGTAAATGCAGGATGTGAAACAGAACAATAATTAATGAAATAAAAACAACTTGTTGTGAAAGTTTAAGACAAAGATATATTGAATCTATTATCAAAACCAATTAGTTTGTTTGTGTGAACTGCTTAGTTACTGTACGTATGATCCAATTGATGTTTCTCTCTCTTTTTCCTCCCATCTGTTTACGGTACGTTTCTGTTTCTATACAAATGATTCTCAAAATATCTCTATAAGACAATGTAGCATGGGCTGATCGGTCTTGCCAGGGACCTGGGGTTGTGTGTGGGAATGATCTGTAAACCTGTTTGAATACAGACACTAGTCCCTTTCACACATACAGTCTTTACTGGTAATTTACTGGTAAATTGCAGTTAGCATGTCATGTGTGAACAGAACCTTTCCGGTAAATCAGTGCTCCCAATTTACCAGTAAGACAGGTTGTAAGATTACTAGTAATTTACCGGTAAGCGCTATGTGTGAACGAAAAATATAGGATTACCGGCATTTAGAAGAGACGACGTCAGACCGCGCTGACAGATCGGGCCAATCAGAAAGTTTTTTATACAGGTGACGCGTTTACCCCCGCACTGTTTACGGACGTTTCCACACCCATGCTGCTTAAAAGTCGAGCACACCTGAAGTTAACATCCACATTTCTTCACCAAAGCTGTTTAAAACACCTTACCATCTATTTGCCATATTGCCGACGTCATTAGCACACCATCTGTGAAGCCTAATGTGCAAATGCAGATTCCGTTTGACGCCGCCTAATGCAATTTGTTTGGTCACGAGCAACTTCGCGACCGTTTGCCACAGATGCGAAAACAACTAAATACGGACCGTGGATATTAAGCCATAACCCGCCTTTGTTTACGAATACGACACGGAGCTTGACCGCCGCGCGCCACAGGTAACTTCTGCTTTCTCTCCGAGTTTACCGGTATTTTGATACTGATGTGTGAATGATGTCTTACTGGTAAAAAGACGGAACGTCACTGCATGTGTGAACAGCACATTTTTGTATTTACTGGTAAATTCATTCTGGTAAATTCATGGTAATTTACCTAAATGAATGTGTGAAAGAGGCTATTGAGTGCGTTTACATGCACAGAATAAGCAGATAGCTATAAAAAATACGCTTATTATAGAAAACTGTTGTCATGTGTTTACATGCAAATCAATAAACTAGCTATGCAGACAACTACGTTTACATGGGACTTGGACATTTGTCAGGTTTTTTGCAGGTAGTGACGTCATCGCCTACAATACATATAGTCGTTTAAAAAGCTGATCTGTCTTAAGCTATATTGTTTGATCTCTTCTAATGTCTGCAGAACCTGTAAATATAACATCCGCTTTTAGTTTTGCAGTTTTTCTGCCAACTGCTTTAGTCGAGCGGAGAATTTTATGCGTTACTTGGCGCTTACTTCAGCGTCTGAAGCTGAAGAATCTTTCACACGCGGAGACATGCGTACATGAACGAAACCATGAGAAAGCCGGTTAAGGTGTTTTCATGCCACGCGAAATCAGCGTATTGAGCATGAAACTACCTCTTCTGATCGTTTTTTGCTTATGCCGTTTACGGGCTTTCCACAAAAAAAGAAAACTGTTTCACGTGTTTACATGACCCCATGTGTTATCAGTTTATTCAGCATAATCGCCATAACTGACTGTGCATGTATTTGGCCACATACACACTGAAGCTGAAGAATGTCATTATTATCCCCATTATTAGGGTTAGTTCACCTCCTGTTGACATTGCGTCTTTTTCGCAATCAAAAACTGAGTGGCTTGTGTAAGTTTGAAAATTTAGGAATGTATTTTTGCGTCACAACCCCCATTTGCCTATAAGGGAAATTGTATTCAGCATTCCTGAGCTCACTAGGGTGATGATAGTGTTTCATGACGTTCATCCAGTAGAGTAAAAGTTCAATGTGCTCTTCAGCTGATGTTTAAACATGTGATTAAGATTTTTTTTTTTTTTTTAGGAAGGTCCCATTGAGATACAATATCTCTTCTACCAAAGAGTCCTGGTCAAGCTAGGCAGCACAAGACAAAAATGCAGGACAGAATACAATACAAAATACAATAAAAACACTTTGACCAATACAAAATATGTAATAATTACACTCTATAATCCTAATCAGTTATTAAAACATGTACACTGTTCCATAAAAGTTTCTAAATGAATCAAGAGATGGTATGGATTTCTTATGTAGTACACCTTGTAGTTCGTTTCATACATGTGGATTCATGTTATTACTGTTAATACTGTTATTAAACCCTTTCACTTATAAATCTGCAAACTACTTTTGATTTATTGTTTAAATGTCCATGCTAGGGTTGCAAAGGGATGGAATGTTTCTGTTAAATTTGCATTAAATTTTCCATGGGAACTTAATCTGGGGAATTTTGTAAATATTCCAAATTGGAAACTTAACGGAAATGTAGTTTGGTCATTATTTTATTTCTATTTTATTTCTGATAACAATCTAAATAACAACAAGCGATATGTGGCGATGTGACGTTTTCATCCTAAGTTTTTAACAGGGAAAATATTTAGACCGTAAACTAATCTGCATTCACCGGCAACTTGTGCCAAAAGGCGGATAGAAACAATTACCCTTTCTCAAAAAAAGCAACTTAAGCACACAGGTTCGATTACGGCTGAGTTAGGAAACCAGACAGAGGTCAAATAACATACAATTTTATTCAAACATTCAGTAGCATAAAAATCACAAACAGCATTTTTATGCAGATCTATTCAATAGTAAAAAAACACAAGCAACATAACCCACACACACACACACACACACACACACACACACACACACACACACACACACAAACACACACACACACACACAAACACACACACACACACACACACACACAATTAGTGCTGCTTCATGATTAGTCGCAACTTATCGTTTATCGTTTGGAGAATAAAAGTTTTTGTTTACATAATATATGTGTGTGTACTGTGTATAATAATTATGTTTATATAAATACACACAAATAAATGTATAATTTTAAGAAAAACAATATATTTATATAATAAATATTTATATACTGTATAATATAGATTATATATAAATATAAACATGTATATACACATGTAAATGTTTCTTAATTATATACATGCATGTATGTATGTGTATTTATACATAATTTTTATACACAATACACCCACATATATTATGTAAACAAAAACTTTTATTCTGCAAATGATTAGTCGCGACTAATCGTGAGGCAGCACTACACACACACACACACCTTACCTCCTCTCCAGGACTGGGGCATAGTTCTCTTATACTTTAAATACACACAGCAAGCACACGTGTAATCACGCTTTACCGCAAACTTAAATGTGACACTGCACGCAGAATAAACCACCACAAAGCAATGAAAGAGGGGGCGAGTTCGTCCATACACATATACTTCTATGGACACCACAGTCTCTGGAGAGAAAGCAAAAAGACAAATTATTCATATAGTTACATGGGTCCACAAGAAAATAATAAACACTAAATTCACAGTAAAATGAAAAAATAAAATAAAAAACAAAACAAAAGAATACCAACGGATGTCTCTCAAATGCTTCTGTGTCCAATTTGATAGACATAAAACCAATCACATTGATGAAGGAGATAACGTATGCAGAGCTATATCAGACTTTTGCCGGATCATGTTGGTAAGGCAGCGATAACATCTTTTTTAGATATGAAGGCTTTGAGTGTTGTTTGAGTGTTGGGTTTTAACGAAAAGGAAAAGTTTAAATCGCTTAAAACCAGTGTTGAGCAAGTAACTGAAAATTAGCAATTAGTTACAGTTACTAGTTACTTCTTTTAAAAGTAATTTAATTACTCTACCAGTTACTGTATATCAAAAGTAATAAGTTACTAGGGAAAGTAACTTTTAAGTTACTTTTATGTCTGCTTTTTAAATGTAAATATGAACAGTACTGAACAGTCAAACAGTAAAATGATATGAATGGGCTATTTTATGTCACAAGTCGGGGTGGACCCAGATGTAAATAAGGTCACGCCCCTTTCTCCACCTCGAGGAGATTCCCAAAGCCACCCCAATGACCAGACACACAAGGTAGGCATAAATTAAAATGTACTTTATTTAATTTATTTAAAATTAATAAATAAGGCAGGAAAAAAGGGGACTTTAAAATAATGGCCACTCTAGGCTCTCCTCCTTCACCACCCACTGGATCTTCACACAGTCCATTCTCTTGGCGTGCATTACTCGTTCTCCTTTCTCTCCACAGGTTGCCGCTGGGACACAAAAACACTGTTAACTTGGATTTTGAGTATTTCTCACCGGCTCTGCTGTTTATAGCTCTCTGGGTAGGTATCACTTTTCTCAGTCTGTTTTCTTAATGTACACTCTCGTTCTCCTTTCCCTCCACAGGTGGCCACTAGGACACAAAACACTGTTACGTGGGCTTTGGATGCTTCTCGCCTGCTCTGCTTCTTACAGCTCTTGATAAGTATGGTTTCCTCCATAGGTCAGCAGAGGGGAGAAGATCACACACCACCTCACCGGGTCGAGCGCTGCCCTATCTCCACTGCCCGTAGGGCGATCGAATCCTGGACAGGGGCGCCCCTTTGTAGAGACCGCGGGGGCGGCGGACCCTTTCGCCTCCGACTCTGCGACAAGGACAGACACAGGTAAGTTTGCACCACAAATATTTCCAATATTGTACTCACAGTCACTAACAGCTCTTGATCTGCGTCCCTTCACACTCCAAAACAGCACACTGCGTATGGTAGCTGTAAATTCTGAGGTCGTTAGCCTCTCCGTCCTCTCCCCAGTAGAAAAATGGATGATGCGGGTCTTCGTCTGACAAGACACACAGCAACCCACAGCAAATACACAGCACCACTCCAACGTGAAAAGCTTATTAATTACAAAGTCTCACTCACCACACTATAAGTGTACACAAAGGAAACGCCCGGCGTCCTCCACTTCACTTGGGCTGAAATAAGGGCGATGGAAATACGCCCGGAATAGTGTTTCGTTGCCGTGGCTGCTTGGATTGACGCTTCTAACGGCTCACCCACCACGCTGTTTCAGGGGCAGGGCCGCCCTCCCTCTCCTGGAGGTATCCACACAATTTCACAGGTTAGTTTTTACAAGTGCTTAACACAAGAGTGGTACTCGCAGCGATCCTCCTTTATTCATGTTGCGCCACAAAGTCGGTTTCCCTCCCGCTTTACTCTTTTAAATGTGCCACTCAGACCAATGTTTCTTCTACCCGTAGGGTTTTCCTTTAACTCCAGCGTTTTCACCGCAGACTGCAACGAGAGAGAGAGAGAGAAAATATAGACAGCCACCACGTCTATCACGAGCACAGCTCCGTTCCTCTGCACACACTAAAACAAACTTGACAGCACAATGCTCTCTTCGGGGTGCTCCTTTTCTCCACCCACGTATCGCCTTCCTTTCGCCCCAGACAGCTCCTGTCTTCTCTCCGCGCGCTCCAAGCGCAGCCCGGATCAACAGAGCCTGCGGGCTCTTCAAAAGGTACGTATTTACTGTTCCTGCCCTAGGCAGAGGAGCTTTCCCCGCGTCAATCCCCCTCTCGTGCCCGAACTCCCGAACTGTGATTTAACTGCTCTTAAAATACTCCTCCGTGTACTCCAGTTGTCCAATCACCCAGCGATCTCCTTAACTATGCACAGCTGTGTTTAATCGGCTGATTACAGCCTTCGCGAAGCTGCCGGATGTCCGGTGTTTCCTTTCTCCGGTCTGGGCGGAAACATCCGGGCGGAACCAAACTTCCCCAACTTTTGGTTCCGCCCCAAAACAGATCGTCACCTTGTGACATCTACACGTAAGACTCTAATATATCACATACTGTAGGAGCCTATTTTGCTGTAGATTCTAAATTCTAAATTCTCTCAATATTAGACAAAACGTGACAGGGCCAACGCATACTCGTAAGCACACATTAGACTTAATTCTGTCACTCGGGCTCAATATTAATGACATCAAAATATCACCTCAGAGTGATGCAGTTTCTGACCATTACCTTGTGTCATACACTGTACCTCTAGATAGGATCACTCAATCCACAACATGCTACAGATTAGCCAGAACAATAATTTCCACCACTAAAGATAGATTTATTAGGGCTCTTCCAGACCTGTCCCAAATTAAACATGTAGCAGATAACTGTGATGATCTAGATATTGTAATAGAAAACCTAAACAATGTCTGTTCTAACACATTGGATGCCGTTGCTCCCATTCGAAAAAAGAGAATCAAAGAAAAACCGCCAGCTCCATGGTATGATCATCACACCGCAGCACTCAAAAAGGCAACTAGGAAAATGGAAAGAAATTATAGAAGCACAAAGTTAGAGGTATGGCGTGCAGCATGGAAAGAGAGTGTTAAACAATACAGACAGGCTATTAAAACCGCCAGATCTACCTATCTTAGCAGGCTTATAAATGAGAATCATAATAACCCTCGTTTCCTCTTCAGCACGGTTGCAAAACTGACTAGAAATAAAGAACAAACAGAAACCAATAGTAAACTTCAACACAATAGTAACGACTTCATGAACTTCTTTTCTAACAAAATTACGTCTATAAGGGAAAACATCGTAGCTACCCGGGCAGCCACCACTCAACCCGTTAGTTCACTTAACACTAGACTACCATACGAACATCTTGATTCATTTAAACCTACTACAATAGATGAGCTCTCTAGACTAGTTACATCATCCAAATCATCATCCTGTATATTAGACCCCGTTCCCACAAAACTGCTTAAAGAGGTATTCCCTGTAGTGTCAACCCCGGTTCTAAATATCTTTAACTCATCGCTAGAAATAGGATATGTTCCAACAGCTTTCAAACTAGCAATTATTAAACCGCTGATTAAAAAACCGCAGCTTGATCAGGGAGAGCTTAATAACTTTAGACCAATCTCAAATCTACCTTTTCTTTCGAAAATATTAGAAAAGGTAGTGGCAAGCCAGTTACGCACATTCTTGACAAATAATAGTACATATGAAAAGTTCCAATCAGGATTCAGGCCCCACCATAGCACAGAGACAGCGCTGCTTAGAGTTACAAATGACCTCCTATTAACATCCGATCGTGGTGAAATCTCAATTCTTATATTATTAGACCTTAGTGCAGCCTTTGAAACAATAGATCATACAATCTTACTCAATAGACTAGAAAACTATGTTGGTATCAGTGGTCAGGCGCTAGCCTGGTTTAGGTCGTATCTAACCAATCGCTATCACTTTGTTTATGTAAACGAGGAAGAGTCATATCACTCCCTGGTTAAATACGGTGTACCGCAGGGATCGGTTTTAGGTCCTATCCTGTTCTCGTTATACATGTTACCTCTAGGAGACATTATCAGGAAACATAACATAAGTTTTCACTGCTATGCGGATGATACCCAGCTTTACATCTCCTCACATCCCAGCGAAACACACACGTTTTCTAAGCTAACAGACTGCCTTAGCGATGTTAGTGACTGGATGGCACATAACTTTCTTAAGCTGAACTCCAATAAGACAGAGATACTTATTATTGAACCGAATCGCTACAAACATAATATGTCAGATTACAAGTTGCACATAGATGGCTGCACTGTGGTGCCATCTTCCACGGTTAGGAACTTAGGTGTGATGTTCGACAGCAACTTATCCTTCGATAGTCATATCGCCAACGTCTGCCGCACAGCATTCTTCCATCTTAGAAATATCTCGAAAATACGCCATATACTGTCTACATCTGACGCAGAGAAGCTTATCCATGCTTTTATGACCTCTAGAATAGACTACTGTAACTCGCTACTCGGGGGATGCCATGCAAATCAAGTAAACAAGCTTCAGCTAGTTCAAAACGCTTCCGCAAGGGTACTTACTCGATCTAAAAAATATGACCACATAAGCCCAATTCTGGCATCTTTACACTGGCTACCAGTTAAATATCGCATACAATTTAAAATATCACTAATCACCTACAAAGCTTTAAATGGCCTAGCACCCTCATATCTTAGAGACTTCCTATCAGAAGACAATCCCTCACGCACACTACGGTCGCAAAATTCTGGTCTCTTGATTATCCCTAGACTATCAAAAGTGTCTAAAAGTGGAAGGTCATGTTCCTACTTAGCCCCTAAGCTCTGGAATGATTTACCACCCGATGTCCGAGAATCAGACACAGTCGATAATTTTAAATCTAGACTTAAAACTTTTCTCTTCAACAAAGCATTCGCATAATTTGTCTAGTAAAAGTACTTAACTCGAAATAGTTATCTGTACGGAACAAAGCACTCGCGGTCATAACACAGATCAACTAAATAAATAAATAAAAATCTTATCTTAACCTATAGTCGGATTGCGATTTTGGAACTTTCGTGTTCTTGTGAATAGTATGCCATACAAACCCGTTTGCCACTGAACCTGCATTAACGACGACAGTGGGGCCTCCAGCCTTAGTCAAACGGGTTGGCACGTATGGTTGGGTTGTGATTTTAGCGCTTTCTTTGTATTGCAAATAGTATGCCATACAGACCCGTTTGCCACTGAACCTGCATTAACGACGACAGTGGGGCTTTTGGCCTTAGTCAAACGGGTTGGCACGTATGGTTAGGTTGTGATTTTGGCGCTTTCTTTAAATTGTGAATAGTATGCCATACAGACCCGTTTGCCACTGAACCTGCATTAACGACGACAGTGGGGCCTCCAGCCTTAGTCAAACGGGTTGTCACGTATGGTCAGGTTGAGATGTTGGCGTTTTCTCATGATCTTGTAAATAGTATGCAATATAGACCCGTTTGCCACTGAACCTGCATTAACGACGACAGTGGGGTTACAGGCCTTAGTCAAACGGGTCGACAGGTTTCATTTTCTCTTAAAAATCGGAAAGTGACCCTTAGTTACCATATATACCGTCGCAGTGGGCCCCCAATTTGCAAAATCCTCAACTGTGGATAATATAATTATGCTGCAATAGTTAGTCTGTCTGAAACTAAGCTGATTCAACCACATCACTGTGTGACACTTGCATTACATGTGAACGGCCCCTACGCTAATATGATTTTGTTTTTCTCTCCCTGTCTCGTCCCTGGGTCCCATTGACCCTGAGGACAATGGGACAAACAGACCCAGTTCCGGTAGATGTGAAAGTCGGCACACCTCTGATCTACTGGTCGTCCTTCAATGTGATGCCCAGCTGATGCCTGACCAACGTCCACCGGCAGGACCCGCTTAATATCCGCTTAATATCCGCTTAATCTCTGCTTAATCTCTGCTTAAGCTCCTTATCCGTTAATATGTGTGTATATACATGTATATCTCCCAAGGGTTTTTCCCTCCTAGGACTTTTATTTTTATTTCCTCGGCTAAACAACCCGGGGTTTTTGTTTTTTTTCTCCTAGGGGGTTTTTTACCCCGGGGAGGTAGCCTGCTTGGGCTTAACTTAGCTTCTTCTTCTCGACGTTACATTAGTAATATGCTCGCTCATAATGTCGCGTCATAGCCGCAGCAAATTTGACTGCTTATGCTATTGTGTATTATGTTATGCTATCTGTCGTTTTTCTGTGCTTTTACTGCTTTTATTAATGTAAAGCTGCTTTGAAACAATTGAGTATTGTGAAAAGCGCTATATAAATAAAATTAAATTGAATTGAATTGAATAGATTCAGCCGTTGAATATTTTGTTAGAAATTATCTTAACATGTAAGCTTAGTTTATTTATGTATATCATTTAGACCATTTAGACAAATAGTCTGTGTTTTTACATTAAAAATATATAATGCATTAAAATTGTGTATTGTCTCTTTAAGAATTTGGAGACAATTGTGTCAACGTGTCATATTTTCTAAAATAAATTATTTTTTGATTCCATATTAATTTTAATAAGTTAAATCGTCTCTGCTGTGTCCTGCTGACAGGCGCGGTGTGCGCGTGCAGCCGCTGACGCAAATTATGGGTCCTCCGAAGGTTAGACCGTCTCATTTAGTTCTCTTCGCGGACTTCTGAGGCTTCCACTTTGAAAGACCGAGTGCTGAGGTCGCATGCTTAGCAGGTCGCAGCCCTTGAATTGGGACACAGCTTGTGAAGCTTGCGACGGGACGGGTAGTGCGCTCTTTGGTAATATATTGTTTGTATATGTTTTCTGTTGGATTTAAATGATACACAGGATTAAAGAAAGATATTTAATTACAAAACGGAGTATGTGGATTGTTTTGTCGGACGGACACAGAGCGAGTGGATTGTTTTGTCGGATAACGAGTGAGTGAAACCAAAACTGAAGCTTAATGCCCACTCACACATACTATGGAGTTTTAACAGTTGTACAGCGCAGTGTGAATATTTTCCTGGAAACAACAACCGTGGATCGTTCTCTTCCAAGCCAATGTAAACATTTAAGAATATATTAACCTGTCTCAGATTTATTGCTTTTGTGGATCACAAATGCAAGGTGATGTCATACTGGGATTGCTTGGCAAAGATAATTTACAAACATGAGACCGGATGGATTATGACCTGCACACAATTTTCAAAGGTATGTTGTCCCGTTTAGATTCATGTTCATTCTATATGCACTGTCAGCCATGATGAAGTTTAATGATTCATTGCACCGCCTACCACAGTCCTGCAATGTTAGATCAGAAATGTCTTGTCTGCAAGACAAGTGTTGTTTTTTACAAAATAGAGTAACGTGAGTAACAATCTCATTTAAATTTCAGTAATTGTAATTGCGTTACTTGTTTTTAAAAAATACTTGGTTACATGCTCGTTACTGATAAAAGTATTGGAATTACAGTAATGCATTACTTGGTAACGCGCTACTCCCATCACTGCTTAAAACAGACGCTAATTCGAACGAGTGATGTTCCACAGCACATGTCTTTGAAATGTACAAAATCTGCTTCACCGTCGCTGCGCTGTCATCATTGTGTAAAACCCACCCCAACGTTTCTAATTGACCACCTTTTCAACACCCGGCATGGCTTCAAGTTACTGGAACATCGTAGCAGAACCATTTCTCGAGATAAGGGTGTTCGTCAGTCGGCTTCCCGTTCATTAAAATTGGTACGAACAAACATAAGGGCACTTGAGTCAGCTTTTTAAGTTTAACGGCTTCAGCCACAGACTCGGATGTTCCGCATCTTTATGCGGCCGGAATTGTCAGCCGCAAATGACCGCAATGGCGCCACCCTTGTTGTCGTGAAAAATAAGGTTGATAACCTAGGCATCTGACTAATTGATGGACGGGGAATGGGAAATACACAGACCATGGATGCGGATGAGACAGGCAGCAGCTGATGCAGACACTCAATTCAATTCTTATGAAAGAAACCCTATATTTAAGCGACCACTTTGGATCTTAGAAACTCGACATCAAACTGGCGCAAGCATGTTCAGGTAATTTAATGATACCAGGCACATATTGTTCCTGCTGGTGCATGTGCACTGACAGTGAAAGGAGTGTTTCATTCCTATGGAAGATATGCATCAGGCTTGTGAGTACGGAAGTGCCGACCAGGTTTTTACCGCTTGACACGTCAATGGCGTGCATTATCTTCCGAGGTCTAGCAACTTTCTATCAAACAATTTAAGAACGTCAAAATGTGCAGGGTCATTAGACATTGCAGAGAGCAAAAGAAAGAGAAAAATAACGACGCCCGAGTTGAAAAAATTTGAACTTTGGTGGATTTTCGTGCCGCGTTAACCAATCAGGAGCCTGCTTGCTGCTGTGGCGGCTGCCCTGCCCGCAGTCATTTATTCAGCATGAAGGCTTGATATGACCCGTGAGGTGAGCAGTCACCGGGAGCTATACGACACAAGTTCTTATTTCTATACAGGAGACAGGAATAAAAATGACCTCGCTTGGAAGAGTGTCAGTGAGGACATTGGGCAACCTGGTAAGTTGTAAATACACATTTCACTTTTGAGTCACGTGACGTTTATAGACCCGCGCTGTTTATTTTCCCCCTATAGTAAGGTGACTAAATACAAACCAGTAAGTTAACACTCTCAATAAATGCACAATCTACATTAGCCATCTTGCAAACAGACAACCACATAGCACTTGTCCCTCCCACAAGAAATGGATTTTGTCTCCTATGCGCATCAAATGCTTGCTTTTTCGGCGCATCTACATTGCTCTACACGCGCAAATGCATTCAAACTGTTCAAGCAGCAAACTAGGCGCGGTAGACGCGATTTTGACACCTGAAACGCGTTTGGTGTAAACGCAGCATTAGACATCAAGTATCTAGGTCAGGAAAACTATATAGAAGACGATAAACGTGTAAAAGATAAATCTATTGGGCACTCATCTCATTATATGCTCAATATGCCAATTATATATATAGGGGCGGTTTCCTGGACAGGGATTAGCTTAAGCCAGGACCAGACCTGAGTTTAATTGGGAAATATAACTAGTTTTAAGAAACATACCGTACTAAAAACATTACTTATGTGCATTTTAAGGCAAAACAAAGGGCACTGATATATTTTAAGATATGTCAGTGCAAGTTGTTTTCAGTTTGGACAGCCCTTACATTTATTTTAGTCTAGGACTAGCCTAATCCCTGTTCGGGAAACCGCCCCATTATGTTTAATAAAATAACAACCTAACTCTAGCTATTGTATTTATTAGCTGCTAACCTCATATTTTTGCCTCAAAAGTTCACAAAACAAAAAATGTTTCTTAGTTATAAAAAGCTTTTTATTTGATTTAGTCAAAGTCATTGTCAAAATGTATTTATATAGCACCATTTATACAGGCAAGCTGACCAATGTGCTTTACAAAAAAAAATCACACAATAGATTAAACAAAGTAAAATTATACTGTAAAAAAATTATGTAGAAATTGCAGCTGGGTTGCCGGTAACTTACCGTAGATTTAAATGTATGTTATTTACTGGCAACATTTTGTTCAAAGTTAATTGAACATTAAACATTTACAAGTCTTTGTCTTTACAGAATAAAACGGAAAAAAACAGCATCAAGCAAAACATTCTGGGAAACAAAATCTGAAGCAAAAAACAGAAAAAAGGTTGATGATGATTTCTGGTTCACAGAATGCTTTGCATGAGGCTGTTATTGTATAGTTTTATTCTGTAAAGATAAAGACTTGTTATTATACAAAATTTATTTAACTCTGAACAAACTCTTGCCAGTAAATAACATAAATTTAAATCTATGGTAAATTACCGGCAACCCAGCTGCAAAAACATTGTAATTTCTACGGATTTTTTACAGTGTAAGAGACAGGTTACAAATTATTAAAAGAAACTGAATAAAAATATGTTATCAGGCATGATTTAAAAACAGAGATCTCAGATAGAAAAAGGGGAGCTAAATTATTTAGACAAATAAAATAACTTTAAAATTAACTCTAAAATGGACTGGCAACCAGTGAAAGAATGCTAAAATCTGAGTAATGTGTTCACATTGTGCCTGTTAAAAGTCTCGCTGCTACATTTTGGACTATTTGAAGATGTGAAAGAGTTTTTGAGTTTATTCCATAATTTAAAGAATTGCAATAGTCCAGTCTAGATGATAAGAATGCGTGCATCACCCATTCAAAAGCTTGGGGGTGTCAAGGTTTTTGAGACAAAAGACACAAACCCAAATGCAGACGTTGACGAAAAGGAATTTATTGAACAAACAGGGAAACAGAAAAACAAAACCCACGAGGGGGCAAAACAAGACAAGGAAAACACAACACTGAACTAACACTAAACCAGCTCCCTTGTTCAGTAGTCAGGGCACTGATCAGGGAGTCGGCCATTTTAAGGGCTGTCTCAGTCGCAAAATCCGTTCAGTGCACTGGAACGTTCGTTCCCTAAAAATTCCCACAATGCAACGCAAAAACCAGTGAGCATCGATGATCCCTATGTTCCCTAACCGGAAATCACGTGACATTTTCTGAAGCTCGCCAACCGAACATCACGTGATCCAACTCAATAAACTTTATGAAACTTTTATAAAGACAAACGTTTGTTTTAGTTGTAAATATAAACACACATTGCTACACAGTAAGGGACCACAATCTACTCAATATTTAAAAGAATAATATTTATTTAAAATTTTAAATATATTTATTACATTTAAAATGTAATTATATGCCTCCAATTTTATGCACAGATATGTAAGAGAAGAATGGCAGCATTTTTCACAATGTACTGTTTTTAAAATTAAGTCAGAAAGATGTTGGTTTTGCCGGTTGTTGATGAGTAACAGCTGTGAGTGATTACAACGCGCTTAAGCAGCCGTGACAGAAAAATAAGTGAACATCGTCCCAATGTGAAGTGAGCTAGGGTCCTTACTAGTGCCCGAACCTGTGTACACGATATACTGATTCACGACCTCGGGAGCTAGGGAACGAATTGAGACACACGGTAGATATAACTCATTACTCACAGGAACCAACTGGAAATGCGACAAGACGAACGTGCACAGAACAGCAAACACAAGGACAATAAATAGGGACAAAGTACATTACATACACCTGGAAATCATTACAAGTAAAGGATCGGGGAAAAAGTGATGAGACCCGGGAAATGCCTGGCAGTATAAACCAATACTAAAATCACGCATCTCCCACATAAAACTGTCAGAAACCTGCCATGCTAAACTAGATCTAAATACAAACAAGGATCTGGCAGGATTCTGACAGGGGGCATAAAAAGGCTTCACTTTAGTCAGCATACGTACATGAAAGAAGCAAGATCTGAAAACAGAATTTACTTGCTTATCCAGTTTCAGAGAACTATCTAGTGAAATGTCAAGATTGTTTACACAAGTATTTACTGGCAGAGAAAGTGTATATGCATCAGGGAGCTGGTTTAAACTACCTTTAGTAGGATCGAAGATAATTAGTTCTGTTTTATTTTCATTTAATTTTAGGAAGTTTGCAGACATCCACTTATTTATTTCGTCTAGGCACGCCAACAGGTGCTCAAGTGAATTTTTCCCTACTCGTTTAATTGGCACATAAATTTGAATGTCATCTGCATAGCAGTGAAAAAAAAAAGGTAGAAACTAAAAGTGTGTGTGTGTGTGTGTGTGTGTGTACCTGGTAATTATCACGTTGTGGGGACTAATGGCGCTTTTCCATTGCATAGTACCCCACGGTTTAGTTTAGTTTGGGTCGGGTCAGCTCACCTCACTTTGGCGTGGTTAGCTTTTCCATTGAGTTTAGTATCACTTCGCTGTGGGAGGAATTATAGGCGTGTCGTTATATTTGCGCTGCATACGGCTGTGACATCATACAAGAGAGAGCGTCCTGTACATTCCCATACATTTATTTATTAGTCCGCCACAAAATTTAAATTGGCCACCACAAATAGATGTTTACTTTGCACATCGCGTTTAATACTACCTCTGTCTCAAATGACAGTTTCTGTTCAAACACCCGTGGCGTCAGTCGACGGCTCCGCTGAGCCTCAATGAAGTTGCATTAAAGCATAAATAATACTGACGTGCACGTCGCGAATGTGCCGCCACAAAATTAAAATTGGCCACCACAAATAGAAGTTTACTTTGCACATCGCGTTTATAACTACCTCTGTCTCACATAACAGTTTCTGTTCAAACACTCGTGGCGTCTGTCGACGGCGCTCCGCTGAGCCTCAATGAAGTTGGATTAAAGCATAAATAATACTGACGTGAACGTCGCGAATGTGCCGCCACAAACTGCAAGTCTGGAAAAAAACTTTTATGTGTTCCTGATTCACAACCTGTGGATTTTTAATCGCTAAAAGGGTGTTTGGAAACTTAAAACAGAGCACAGATGACAACATGTTTGCTTGAGACAGCGCAGCAGCAAGCTAAAGCTAATATTTTACATAATAGGATGACGGCGCCGATGACGATTCTCTCAGACCAATCAGTGAACTACAGTGTTTACGCGTCACGTTTGGTATCAGCTCGGGTCGCTTGGAACCCCAACCGAGGTGGTACGAAAAAAAGTATCGGGTACTACGAAGTGATCCCAATGGAAAAGCTCCCAAAAGTAAGCTGACCCGACCCAAACTAAACCAAACCGTGGGGTACTATGCAATGGAAAAGCGCCATAATTGTCCCCACAAAGATAGGAATACCAGTATTTTTGTGACCTTGTGGGGACATTTTGATGTCCCCATGAGGAAACAAGCTTATAAATCAAACAAAATGATGTTTATTGAAAATGTGAAGTAGGATTAAGTTTCCTGTGATGGTTGGGGTTAGGGAATGGGGTAGGTAAGGGGAATAGAATATACAGTTTGTACAGTATAAAATGCATTACGTCTATGGAATGTCCCCACAAAACATGGAAACCAGAATGTGTGTGTATATATATTTATACAACAGTTCTTTCTGGTTCTCAAATCTGATTGGCTAAGAGTGTCATGACCCGGTCTCTCCATTTCTTGTCTTATCCGAGTTGTGAGAGATTAGGTTGTGACAGTATAGCTGTGTCCCAATTCAGGGGCTGTGACCTTCTAAGGACGTATTATAAGACCGATTGCGTCACAGCAGCGCGACTTCAGGCTGGTAAGGCCGTCCCAATTCGAAGGATGCTTAGAATGAAGCCTCAAAATGCATCCTCATTTCTCGGCGCTGTTAAGGATAGAACGAATGGATCCTTAACAGCCGAGGATATCCCAAGATTCATTGCGCGCCTGCAACGGCGGCTGGATATTATAAAATAAACAATTAAAACCTTCATTAAATAAAAGTGTGTATTTATCAAAAAAAGTTTGTCACTGTTTTAGTATTATAAGTTATGTTTTGTGTTAATATTATTATTTTTATGATGTATATATTTCTAAGGTTGATTAATTAAATTTAATATACTGTTGAATAGTTTAATCTACATCAACGTGTCATATTTTCTAAACTAAATTAATATTTTTCTGATTTCATATTTATTTTAATAAGTCAGAAACGTTTTTGCTATGTCCTGCTAACAGGCGCAGCAGGTGACGCCAATTATGGGTCATCCGAAGGTTAGACCGTCTCATTTCAGTTCTCTTCGCGGATTTCTGAGGCTGCCACCTTGAAAGACCGAGTGCTCATATTTAAGGTCGCATGCTTATAAGGTCGCAGCCCCTGAATTGGGACACAGCTCCTGTGTCTGCCCTGAGAGAGTTGTGTGACATGCCCTTCCGCTGTCCACGTTTCTCTCAGGGTTCGTGAATTGTTCCCCGCTCCCTTATGGTTGATTAGCTCCAGGTGTTTGTTGTTAGATTTCCCTATTTAATACCCTTCTGTCCTGTCCTCTGTGTAGTGATGGCCAAACGAGGCTTCCTGAACCAATGAGGCTTTCCAGGCCATTGGTTCGCCAAAAGGTTCATTTACCCGAAGCCTCATGAAACACTGTGCTCTCCAGTGACACCTGCTGTGCAAAGCAATGTATCGCACACGCACACAAATCTATTCATTTTGAGCAACCAAATTGTCATGGTGTGGGCTTTTGAATAAAGTATATTAAAGAAAGTATTTTACTCTGCTTGTGTTAACCTATGTACACACAACTCACACATACACAACTTTGTGTTCAACTATACAGTAGTTCTTGAGTTAGTGATAACAGTGAATGCACAAAATAAAGAAATTAAGAGTTTTGTTGCAAAACGAGATAAATCTATTTTTTAACATTTTTGTCAAAACATGTTTATAATTACGTTATCATGTTATTATTTTGTTTTATGGTGCTACTTAGCTGTATTTTTTAAGTTATGAAGGTTTAAATCAAAACAAACCAACTGTAGTTGCATTGAATTTAATTGGAATGCACAACCATTTCTGAACAATTAAAAAACGGTGGTTATCTCGTTTTGCAACTAAACTCTTCAAATTATCGTGAGTGCAGTGCTTATTGAACTGGGGCTGCAATAGTGCAATGCTTATGGGACTGGAAGTGTGGAACAGCAAACTGCAACATGGAAAATGGTTTACTGGTTTTTATTTAGAAACAAACGTTTTTTAACAGTATTTAGATTGAGGCGGTTTCTGTTTTTAGAAAACACCCTATCACATGGCACTGATGATGCTGGACAACATAAGAAGATCAGTGCCAGCTTATATAAATTAGGATATTGGACCTTCTGTTTGATCCAATATCCCAATGGATCCTTAGTCCTTCTAGGTTATCCCTAATACAGTCTCTTATAATAATAATAACAGCAGCAATAATATATATAATAATAACACTACTACTAATATAGGCTATATAATATAATTACGTATTATAGGTATTAGAACTAGACATATGCTAATTTACTCTAATGATCTACTGAACTAGGCTATGTATAATTTACTCTAATAATCTACTAAACTAAGTGTAATATAATATATAATACAGGCTATGATATATAATGATAACTATACTAGAAACTCACTACAACCTCGCCACTACTCACTACAACCAACACTTTAACATCAATGCAAACGTACTGCAAAAAACCCACAAGAGGCGCGAGTTTTGAACCTTAAGCGAAACTCAGAATGAAGCAATGACGTATTCAACAGAAAACGAGGCATCGTTTGTCATCGTCACGTGATTTTCACGGAAACGATACAAGCCTCGAATCGGGGCTTCATCTGGAACGCCCCTTTTTGCTCGACACAAGCTCCGGAGCCTCGCTTCAGATGTCCCATCACTACCTCTGTGTGTTGGTATTATTCTCTGTTTCCTTTCGAGATCCTCGTGTTTATTCCTGTTCCTGGTCTCATGTGTAAGTTTATGTAGTTTAGTGTTTCCAAGTGTTAATGTTAGTTAGTTTAGTTATGTTATTGTAATGTTTTACCCCCTCGTGGGTGTTTTGGTTTTTGCATGTATTAAAGTATTCTTTATTTAAGTCTGCATTTAGTTTTTTTCATCGTCTTCCCCGTGTTCCGATCGTGACAAAGAGGCATGCAATATTCTACTGATAACGGCACAGCAACTGCTTCACCTTTCGTATCATTCCGCCACCTAGTGAATGGAGGTCCTCTAAACAGGCTCTTCTCTGAATGGAAAAACTGCAGACACACACAACCGCGCTGTTTTGAATCACTCTCTGTGTCTCATTAGTTCACTACCTCATAAATCAGTCTGTGAATCCCAAGTTATTATTCCGTCAAAGATCAGCGCTCTTGGATGTTACGTTAAACTTAATGGAAGTTATGTCTTGTCACATCGTGTGGACGATTTAACACTTGGAAAGAGGAATGTAAACTATTTTTTTTTCTGGAGCAATATCTCTTCCCAGAACGCGAAAAAAAAAACGTGGAACTGCAGGTAAGCACCGCAGCTTTTAAATGTGGACATTGATCATTTACTTTATCGTGACGTGACTATTAAAACATGTTATGAGATATCACCACTGGTATATTTATAAGCAGCATGCAAAAACATCTCTCTGACACTAGTACTGACAAGAACAAAGTCTAATAATAACCGAGTGCTCGTATCGCGTTAAGTATAAATGAGAAAGCAATAGTAACATTATATAAGTATAGTTTTATTAACTTTTACCTCGTGCCAAAACAATAACAACACAAAAGACACTAAATATGAATAAAAAAACAAGTAATAGTTTGATCATGACACCAAATACTGCTGATTTGATCTCATTTTGACCATCAAAAACAAACAAGGCCAACATGAGAAGTAAACGGAAAAAAATGATATATTATTTGTATCATTAAAAATGTATATATTTATTGTAATCACCCTGTAAGCAAACGTTCAAACAAGCGCTATCTTTATTAATCGACTGCAGATTTAAATATAATACATATACATTCTCGACTGAACTAATCTTAAAACTACACTTTGTGACCAAGAAACGGTAATATAAAGTAACGGCTTTTCCGTCCATTGAGTTGTCATTCGCTTCAAAGCAGCCAAAAGTTTTACCTGTCATTCTGGCCGCCCTCAAATCCGTGGCGGAAGAAGTAGTTCTCAAACAAAGAGGCTTTTAAAATAACTCTGTTGTTGTTTTCTAGTTTTCGTTTTTCAAACGCGTGCCGTCGAACTGTTGTATAAAAGCAATATCGCTCTCGGAGTCGTGTGATATAGCTCTATATCATCACGGCTGTGATTGCCTGCGGCCTCGTGCCTCTGGCCTAATCACAGCCGTGATGATATAGAGCTATATCACACTCCTACTCGAGCGATATTGCTTATATATATATATATATATATATATATATATATATATATATATATATATATATATATATATATATATATATATATATATATATTAGGGCTGTCAAAATAAACGCGTTAATAACGCGTTAACGCAAATTCATTTTAACGGCACTAATTTTATTAACGCGCAATTAACGCAACACGCAATTTCTGTTTGACCCACAGCTGGATGAATTGAGACGCAGCAAGTGACTGCCGCTGTCTAGATGAGTCGGAGCTTTTCATAAAAATAAGAACATTAAGCTCTCGAATCTAGCGAATCCAATGCTCTAAATGGTATTTAAACATCTAAAATGCACGTTTTCTGCACGTGCAGTTTTCTTTATCTGCACGTTTTCTGTGAGGTGTACCGTCCCAAATCCATATAAAGCAAAGATGCGTCTTCTTTCACTTTTTAGTTTCGTTTTAAAAAGCATTCAGAAATTATAGAAAATAGACCGCAGGACTTTCTTGATGTTAAAATAATTATTAAGAGAGATAAAGTTCGGGATCTGATTGATGTTAAAAGAGTTATTAAGAGTGACAAGGCTCAAAAGCGATGTCTGACGCAGACGTCTGAAGCGCATGCACACAAATGCGCGAGTGCGTGACCCTGATATATATAGACATCTTACACAAAATTACAGTTTTAAAAATATCTGTTTTGACAAGAATTCACGCAGGTATGACCTATAATCTGTTATATCTGAAGTGAATGTTTGGTTAACTGTTAAGGAAAAAGTATCTGTTGTGTCATTTATATTAAACCCTTGCATTATCCTACAGTCTTAAAGTGGTCTGTCTCAATGTCAAATTTAAACAATAAAAGAAAAACATATATGAATATTGATATTGTTTTTGCTCTGCATTAACAGGTAAAGTTCTGTCATGCTTTGTCAGATTCCAACAATTGTTCCAATTGTTTTGAAGTTTTTTAATAGAGAATGTTAAAATATAAATGACACATTTTTGAAAATTTGCTCATCCCAACTCAATTTGCCAGCACAGGTCACAAATGATGCAGCAGCAAACAGAAATGGAGAAAGAACAAGGTCTTCTAAAGGCAAAAACATTTCTAAAACTATGGCTGATGGTTCTGTTGAAAATGTAAACAGGCTGTTGTAGACATACATTTGCATATAGCATATATATTATCCAAATCCATGTTGATTAGAGCATTACAAACTTAAAAAGTGTTACATTTAGGTAAATTTAGAACAGATAAAAATGTGCGATTAATTTGCGATTAATCGCGAGTTAACTCATGAAATCATGCGATTAACTGCGATTAAATATTTTAATCTATTGACAGCCCTAATAAATATATATATGAAAATATATATATGAAATTGCAATCAGCAGTGTTTAAAAGGCACATGGCTGACATCAATTCTGTTTTGAATGTGTGGTTCACAGTTTTGACAGCAGTGTGTTAGCATTTGAACAAAGTGCTGTAAATCTACAGTGTTGTGTTGGTTGTGGTTAAATTTGTGGGATAAGTGTGTATAGTTTTGAAAACTGTGTTCAAGCAATGAAAAATGAAATAGAGTTTGGTCCACATGAACTGTTGTTGTGCAGTTAGAGTTTTACACATGTGACTCCCCATGAGGAAACAAGCTTATAAATCAAACAGAATGTTTCTTGAAAATGTGAAGTAGTAGAAGGGTTTCTGTGATGGTTGGGGTTAGAGAATGGGGTAGGTAAGTTTTATACATTTTTATGAAATTCTGTCAAATAAATTTCAATTCAATTCAATTCAATTCAAATAGAATATACAGTTTGTATGGTATAAAATGCATTACGTCTATGGAATGTCCCCACAAAACATGGAAACCAGAATGTGTGTGTGTGTGTGTGTGTGTGTTTGTGTGTGCCTGGTAATTATCAAATGTCCCACAAAGATGTGTGTGTGAGAGAGAGAGGGTGAATAATAGAGAAAGTAAAATATTATCCATGTATTTTCATCATTCTAAATTGTGGCCAATAGCAACACATTGTACTGCAATATGTGAGGACATAAGATGGACACTATATATGTGTATAAAATGCAAGAAATACATACGCAAACACAACACAGTACAAATTTGCTTATGTGTTGTTTGGCTGGCATGAACAGGTTATGTGTTCAGTATGGATGATGTCTTATGATACGGCATCTGTTCAGTTATGCTGTGTAGACTGACAAAAATGTGTACAATTTCAAAAAGTTCAAAGAATTAAACATCAACAGTGATGAAAAACTTTTTTCACTTATACTTATTTAAGATAAACATGTTCCCCCCCCCCCCCAATATTTGGATCAGAATAGAATTTTTCTTCTTTTGTTTCATATTACCACAAAAACGAATGGCGCTTTAGTTTATGAATGGTCCTCTTCCAGTGGTAAATGACAAATATAAACCATAAATTCTGTCTATGTTACTTGCAATAAGGCTAAAGTAAACATATGTAAATAATCTTACATAAATTTGTATGCCTGCATTGGTTTAAGATACTAATAATGCTCTGGGTCCACTAGACCCACAAACATCGTCTAAGTAACAAAAATATGAACGCCACACAAGGGTTAAGTCTCAAAGATCCTCGTTTTCACTCAAATCACCTTTGACACTCCAAGTTAATTTATATACTGGCTTCGGCAAATTCCCCTTTGCATGATACTCTGGAATCTCCCTCGGGATGGACCATTTGACCTGATCTCCTACTCCTGCTACTCTTTGTCTCACTATAGGGATTGGATAGTATTTCTCCAGCCCACTATTACTATACTGGATTCTAACTCCATAATGTTTCGACTCTAGCCCATATGTTGGATCACTGATCTTAATTGGGATTATGTCCACACCTTTTTCCATCTCTACATCTTCAACTAAACTATATAACCTTAGTTGGATTACCATCAATTAAGTTTCTTCCCCATTTTCAGTAATCAAATCTTTCCAACATGGTGAATTTTCAACCACTACTTAATTAATAGCATGTCCTTTTGTTCCATCACTGCCTCTAAAGGTTAACCACTTACTTGTTCCTACTGGATTATACTTTTCCTCAGCTTCTTCACTGCACTTCCAATATTCCTCTTCATAACAAACACATCCTATCCAGAAATCTTTATGTGGGATGCATCCATAGACCGTAAAAAAATATGGACGTAGTGTCCGTGACGTCACCCATTGGTTCGTGAAGATCGCTTTTGAAGCTTAAAGTAGGCGTTGCCTGCCGTCGCCATCTTGGCCGCGCGTCCCCGCGAATTACTCGCGGAAAACCGAAAATGGGTAAAAAGGCGGGACATGGGTGAAGCTGAGGTGAAACCACGCCCGCCTAGCGCGAGTCTAGTGACAGCAGTGGCTGTTCAATTCAATTTTATTTATATAGCGCTTTTCACAATACTCAATTGTTTCAAAGCAGCTTTACATTAATAAAAGCAGTAAAAGCACAGAAAAACGACAGATAGCATAACATAATACACAATAGCATAAGCAGTCAAATTTGCTGCGGCTATGACGCGACATTATGAGCGAGCATATTACTAATGTTACGTCGAGAAGAAGAAGCTAAGTTAAGCCCAAGCAGGCTACCTCCCCGGGGTAAAAAACCCCCTAGGAGAAAAAAAACAAAAACCCCGGGTTGTTTAGCCGAGGAAATAAAAATAAAAGTCCTAGGAGGGAAAAACCCTTGGGAGATATACATGTACACACATATTAACGGATAAGGAGCTTAAGCAGAGATTAAGCAGAGATTAAGCAGAGATTAAGCGGATATTAAGCGGATATTAAGCGGGTCCTGCCGGTGGTCGTTGGTCAGGCATCAGCTGGGCATCACATTGAAGGACCGACACCGACACTCAAGCGGCCACGCCCTTAATTATGCAGAAGTTTAAGGCTTAATATAATCTAAATGGGTGAGTTACAAAAATATTCACCCCCCTCACAGTTGTCATGAAGGGCAAGCTATATAGGCCAAAAACACTTTTTGTACCAGGCTGTAAACATATTATTTTCTACTGTAAAGTTGGCCATTTTTAACATGGGAGTCTATGGGAATTGACTCCCTTTTGAAGCCAGCCTCAAGCGGCCAGTCGATGAATTGCAGTTTAAGTCACTTCCGTGTTGGCTTCATTAGAGAGATCGGAAGTTTGCTCCTCGGATGCATCTGGCACCTCTGACTATGTCGCTCAAAGCCCTTCTTACCTTTTTTGTCCATAATTGATGTAGTTGCCAGTTACATCTTGTCTTAGCGCATTCGCTAATGTCCGTATTTGGGCACTCTTCCCAAAATGTATTTGTCTTGATGCTAATCTGATAGAGCTTCTCTTTTTGTGCAGAGTACTTTCACAATCCTACATTAATCTCTGCCTCTCTTGTAGTTGTTTTATACCATGTGAGGAGAGGAAACGGGTTCTTCGGCTGCTTTGTTGTGTCATACATAGTGTATCTATTCTTTGTAAATAGGTCTCCACATTTTTGCGCAAATATTCTAGAGGACGTTATCTTTTTCTCCTCTCTGACCTGATCTTCCGGGTTTACTGGCACATCATCTTCCCTAGGTGTTGAAGACTTTGGTTTCGTATCCAATTTCGTGTCAATGAAAAAGGCTTCACTTCATAATCTAATTTAATGTGTCTGCATTCTCCCTTTCTTCATACACCTGGTCTATTATTGTTATTCTATTCCAATGGTCATTTAGTACCCATATTGTTAATGCAAGCAATAGGACAAGCAGAATCCCTGCAAATGCTTTCCTTTTCAATGCTCTCCTTCCCGTCATCTTTTCTGTAAAAAATAAAAATGCACCTCTTAGCATCTATATAATTTTATTTAAACAGATTCAATAAAAGTAAAAATGTCCTTCTAGTCTCTCATCTCTTTTTACCTCCTTATTTTCTCGCTACCTTCCTTTTATCATCTTTTATTTTTAATTCGCCTCAGTTTGTTTCACTTTTGTTATGGTTAAATCATTTAGTTGCTGAAGTTTATTCACGCTTTAATTTGCCCTTGTCAATTCCATGTTGGTCGGGGTCAACTCAAGTCTCCTTCAAGTTCACAAATCTTACTCCCGCTCCAAGGAGACTTCAAGTTGAGTCCAAGTTCATGACTATATTTCATAATAGTTCTCTACTTATTATAGATCACCTTTTTTATTTTATACTTGTGGCCCATTGTAGATGTTCAGGTTTTGTTTAACGTTGTTTGACAGCCAGGTCTTATTCTTAAAGCTTATTTTAGCCATATGCCTTGGCAATCGCCTGCCCCAGTATCATAAATCGGTTTATGCGGTCTCTCCTAAAATGTTGCGGGGGTTTTATGATCTTTTAAGTCCCAGCATCGATACATAATTCATGCCTTCACAGTAGGTGTCTGCTTCTTGAAGGATAAGGGTCAATTTGGATCAAGGTGAAATTTTAATTCTCAACCAGAAATAAATGTCTTTTTGACCAAATTCCATTATTGTCTAACTCAACCGTGTGATCATCGATTACTCGCACGATCGTGTCTCTTTTAGTAATAAGTAGGTATGCACCGAATCCAGATTTTTTAGGTTCGGCCGAATCCCGAATCCACCGTTTAAGATTCGGCCGAATCCGAAACCGAATACCGAATCCTACTCGCATCCTTATTCCAACACAGTAAAACACATTAATGAAGTAAAAAACGTCCACAGCAGTGTATTTTTCATTTTATTCAATTTTAACTGTACATTATGCCAGGATGACAAGTTGGAAAAACTATTTTGACAATTACCATAAACCTATGCATAATGAAAGCGATGCGTTGCGACACGCTCGTTTTTCCAATAAGCAAGCAGCTCCGCGCTGAAAACCATATTCAACTTTGAGTGAGAAGCTCCGCTCGTCAATGTCACAGTCTTCACACGGCCGTCCAATTACAGTGGAGGAGAGGCGGGACATTACCAAAGCAACCAACCGGCTCACAGCTGAAGCATCACAGCTACCAAGCGCTCGGCTGAAAAACAGCTGGCATTTGGGGTCCTCAAGGCGTTTTCAGCGGTGTTTAAAAGTTTTGGTGTGTCCAGCTGACCGAAAGAAAAAGCTCATCTCCACTTCAGCACCCGATGTGTGTAATCAACGGCTGCGTGACGTCGACCAGCGTAGCGCAAGCCTAGGGTTCGGTTCGGTGGAAAAAAAATCTAGGATTCGGCCGAACCCGAACCCCGCCAAAAAGCCCAGTATTCGGCCGAATCCGAAACCGAATCCTGGATTCGGTGCATCCCTAGTAATAAGGTCTTTAAACGGTTTGTTCGCATCCTTGTTGTAAGGTTTTAATCTGTGTTCTGGTTGTGTCTTGTGTATTTTTGTTATTTGAACTTTTATTTTGATACTCTGCTCTGTTCTGACTTTTATTTTGAAATTCATCATGCCATGTCACGCTTCACACTTCCTGTCTGTTTTTGTATTTAAGCACTTCCTGTATACCTGTTCACTGCTGAATATTACATTTGTAAGTCTAGCCTGTTTCCTGTCTGAACCTGTTATCTGTAAACCTGTAGTCTCGCATAGCCAGATGATTTTCGCTGCTTTTTCTGGACAAAGCCCGCCCACGAGCTGTTTGACCGACATGTCAAACAACCAATCACAGTTTGTTTTGTCTAGCGTCACGTTTCGGACTCCCCACAATAACGAGCCGGCTGGCAACAAGTCAGTTATTGAAATAACCAGCCGCAACCGAATAGCATCTAAATAAACAACATTACTCACCATAGAACAACGTTGTGCACTTCATCAACAGCCACACCAATGAGACGCTCCCGTTAAACATCTGTTTAAAGCATATCTCTTCACTTTTTAACACATACAAGCAATTCAGGAGAACCAAACTTTTAAACTCCACTAACTGCCTCAAGCAAAACTCTTGGACGTCTTTTAGAGAGTCGATGCCGCAAACTTTGCATATTTTTGAAAATCCAATGTTTAGCTGATTATGATAACTGGTCATTATTATCCACGTGAACACGACTGATTCTCTTCCTCAATGGAACGTCAGAGCTTTGTTTTCCAGGGACCGAAACTAATCACGACACTCGCGTCTCCTGGAAATCCGTTTTTTTTTCAACCAATCAAAGACAACTTTAACATTCTCACAGGGTTTCCAGAAAAGTGTATGAAAAACATCAGACAGTCAGCCAACAGTTTGTGAGCGTGACGTCTGAGGCTGAGACTAGTAAACCTGTTACCTGTTTCTTGTTATCTGTATCTGCCTGTGTTTGACCTGTGCCTGTTTTTGGATCTTGTCTGTTTTGCCGCCTGCCCTATGTCGTGGAATTTTAGCCGCATCAAATAATACTCACTAAGAGTCAAAGTCAAGGATCACACAGACACACTGTCGACAGAATTTTCTTTGTCTGAATTTTATATATTCTGCAGAATAGGCTCTCACTCCCTGGTGCTAGAAGTCTAAACCCAAGAGCCCCGATCACAAGGTTGAACACACATTTATAGTAAGATGCTGAAATACGTACAATCATCCGTTTCTACGTCATTTAGAAGATAGCCTTCAGCTGTCAGTGATTAAGAACATAAACAGTTAAACACAAATCTAGTGAAATCATACAACGTATGTCTTGTTCTCAGTACATGATGTTTAAGTCCTTGGACATTGTACTTTGCTCAAAAGACAGAAATAGCATAATTCTGTACGTTAGCAGAAAAAGATGATCTCCATATGAATCACGATTTATGAGCTTATGATTGTAATTAAAAAATGAAAAATAGGATGAATAATATGAAAATAAAAGCATAATAAAAGTCCTCCACTACACTCCTCCCTTTGTATGATTTATTCATAACTTCATTTACTGTCATCGTTACGTAGCTCTAGTTATTACCCTTAACCATAGTGTACATAGAGTTCTGTGCAGTTGTAAAAGCAAAAATGCACACACATAATATGATCATGAACCTCATTTTTGAAAGAAGAAAAATAGTTAGTTTTCTTGAAGAAATTGAGCACAGTTAGAGTTGGGGTCGTGAGCCCTTGATGATTCCGGATTGAGCACAGTTAGAGTTGGGGTCGTGAGCCCTGAGCACAGTTAGAGTTGGGGTCGTGAGCCCTGAGCACAGTTAGAGTTGGGGTCGTGAGCCCTTGTTGATTAGTTTCCTTTGTAGGTTCGGGTTTGGTAGGACCACACGGTGCAGTTGTGCCAAGCTATCCTGATTAAAGATGTCGTGTGCGTGTGTCCAAACCAAACCCAGAATACTGGAGTCGTCCTTCAATACCTTGTGAGCTGTTGCAGTTCTCTCGTGTCGTTCTTCGTATAAACTTGCAGTATACAGGTATCTGTGGTTCCCACCAATACGAAAAAGTGGTCCGTAGCAGTCGACTAGCCGTCCTCCCTTTTGGTTTACACCTTGCAGTCCAGGACCAACCCTCCGGCAAAGGGCAACGTGCACCCAGGTGGCATGCTCCGCGACCTTCACGGCGGTGTGAGTCGTCAGCAGAACCTGAAATGGCCCCGCCCACCGTCTCGCCTTCCAGGATTTCCTCCTCAGGTTTTTCACCAACCCGAAATCTCCTGGTTTGATGTTGTGCAAAGGTCCCTCTGCGGGGCATGGTAGTGCTGCTTTAACCTGTTTTGAGATATTTTGAAGGATAGAAGACATAGAAATACAATACTGCAACATGTCATTTTCATTTCGAAGGGTATCACCTGCCGCCCTGTGTGGTTCCCACCCCATATGTGGGGGTCTTCCAAAAAGTATTTCAAAAGGGGACAATTTAGTTCGGTCTCTGACCCTCATTCTCATGTACATGAGTACATGAGTACTTGTGGTAAGCATTGAACCCAATTCAATTTTGTTTCTTCACACATTCAAACAGTAACGTTTACCTTCTGCTGGTGTCAATTCAATGTAATCCATTATTACATGTGTGAATGGTCCCTCAGGAAATGGGATGCCCCACAGGTGCGGTTTTTACCCCTCTTGCAACATTATTATCCAGACATATATGACAGTTTTCACAATGTCTCTGCGCTACAGGAGAAAAACCCTTTGTGAACCAATTTTGTGCCATGGCTGTCAGCATTCCTCCTTTGGACACGTATTCTAAGCCATGTGTCAACCTAGCAAAATGGGAATAAAAGTGTTTAGGTAAACAAGGTTTTTGATTTGGACCCATCCAAATCCCTTCAGGAGTTTTGGTAGCTCCACGCGATTTCCATAGAGCTATTTCTGTTGGGAGAGAAAATGTTTGCATGCTTATTAGTGACTCCTGTGCTATTTCAGCTTCCTTTTCCTGGGAAATCTGCGTAAGAGAAAAATCAATGTTAGTAGAAATGAGAGATGCTTGCTTTGCCGCTTCGTCCGCGCGTGCATTGCCTCTCGAGACCACGTCCTGTTCCTTGGTGTGTGCTTTGCATTTACACAAAGCTATTTGAGAAAGGAGTGAAATTTCCTCTAAAAGAGAAACAAGCAGTCAATGTAAATGGTTATAGATTGATTAGTAGCAATTTTACAAGCTTGTGTTAGTGCATGCAATTCAGCCACCTGTGCAGATTTGTGAGGTGGTAAGCATCCGGATTCTACAACTTCAAAGTCAGACACAACTGCCCACCCCACCCTGTTTATACCTCTATCATCTCTGGAAGAGGAAACATCCACAAAATATGTGATGGTGCAATTAGGTATGGGTGTGTCAGCCAGGTCAGGCCTTGGTGTACATACTTCCCGTAGAGCAGACAAACAACAGTGTGGTGTACCTTCATCAGGTGTAGGTAACAATGTTGCCGGGTTCAGAACTGTACATCTTTCAACTGTGACATTAGACATTTGTAACAATGCACAGGAATTACGCAGCCACCTTGCTGCAGACAAGTGAGATGTGCGCTGTTCAAGCAGTATATGAGACACAGAATGAGGGACCAACAGACGTAGCTGTGCGTAGCCCACAAACTCACTGCTTGCTTGTACTGCTTTCTCTGCAGCTGCCACTGCCCTCAGACATCCCGGTAGGCCCCTGGCCACCGCATCAAGACGACCTGAAAAATATGCCACTGGTCTCAACTTGTCACCGTGTTCTTGCAACAAAACAGATGTCATACAGCCATTTCTTTCATCCATAGTTTGAATAAAAGGTTTTTTAGGATCTGGCAACCCCAAAGTGGGTGCCTGCTGTAATGTATGTTTTAGTTCCACAAATGCCCTTTCAGCCTTCTCTGTCCATCTTATCTTCTCTGATGGTGCTAAAGGTTTTTCATAAATCATGTCATGCAATGGTTGTTGCATCTCAGAATAGTTAGCAATAAAAGTCCTGCAATAAGATGTCATACCCAAAAATGACATTACTTGTCTCTTTGTAATGGGTTTTGGTATGTTAGCTATCGCCTCTATTCTCTTTGGAGAGAGAGACTTACCCATTGGTGTAATTTCGTGTCCTAGAAAGGTTACTTTCTGGACAGAGCACTGTACCTTCTTGGGGTTGACCTTGTGGCCCTCCTCAGCTAGATGAGTGAGCAACCGTATGGTGTTGTCTGTGCACGACTGCTGAGTCGGTGCCGCCACCAAGAGGTCATCCACGTACTGCAATAAAGCAACATCATCATCCAACACAAGTTTCTGTAATGAACAATGCAATGCAAAGTTGTAAATCGTGGGGCTCTCGCTGTACCCCTCAAATGTAAAAGTAAACGAAAACTGGCTATCAGGATGGACAGGAAACACTGAAAGATGCATTTGAAATATCCACTACAGAAAAACCACTGGCCGTCAGCTGGTATCTGTGAGAGAATTGTGTAAGGGTTCGGCACGTTTGGTGCCCTTACCTGCACCGCAGCATTTACTGCTTGGAGGTCTTGAACAAACCTCCACTCTGTGGGCTGACCTGCATCTCTGACCTTTTGTACAGGAAAAATGGGTGTTCTCACAGGTGAGTTTGGGCAGGGAACAATTA
Organism: Misgurnus anguillicaudatus; assembly: GCF_027580225.2. Classification (NCBI taxonomy): domain Eukaryota; kingdom Metazoa; phylum Chordata; class Actinopteri; order Cypriniformes; family Cobitidae; genus Misgurnus; species Misgurnus anguillicaudatus. The sequence goes on from NC_073357.2 coordinate 64,401,744, forward strand.
TCCCTTTCTCCAATAAGGCCTCAAATACTGGCCTTGTTCCCTCAAGCGCCTCCCTTTTCAGAGGGTATTGAGGTTTGCATGGTCTGTAATCACTCTTTGGGGTGATAACTACTGGTTCACACCCTTTAATCAAACCCACATCATATTTATCTTTAGCCCACAGGTAGTCAGGTACTTTGTCAAGAACCTCTTGCGGTAAATCAATGCTAGCACACGTCATGTGTGCTGGCAAAATGTTTTGTAAATTTGAATCTGCAGAAACAGCTTTCTGTATTACAACGCTCTCTCTCTCAGCAATGAAAAAAGAAACACAACTTCTCCTGTGTGCCGTTATCTGCTCTGAGAACTGCACGTTATCTGACAACATTTCCCAATCAACAGCCTCGCTACAGGCCTTTGGAAATTTACCTGCTTTTTCCCATGGCTGACTGGTATTTTTTGCAATGGAAACATGGGGTACCGAATTTTCAACATCAAAAATTTGTTCTTGCTTTTCTGTCAATTTGAACGAGTGCCACACACCATGAGTCATTCCAGCATTTATGGGTTATAGTCAAACCTTCTGTTTTTACAGAGAACCATTTCTATGAGCTGTGCAATGCATGTTATCAGCTGGAATGACCTCGCTGGCTTGTGGCAATCTTATCTTCCCTTCAGCATGCAACTCTTCACTCATACACAGGCCCATTCATACACATACAACATAGACACACACATAGATGACATTCTGGGATCCCAACAAGAAATATTCAGGCCTTGGTTGTTACGTAAGATGCTAGCATTAATTTTACACATCAAATCCCTCCCCATGAGGTTTACCGGACACGCGTCAGATAAGAGGAACATATGCATAAACTCGTTACCGTCATGCATACAACAGAGTGGAGCAGTAAATTCTTCCCTCACTATATGCCCCGTAGCACTCATAGATGAGTTAAACTGCCCACTCAAGGTGACAAATGGGAATTCATCTTTGCGTATGACAGAGTGAGTTGCATCCAGAGTCTACCTATAAACAACAATACCTGTCCCTCAACCATTATTTCTTATCAATATCAAGCAAAGCAAGTCCTTCATTGCATAGAGCATTTCTTTCCCTATCACACACATCAGAAAAAACAGAATTAGCAAGCAGATAATATGGCATTCGAACCGCAGAAAAAAACAAGATTGGACTTACCCGCCTCTGTACGATGCTCCCCTTCCCCCTCCTGGCTTCAGTCGCCCCTTTCTTTACACGCCGGCAAGTTTCCCGCGCCCGCTTGGAGTTCCTCTGTCCCTTGAGTTTTCAAGAAATGGAAACATTGTGATTTCAAATGTCCTTTCTTCCCGCAATACCAGCAAACTCTTTCTTTTGGGTCTTCCAGCCACTGTTTTCCTCTCCTCTTCTCCCTTTCTTTCTGCTGTCCGTTGTCTCGGAAACGTTGTCCTTGCGAAGAGAAATTTCGCTGGTTGTGTTGTGGCTGTGTCCATTCTCCTATCTTGGCAAAAGCTAAAGATAACTGTTGGTCCGCCTTTCTCTGCTTTTTTCATTTGTCTTCATCTAGCAGGCGTTCAGCGTGCAGAGAATGTGTGACAACCTCGCCCAGTTTTCCCGACTCCCACCCAATGCAGGTTTGTTTTACCTTTGCTGAAATGTCAGGTTGAAGTCCTCCCAGGAACATCTGCTTGAGATAAGATTCCCATGATGTTACGTCTCCCGTGTTGATGTTTACTCCCTCTGGTTTCAACATTCCTGAGCATTGTTCAAATACGGTAGTTAAACGATTCAGATATTCTTCAACCGGTTCATCGGGCTTTTGCTTAGTTTGAGTCAGTCTCTGAGTCTTTACTGTTACCGGGTAGATGTCCTTGAGGGCCTTTGCGATTTGTTCCACAGCATTTCGATAAGGCAGGTTGTGGTCGTGGTTACAGTCAGGGTGTGTGGGTGCGCTGTCATCAGGCCATTTCTCCGTCATTTTCGTTCCCAGCCGGAAACCGTGTCTCTTTTCCAGGATCTTTTTCACTTCCTGGATTCTGGGTGAATAAGTTCGACAAAACTGAATTAATTCTTCGGCCATTACTGTTCCTCCTACCTCAACAGGGGAAAAGTGTCCTCCCATCTCCTGTATTTCCTGCCATCCATAGGGCCTGTACACCAGCATCGGTTGACCTTCCGGCCCTGCGACTTGAATCATGGGTGCTTGAATGCTGGATTTAGCTGTTTGTCTGGTGAACGGCATCTCTGCTGTTTCCTTAGGCCTTGCCTCCCGTTCCTTCTTTATCTGAACATCATCTTTGTTCTGATTCTGGTCCACGTGGCAGTTCTTGCATCGGCGGTGGCGGGGGTGCAATCAGGTAGTGCTTGTCGTGCTGGCTTTTGTATCTGTGCGGCTTGTTGAGCTGGTCGTTGTATCTGTGCGATTTGTTGAGCAGGTGGGGGTGGAGGGCAACGTTGTGGAGGGGGTTGGAGGTCATCGTCCAGAAGCGGTACCCTTGTGTATTGGAAATGTTCCCCAGGTGGGGTACGTGCAGGTGCATAGGGAGGAGGAAAAAACAGAAAGTTAGGTTCATCATGTAATGAATCTGATGTAGGAAAACATTTGCTTAATGTTTAGCTCTGACCTAGTCTGAGTCAGTTCGTCCTTGGTCTTTATCTTACTCTGTGCTCTCATTTCTCTGCCATCCGCAATGATTTTTCCCTTAATAAAATGAGTGCTTTTACACTCAGTGTTCCTTTAGGAGGAAAATCATACCTTTTCTCCCAGATTTTACGCTTTCCAACGCCCCCGTGCCCTTTGATTTGATCACTCGAGCATACACACCATTTTCCAGATCCATTGACTTTGTACTCCCTTTCGAATTACCCTGACCCATGGTCATGAACGAAATAACGCTTACCGTATTATCTATTCAGATGCCACCACAACGGTTCTTTTCCAGATTCCGTCAGCTTTGACTCCAGAAATGGTTGAGACTCTCCCTTCCCTTAGGCCTGGGGTACGGAGCCCGAGACCTCTCGTCTCAGGGGTGATCAGTCAGTCTCTCCCAAACCTTCTGGAGTCTTCAGCTGTGGAATCCGCATCCTCGTCGCCATTATTGTTGTGGAATTTTAGCCGCATCAAATAATACTCACTAAGAGTCAAAGTCAAGGATCACACAGACACACTGTCGACAGAATTTTCTTTGTCTGAATTTTATATATTCTGCAGAATAGGCTCTCACTCCCTGGTGCTAGAAGTCTAAACCCAAGAGCCCCGATCACAAGGTTGAACACACATTTATAGTAAGATGCTGAAATACGTACAATCATCCGTTTCTACGTCATTTAGAAGATAGCCTTCAGCTGTCAGTGATTAAGAACATAAACAGTTAAACACAAATCTAGTGAAATCATACAACGTATGTCTTGTTCTCAGTACATGATGTTTAAGTCCTTGGACATTGTACTTTGCTCAAAAGACAGAAATAGCATAATTCTGTACGTTAGCAGAAAAAGATGATCTCCATATGAATCACGATTTATGAGCTTATGATTGTAATTTAAAAAATGAAAAATAGGATGAATAATATGAAAATAAAAGCATAATAAAAGTCCTCCACTACACCTAAACATTGCCTGTTTTTGGATTATGTTGTGTGGATTTGCCCTACTGGATATGTTTGCTGGCCATTTGGGATTTTACAAATAAACCACCTTATGCACATGGATTCACCTCTCCTTTGCTTCATTTAAGCCAATTCTCCGCCAACAAAATAGCTAGCGTTGTCATGCTGTAACCAGAGGTAAGTATTACACAAGACTGAGACTATGACTTTCTTGCTCAACTACAATGGTCTTTCCATACAACCTTCACTCTGGGGCAGTGGACTTACAGGGTGGTGTTTGAACACAGTGTGCATTTGACTTACGGGCCTCCAGATGGACAGGGGGAACCTGCGGCCGACCTGCGGCTCCCGGTGTGTCGAGGGGACGTCGGGTATGGATGTGCAGAGTTGAACACTTCCCTTACTCCTCCACTCACGGTTCCGGAGATACTGAGCAGGTGCAAACCTTTGAAGAGGCTCCACACAAGGATGGTTACTATATGCAGACGTTATACCAATAACCCTTCATCCAAGAGCAATATTTACAAGGCGGGTTACTCACACTGGTAGATAGATACGCTTCACCACTACCCGCTTTCCGAGCCAGGAAAGGATCCATCACTTTATACTCAGGAAATCCTATTTGCAAATTCCTTCAACCCACGCTCCACCAGGCTCAACGTACTGTGATCTCCTCACGTCTCCTCTGGCCTCGAAGTGGCTTCTGTCAACATAAGCACAGCACGACACTGCAAGCTTTAGGTGCATGCACACACAATGAAGACAAGGACTCACCCACGACACTCCACACACTTTTAGTGAACTACGGACTGAGCCAGAACTCGACCCGGGCCCCCCGTGTGGTTGGTTGGGGGTTATTCTTGGTGGAGGGGAAAAAGTGCCTAAAGGATGGACACGGGACCTCCTGTGTTTACTCTTAATCGTATTCCTCGGCTCACCCACGCTTCTCTCCACTGTGGGGCCGCAACTCGGTGTGCTAGACTCACAACACAATGTCAGGTAATATACTTTCTGCTCCACACTACGAAATACAATCTATGATGTTACTCACGTGTAATTTGCAATACTTCGTGACACTGTAGCCTTCCAGTGCTACTCCCCGGCTCGCCCATGCTTCTCTCCACGGTGGGGCCGAACGCTGATCATCAACTCACAACAAACGTCAGGTAATGCACTCTTCTTAAAGAGCCAGTAAGATGACAATTTTAAGCATCCTATCACTATTTATAAGTCCCGGACAACAGGTTTAAACGCATGCACTCTGTCAGTTGACCAATCAGAGCAGAGTAGGCTACTGAAAGGTGGGGTTTAGGCAGGCTGAGTCGTTGAATGGCTTCACACGAATCGTTTGGGGATCTCTGAGAAATGGGAAATTTTTAATTTATATTTTGAGAAAATTACAGTGTTTTTTGACCTTGCCTTTGCACACAATGCACAGATCACAGTCAGTCTCACAGACCAACAACAGTGCAACATGTATTGACCTCGTGCTAACATGATTTACTGAGAAGACATTGTCAACATCAATACACATCATTCATCATTAATCCAAGCAATAAAAACGGCGATTGAAACTACATTTATTTAAGCATTTATCTAAAGTAACCGGGTCATAGCAAAACCGTAAATAAGCATGCATTAGCCGTTTGCTAACGTGACTCTCTGACAATAAATTAACAGTTTAAACACACAACATCATTCATCATTAATCCAAACAATACAAACAACGATTGAAACTAACAATTTTACACTCATTTAAGCATTTATCTAAACTAACCGGGTCATAGCAAAACCGTAAATAAGCATGCGTTAGCCGTTTGCTAACGTGACTCTCTGACAGTAAATTAACAGTTTAAACACACAACATCATTCATCATAAATCCAAACAATACAAACGACGATTGAAACTAACAATTTTACACTCATTTAAGCATTTATCTAAACTAACCGGGTCATAGCAAAACTGCTTGCTATCGTGGCTCTGACAGTATATAAGTTAGAGTTTAAACAACGATATCATTCATCATTAATCCAAGCAATAAAACGACTATAGACATTTTACACTCATTTAAGCAAGTATGTAGCTATAATCATACTTACAGGTTGTGGTTAGGAGACGCATGTTGTTCCAAATAAAGTGGGTACTGAACCATCTTGCATTGCCAAACGTCTAAATCCCTCCGTTAAAAATTAATTTTAACCACTGATTCTTCACAGCCAGACACGTTTAGAATATCCCTCCTTGAAAAAGTCTCCTTTGGTAGTGAAAACAACAAAAGCTGTAAACAGCGTGAGCTGATGTTTACACTCACACACTAGCTAGCTGTGGGCGGGTCATAGTTTTCGTTTCTCCCGCAGGCAAGGCTGTAGGCGGAGATTAGTATCTCATGTGACGTGGATAAGTTCGTGTGACGTGGATAATATCAGGAAGAAGACTCACTCCCTATAACGACTCGTTTCAGCGATTCAGAGTCGACTCCCTGCTTTAGAAGCCAATAACTTTATTAATCGTGCACTTTTTGGTTCAACTACTTTACACGTTGTTTACATTGATGGACAGCTACACGACACACTGCAATAAAGGTTAGTTTCGATTTTAGATCTGTGTGGCTCTTTAATACTTTATAATAAACGTAGTTTGTTACTCATGTTCCTTGATGACACTCTGCTGTTCTTGTTCCTGTTCACAGCTGGTTCTCCACTGTAGATCACCCTCGACGACAACTCCAATAAGTGCTCTCCGAAATTACTATTCCCACAAGGGCACGACATGAAAGCACATCCGCATCATAACAGTGACCGTTCTTCACTTACTCAGTCCAGTGACTTGTATTATTGATGCTTTCTTCTCCCAGTAATACAACCTCTGTTTCTTCTTATACAGGCTTTGCCCAGACCTCCGTTCTTTCCACACCGTGACCTTTTTTTCTTTCTTTTCCGTGACCACACACCGCACAACACACGTAGTGACAAGCACTTTTTCCGTGGTGCTCCTTTAATAGCCACAACTCCTCCCTTTTCGCCTCTTTTGGCTACCGCACTCTTTCCACTTGCTTTAAGCGATCCCCGGATCAACGGCGCCTTCCGGCTCTTCAAAGGAAGTGTGAGTTCTGGTCCGCCCTTGGCGGAAAGGAGCTCGCCCCGAAATCAACCGCCCTAGGCGGAACTGCATCTGCCCAAAGTCAACCGCCCTCATCCTGTGTTTCTATGGGCCTATTTATATGTCTCCTCTTCATACATCCTCCAATCACAAGTTACCACTTTTAATCCGCACACCTGTTGCTCCTAAACCCCTGATTGTGTTGCCTCAGAAACCAGGAAGTGAAGGTGTTTGGAAAATGAGGTCCGGGCGGAAACCATCTTCGGGCGGAACCAATCTCGGCCGCTTTTGGTTCCGCCCTATAATAGTCACCCTGTGACACTTCTATTAATGTAAAGCTGCTTTGAAACAATTAACTATTGTGTAAAGCGCTATATAAATAAAATTGAATTGAAAAAAAAAATACTACTCCACCTTTAAGGTCGTACAGGACTTCAGCAAGACTCGCTCTCTCAGGTAAGTGTTCTAGGTTTGCTCTCTCTACTGCTTCACCTTTAAGGTCGTACAGGACTTCAGCGAGGTAAGTGATACTGAACTCGCTCTCTCAGGTAAGTGTTCTAGGTTTGCTCTCTCTACTGCTTCACCTTTAAGGTCGTACAGGACTTCAGTGGGGTAAGGCAAGGCAAGGCAAGGCAAGGCAAAGTTTATTTGTATAGCACATTTCATACACAAAGGTCATTCAAAGTGCTTTACATAGAAATGAGAAAACAAAAATCAAAGATACATGAATTTAAAATATCAATTAAAAGAAAATAAATGTGATTTTAATAAAAACTGTTTAAATGTGTGAAAAAGAATAAAACAGGAATAAAAGTATAAAACAGTTAAAAATAAGAATAAAAACAAGAGAAATGAAAAGAATTAAAATAGTGCATATAAAATATAGTGCAATCAGTTTGGACGCAGCATAGTGCTCATTCAGTAAATGCATAGCTAAACAGATGTGTTTTGAGTCTGGATTTGAATGTGGCTACTGTTGGAGCACATCTGATCTCTTCTGGAAGCTGGTTCCAGCTGCGACTGGCATAATAGCTAAAAGCTGACTCTCCTTGCTTTGAGTGAACCCTTGGTATTTCTAGCTGATGTGATCCTAATGATCTGAGTGATCTGATAGGTTTGTATTCAATGAGCATATCAGCAATGTATTGAGGTCCTAGTCCACTGAGTGATTTATATGCCATTAATAATACTTTAAAATCAATCCTAAATGTAACTGGTAGCCAGTGTAGCGACCTGAGGACTGGTGTGATATGTTCATATTTTCTGGTTCTGCTCAGAATCCTGGCAGCAGCGTTCTGAATGAGCTGGAGCTGTCTAATGGTCTTTTTGGGAAGGCCAGTGAGGAGGCCATTACAATAATCCACCCTGCTGGTGATGAAAGCATGCACAAGTTTCTCTAAGTCTTGTCTGGAAACAAAGCATCTAATTCTTGCGATATTTTTGAGATGATAGTATGCTGATTTAGTTATTGCTTTGACATGACTGCTGAAACTAAGGTCAGACTCCAGAATCACACCAAGATTCCTGACTTGATTTTTAGTTGTTTGACCCCTAGCGTCAAGGTATGCATTCACCTTGAGAACTTCATCTTTGTTTCCAAACGCAATGACTTCAGTTTTCTCTTTGTTTAACTGAAGAAAGTTTTGGCACATCCAACTGTTAACTTTGTCAATGCATTTGCACAGGGAGTCAATGGGGCTATAGTCGTTAGGGGATAGAGCTAAGTAGATCTGGGTGTCGTCTGCATAACTGTGATAGGCAATTTTGTTCTCTCTCATTATTTGGCTTAGTGGGAGCATATACAGGTTGAACAGGAGTGGCGCAAGAATTGAGCCTTGCGGGACTCCGCATGTCATGGATGTCCACTCAGATTTATGGCCACCTATACTTACATAATAACTAGGGATGCACCGAATCCAGGATTCGGATTCGGATTCGGCCGAATACTGGGCTTTTTGACGGGGTTCGGGTTCGGCCGAATCCTAGATTTTTTTTCCACCGAACCGAACCCTAGGCTTGCGCTACGCTGTTTGACGTCACGCGGCCGTTGATTACACACATCGGGTGCTGATGTGGAGATGAGCTTTTTCTTTCGGTGAGCCTTAGGGGCTGGACACACTAAAACTTTTAAACACGACTGAAAACGCCTTGAGGACGCCAAATGCCAGCTGTTTTTCAGCCGAGCGCTTGGTAGCTGTGACGCTTCAGCTGTGAGCCGGTTGGTTGCTGTGGTAATGTCCCGCCCCTCCTCCACTGTAATTGGACGGCCGTGTGAAAACTGACATTGATGAGCGGAGATTCTCACTCAAAGTTAAATATAGTTTTCAGCGCGGAGCTGCTTGCTTATTGAAAAACGAGCGTGTCGCTTTCATTATGCATAGGCTTATGGTAATTGTCAAAATAGTTTTTCCAACTTGTCATCCTGGCATAATGTAAAGTTAAAATTAAATAAAATGAAAAATACACTGCTGTGGACGTTGTTTACTTCATTAATGTGTTTTACTGTGTTAATGCATAAGGATGCGAGTAGGATTCGGTATTCGGTTTCGGATTCGGCCGAATCTTAAACGGTGGATTCGGGATTCGGCCGAACCTAAAAAATCTGGATTCGGTGCATCCCTAATAATAACCTCTCCCTTCTAAGTATGACTTGAACCATTTCAGGACCACCCCAGAAAGTCCGACCCAGTTTTCCAGCCTGTCAAGAAGTATGTTGTGATCGACAGTGTCAAAAGCAGCACTGAGGTCGAGTAGCACCAGCACTGATAGTTTGCCTGTGTCTGTGTTGAGGCGAATATCATTTATTATCTTTATGAGCGCTGTCTCTGTACTGTGGTGTGGTCTGAAACCAGATTGAAAAATGTCAAAGTAACCATTAGAAATTAAGAATTTGTTCAGCTGATTGAAAACAACTTTTTCAATGATCTTGCCTATGAAAGGAAGATTTGAGATTGGTCTGTAGTTGCTCAATACAGTGTTATCTAGGTTGCTCTTTTTCAGGAGGGGCTTAACAACTGCAGTTTTAAGGGACTTTGGAAAAGTCCCAGAGTGAAGTGATGAATTTACCACTTTTAGGAGATCTGCTTCTAAACAGTTAAAGACACTTTTGAAAAAAGATGTTGGGAGTGTGTCAAGGGCACAGGTTGATGTTTTAAGATGCTGTACTGTTTCTTCCAAAATTTTACCATCAACTGCTTCGAAATCAGACATCGTAACTACTTTCTGATGTTGTGGTCTGATTTGTCTGACCCCGGCGCAGCTCAAGGATGTGCTGATCACCTTTCTGATATTATTGATTTTCTCAGAGAAGAAGTTAGCAAACTCACTACATTTGCTGTCTGAGAGCATTTCACTTGGAATGTGACTTGGGGGGGTTGTTAGTCTCTCTATAGTAGCAAAAAGAGTGCGTGTGTTATTTATGTTTTTGTTTATAATATTTGAAAAGAAAGTCTGTCTAGCTTTGCCTAGTTCCACACTGAAAGCACGAAGGCTGTCTTTATAGATATTATAATGGACTACAAGTTTTGTCTTCCGCCACATGCGCTCAGCTTTTCTGCATTGTCTCTTCATATTCTGCACCTCTGTTGAGTTTCTCCAAGGTGATTTTTGCCTGCCATTCTTCTTCCTGACTTTTACAGGAGCAATATCATCGATTACACTCTTAACTTTCGAATTAAAGGAATCAAGGAGAAAATCAACAGAGTCTGCAGATATGCTTGGTGTTAAAGATATAGCCTTCATAAATAGCACACTGGTGTTCTCATTTAAGGATCTCTTTTTGACAGACACAGATCTAGTTTCAATAGTAGGAGAGATTAATATATCAAAGAAAATACAGAAATGATCAGACAGTGCTACATCCTTAATAACAACTGATGAAATGTTTACACCCTTACTGATAATTAAATCTAGAGTGTGTCCACGATTGTGTGTGGGTCCATGTACATGTTGAGTCAGATCAAAAGTATTTAAAACAGCTGTGACATCTTTTGTCATAATGCTTTCTGGCTTATCTATGTGAATGTTAAAATCTCCAGCAATAGCAAAACAGTCAAACTCTGAGGAAATCGTTGATAACAGTTCTGTAAAGTCCTCAACAAATGCTGGAGAGTATTTTGGGGGCCTGTAAATAATGATCAGTAGAATGTGTGGAGTACCTTTCAACACAATACCTAGATGTTCAAAAGACGGGTAATTCCCAAATGACACTTGCTTACATTGATAGACATCTTTAAAAAGAGCAGCAATACCTCCACCCCTCCTAGCAGTTCTGCAGAAACTCAAATAGGTAAAGTTAGGAGGGGCTGTTTCATTAAGGACTGTTGCACTGTAGCTTTCTTCTAGCCATGTTTCATTTAGAAACATAAAATCCAGGTTGTTTGTGGCTATTAAGTCGCTGACTAGAAGTGATTTGTTTTTAAGTGAACAGATATTTAAAAGTGCTAACTTAATAGTACAATTTTTTTCCCTAACAGAGATCTTAGTTTGACAAGTCACAGGCAGCAGATTAGATTGATTTGCCACACGATTTGATCTAGCCTTACACTTTCTATCATGTACTAAAACAGAAATAGAGAAAGATATTAGGCACACTGAGTTCCTGCTTTTGTAAACATTTGATAAAAGTATTAGTATTCTCATAGCAGGAACCCGACACACATCACTGAGAGCCATTATCAGTTGTTTTTGGTTCACCTACAGCAGATGGAGGAGGGTGGGTGCCTTGGCGTTGTGTCAGAGACCGAAGAGCTCTCACAGGACGAGGAGGGGGAACTGGGCCCACTGGCTTTGGGGGTTTTGGGGCTTGCTGTTTTCTGGTTGAAATCTGTGGGCTTGCAGCAATAGAGTGGGATAGTTTAGTTCCAGCATAAACCAGTTCCTCCATTTTTCCGGAGAAGGTCAAAAGCGGGGATGCTGGAGAGAGGAATGACATATCTAGTGAAGAGTCCTGTTGTTCTGATGTGACCGGAGGCTGTGATATGTTGTCCTGGTTTCCCTGGCTGTTTTCCAGAAAGTCGTCCTTGGGTGCTGAATCTTGGAGCCGTTCTAATCTGACACAGTCTGACTGTAGTAAGCTCTGTGGGCATGACTCAGCTGAGATTGTGTCCATAAGCAGTGGTTGTTGTGGCTGAGTGGTGTTATCTCTGTCCTTGTGGGATATGTCAACATTATGTCCATTCAGGTGCTGGAAAGAAGTCCTGTGGTCATTCATACTCTGTCCAGGTGTGTGTGTGCCATTCAGGTTGAGTGGATTGGCACACACTGCTGAAGGATGATGAAGGGAGAAATAGATGTTGTCCTTTAGAACTCTTGCACCCAGCCTGTTTGGGTGGATGCCATCCTGTTTAAATAGTTGTCTCCGACTCCAGAAAAGATTGAAGTTGTTGATAAAGTTCAATCCTTTTATGTTGCAGGTTTTTTGCAGCCATGTATTAAGTCCAAGCAAACGTGAAAACCTATTTGTTCCTCTTGCTGGAAGTGGTCCACTGATGAACGGCTGAGCTTTTACTGTTCTGAGTGTTTCAAAAAGTTTGTTGAAATCCCTCTTAAGGAGTTCAGATTGCTCTTTGTGAATATCATTCTTCCCTACATGAATGACAACTCGATTTACAGTCTTATGTTTCATCAGAATGTTCTTAAGTTCCCTGTTTACATCAGAAACGGTTGCTTGTGGAAGGCAGCACGTAGTTGAGTCTCTGTTGCTATAGTTTCTGATTATTGAGTCACCCAATATCAGAGTTCTGGGCTCGGATGCGCTCTGCGCTGAGTGCCGCTGTCTGCTCGATCTTGAGCGGCAGTTAGCATCAGTGTTAGCTGCTGGCTGATTTGATCGGTGTTTAGTCACATTTATCACATTTGGGGATTCCTCACTCATATTCATTAATACTTCAAATCTGTTCTCAAGATGTATAGGTGGTGGTAGAAAGTCAGTGTTTGCAATCCTTGTCCTAGCTGTATCTGGCGTAGAGGAAGCTATTGCGGCAAAATGTGATGCTCGTGACAGTCTGATTTCTTGAGTGATTTTGGGTCTTGCTCCCTGTTTGTACCATTGATTAGTGTGTTGATCATTAGATTTATGGGACTCACCGGCTGTTTGCTGAGGGCGTCCATGATGACGAAGCTCTGTTGTGTGTTCCGTCTGGTTTGGTAGTCCTGTAAGTAACTTTGTTTCAAGAACAGCAATCCTTTGTAAAAGTCTGTGGCAGTTTGTGCAGCAAGTAGATTGTTGATGAGGCATTCCTTTTTCTTATCCTTTTGAATGAAGGCAGCTGTGTTTTTCCTTCTGGAATGTAAGCTGATGGCGGTGGGAGGCTAGACGGATGAAAAATTCCACTTTTTTGTAATCCTCCAGTCCCGAAAGTTTGTAAATTGACGTTGATGCCAAGCTTTGTTGTTTGAGCACTATACTGATTTGCTGAAGTTAAAATTATAAGATAAAATATAAAAGCGATAGAGCAAAGCGCAGAGCAGTAAGCAAAAGCGTCCGAACAGTAGCAGAGCAGGAAGTGATACTGAACTCGTTCTCTCAGGTATGTGTTCTAGGTTTGCTTTCTACTGCTTCACCTTTAAGGTCGTACAGGGCCTCAGCGGGGTAAGTGATACTGAACTCGTTCTCTCAGGTAAGTGTTCTAGGTTTCCTTTCTACTGCTTCACCTTTAAGGTCGTACAGGGCCTCAGCGGGGTAAGTGATACTGAACTCGTTCTCTCAGGTAAGTGTTCTAGGTTTGCTCTCTATTGCTTCACTTTCAGGGACATACAGGACTTAAGTGGGGTGAATAGCACTAGGCTCGCATATGGATCTTAGCGAGTATGTATAGAAACCATACGTCACCTCTCGTCGTTGTTCCAAGGCAAGGAAGGGATTGTACCACTTCCAGCTGCTGTGTGGGGGGCCGCTGATGGCCGGCGAGGTCTAGGTTTGTGGCTCCAGGCGGCTACACACCACAGGTACGTGCGGCAAGATGGCACAGATGCCTTCGTCCTTTCTGGGAGTAAGGCAGAAATCTGGGAGATAGCAGGGGCCACCAGGCTCACCTCACAACGCAGCACAACACACCACAGCCACTTCCACTGATTTCTCTTCTCAACAATACAGCCTTTCCCACAGTACCTTTACTGATGTTCTCACTGTTCTTTCGTCAGGTTCCTGCCTGGGGTCGGCGTTACGGACGGGCAGATAGGTATTAGATGGCCGTCGCCTGCGGCAGTTCACGCCTTCTCCTACCGGACTCCTCTCTGCCTGAGGGGGCGAGTGCAGACAACAAAGGACACGGCACAACACTGCAAAAGCTTTAGGTGTACACACGTCAAAGGTTTGTTTGTTTGTTTGTTTGTTTTTATTTGACAATAAAAGTTAAAACAGATACAATCAAGCCCAAAAGACCTGTTCATACACATCTTAAAATAAACTGTCGAGGATAAAAATACACAAAAAGCCTCAGGCTTATTTCCATTGTGGTCCTCATATATTCAAGAATGGACAAACAGTTCATAATGGGAATGAAATCAACACCAGCACATCAACATTTCATATAATATTCTATTTAAAAACCTAATTAAATAGCCATTCCTTAACCTCTCTTTTAAAAAGACCTTGTTCCTTAATTTGTTTTAAACAGTCAGGCAATTCATTCCAAGCAGCTGCGCTAGAATACAAAAAAGAATTTTTCCCACTTAAACTTTTAAACCGACACAAATATATATTATTTATCCTAGCCCTTGTAGAAAAACCATGAACATCTCTTACAAACACATAGTAATCATAAAAGTATTTTGGAACATTTCTCTGTAATATTTTGTGTACCATCTTCAATTTAAGAAAAGTTACCCTTTTTTCCACCTTTAAAAACCCTATTTCCTTAAAATGACTATTAGTCAGATGTCTTTGTGGATGAAGCCTCAGAATAATTCTACACAACTTATTTTGAGCAGTCTGTAATTTACTCTTAACTCGTTTCGTGGAGCCACTATACCAAAAAGTTGCCGCATAATCAAAATATGATTGTACTAATGCCCCAGCTAACATTTTTAAAGTTTGTTTATCTAAGTAAACAGCCTGTCTTGCTAAAAATTTTATTCTATTACATACTTTAGAATGTGCTAAAACAGCCATACTTTCCCCTGTCAACGTATTATCCAACATACATCCTAAATATTTAACTTCCTGCTTAGAGGTAAGAATCACCTCTCCAACCCTTACTTCTAATTTGGAACTTTTCCTCAATTTAGCCGCAGAACCAAATAAAATAACTTCAGTTTTCCCTAAATGTAAAAACAACTTATTTTGAAAAAACCAGTTGGATATTTTCACAATCTGTCTACTTAGTTCATTTTCTATTATTTCTTTTTTCTCATCAGGTAAACTCACCCCACTGCACTACACACACTTCAGTGACTTTAATAAGGGCCACACTGCACTCCCAAATGGCGGTAGGCCCTGGAGGGGAATTCGGTTGCTTGCACAGACAATGATCCACTGATGGCGGGTGACCGTCCACAACACCCGGCTGCCTCACTTTACCCGTTTCTCCATGATGAGGCCGCTGGACAGCTGTACACACTCCCAAACACCGTTACACATTTGTTTACACGGGTGAATGACAATGTACTCCACTTTACTCACTGTCCAGATGCTCTTAATCCTCTTCTTTCTTCCTTTCAGCACTCCTCTGAGATTTCAAAGAGAGAGACGCTTTCACTCTGGCTCAACATCAATGTTTCCAGCAACCTTCAGTATAAACACACTCCAAGACAACGTTTACGCTCGGTTGTACAGGTAACAAGGTGACAAGACGTGTACTCCACTTTACTCACAATTCAGTCGTCCTTCATCCTCCTCCTCCTTCATTCAGCGCTCCTCAAACGACACGCTTTCACTCCGTCTCAACTTCAATGCTTCACAGCAACCTTCAGTGCAAGCACACACCACCGGTAAGTATACTTCACATCAACTTCATTAATTTGCATCAAACCTGTTCTAGAGCTTGTCTCAATCGTCCTATTCGCAAAGCGAAGACGCTCAATGCCGCTGCCTGTAAACCCCTGCTGCAGTATTCCAGTATATCGTCCCGCCTGTACGTTCGTTAGCCCAAAGACAACCGCACTTCCTGTTTCTGTAAGCCGCTTTAATCCTCACCACGGCATCCAATTCACCCAACCAGCGATCGCCATGTTGTTTGATACACCTGCTACAGGTTACGCTGATTTGGGGTTTCCCTGGGGTTACCCGGAAGTGACGGTGTTTTCGTAAATTGGTCCGGGCGGAACTTTTCTTCCTATCCTATCCTCGTGACACTAACAGTGATGCTAATAGCCATTATAGCTGCTACTACAGTGAGAACAGCTGTGATTGTTCACATTGTTGAGACATTTATAATTGTATGATTGATTGAGACATGTACATTGAATATTGTTGTATTGTTTTATTACAGTTTTCACCGCAACATGTTGATGAAAATAGAGTGACAGTAAATGATCAACCTTACTAAGACTCTGTCTTCATTGGCTGTGGTTTAACTTGGTATTTAGTCAGAGTTTCAACACACTGCATGAGAACACTACACCCAATGCGTGTCTTCGTCTTTTGAAGTTTTTGATCCGTCGGTATAAACCACAATTCCCTTTAATAGCTCCATCTCTGCTTTTTGTCATTTTCGCTTTTCTTTATTCCTGATTTTTAAATTTGGATCTAAGAGTATATTTTCCCATCTCTGCCATCGAGAGTTAAATGCTTTTGCATCTTTCACTTTATTCGTAGTCAGATGTTCCATTACCAGTTCGTCCGAATTTACAAAAATCTGCTTTCCTCTCGCTAGACCCTGTAATTCTGGGTATCTTTTTGCCAGCGCCGACAAGCTTTTTTCTACAGGGAGAAATTTTAATTCATGCGTTTCCCAATTTCCAGTTAGAATTCTTATAGGCATGCTGTTTTTT
The DNA here is from genome assembly GCF_027580225.2 of Misgurnus anguillicaudatus. Classification (NCBI taxonomy): domain Eukaryota; kingdom Metazoa; phylum Chordata; class Actinopteri; order Cypriniformes; family Cobitidae; genus Misgurnus; species Misgurnus anguillicaudatus. The sequence continues at coordinate 64,418,365 of NC_073357.2, forward strand.
AAATTTCTGGCTATTAAGACACCGACGACCGTGAGACACGTTCAACAGATAATGGGTTTGTTAAACTATGTAAGGGATGTAATTTCGAAGTTTAGCCAAATGGCAAAGCCAATATATGTGGCCATTAAAGGGAACAAATTGCAATGGACAGAAGAAGCAAATTATGCGTTGCGCAAATTACAGACGGCAATCTTAAGGGGATCGCACACTGGCCGCGCAGCTCAGCGCCGCGCAATCGAACACATTGTTTTCTATGAGTATACGCACACCGGCGCCGGTGTTTAAATTCCTTGTCGCGCCACTCACATAGTTTAACATTAAATAACATCATATGTGTCCCACATCATTAATGATTAACATTGACTGCTAACGTATATTTTACATTTTGAAGTAGACGCTATCTGACGAAGCTCGCGCTATTTAATGTGCACTTCCAGTTTACAATACCTCCGAGTTCTCCTAGGCGCGGCGCTGAGCTGCGCGGGCGGTGTGCGATCCCCTTTAGACTCAGGACAGCTAGAGAGAAGATCAGATGAAAAAGATTTAGAAGTGAATCTTGAAATAGATCCAAATGGTTATCAATTAATGTCATTAATACGTTCCTTCATTGTTTGGGTAATTCCACGATTACCCGCTGAGATCCAAATTCCTAGAAATTCAACCATCTCTATCATTAACTCACATTTTTTTAATGTTAATGTCTCTTCAGCGCCGTTTCAACTGTTTTTGTGTGTTGCGTCTCATCGGATACTATTAAGATGTCATCTATATAAATCTCTACCGGTAAGTCTTTTAATATATCCATCATCACACTCTGGAATACCACTGAGCTGTTTAAATATCCATGTGGCAGCTTACAGTAACAATATGATTTATTGTTAACAGTAAACGCAGTTTATTCTTGACTTGTCTCTGTCAGCGGTTGTTGTGGGTAAATGTGACTGAGAAGTTGTGAGCAGATGTAAACACTCAAGAGAAGTCGGATGAGTTTGAAAAGATGGGATTTTTTTATTTACCCCAATTCAGGCCAAATAAAGGCAATAAAAATCATCAACATTAAAGAAGAAAAAAACTATTGAGTAAGAAAGTAAATTGACATGAGAGTAAAAAAAAACTTTTTTGCAGCTGCTTAGAAACAGAGCTTAAAAAGAAATCACTTTTAAGAGCCTACAACAGACTTATGTCTTCACCTCTCAAAGACTGACACTGTTCGTCTAGATATAGACCTGAAACACACCTCTGAAATTGGCACATACCAACACATAATACAATACAGGGGTGCCTCAGGTGAGCAAACAATAAAACCTTAACAACAGCCAAAATACTAAATATACAAAGCTAGAAAATTGCAGACCATTATTTTTATAATGCAAGCTCATATTTGGCAAAGCCACAATATATATTTACAGCTAATAAATTAAATTAAATGAATAAATCAAACTCTGGGTCACTTCCTGTTGACCCAGAAGTTATAGCGTAATTTCAAGCTATTTGAACCTGCCAATTGCAGCAAACTTCCCTTTAAACAGACCAAACGTGATATGCTGGTAAGACACAATGATGGTACGTTGAAACTCTGTTACCTTTTAAACTAAATAAACAGACACATAATTAATAAAAACATGTTTTGCGTAGTTATTGTGATCAGCTATTGTTGTGAAGTGAATGGCATGAATTGAACAGTAAGAGATGTATAAATGGCTGTAGCTATAGCATATGAATCATTGTAGTGTTAGATGTCAAAAATGTGCACACAAAAGTTACGGGATAACTGAGTGTATTGATGAATATAATTAACAAAGGATTAGAAACAGTATGATGGTTAACGAAATACATAAACACACTATACCAACATATAAAGGTAACATACTCAGTCTTTACCTTATGGTAGGTAGCGCTCCGCTACCGTGATGGTAGCTATGCGCTCCATCACAGCGGTATTGACCAAAAGCCATTTGCTAGTTCCCTTTCAGTTGGTCACTAAGACGTCACGTTGTGACGACGAATTGGGAACCACTTCGTGGGGACCTATCCGCTTCGAGAAACTATTAAAAAAACAATAAAATTGGCATGCAGGTATTTGCATCTGCCGGCGCCGCGCAAGTATTTAACGAGAGGCAGGTGCAGATACCAAAATACTTTTTTTTGCTTCGAAAGCCGGTAGATCAACTGCTATTGAGAAGCAGAGATAGCATTTAAGCGGAGGCTCGCAGAATTCCACCTCTTTACTTTCACTTTGAACTTGAGTTTGAGTGTGTGCGTTGCTCTCCCCTGTGTGCTTCATCAACTCAGCACAGCATTAAAGAGTGATTTCCCTAAAAGAGCAGTACGAGTTGAATTTGTGTCTTTTTAAAGACAGCCATTCTCTCATGTCACGGCAAGTGCGTCTTTTTAAAGATGTCATTTTGCCGTGCGTTTCGGAGGTCCTGGCACGATCTCCGTCTCTAATGCCTGACTGTGCACGTTGAGGCTGGGTTCATGGAGGGGGCCGTCTATTTTCCTTGTAATGGCCACGTTCGCTCGGGTGGTGGCAGCGGTTGGTTCAGAGTTGTCTCAGTCGCCATCTCCCCAGCCGTTCCACCTTTTGATTGGTACTCGAGTCTGCAAAATCTGCGCAGCCCTAACCTCCCGTACCTTTCTTTCCCGGGGTTCATGATGGTTGGTGTGGTCGTGGAAAACCCGTTTTCCTCCTTAACCCGCCCGTTAAGCCATCACCTCTCATCTCTCTTGACGGTGAGGCCGCTAAGGGTAACGCTGCTCCCAAACGACCAGCCACCCTTCCCTCATGTGCCCTCTGGGCTGTGGGGAGGCGGTCTCTGCCATGCACGCCGTGGCGTTGCTGAAGGTTCACCAGGCAAAAGCACTGAAGGTTCTGCACAGGGGAGGTCACGATCTGGCGGTGTATTGACCTGGCGTTGAGAGCATCCATGATCACCGCACGAGCCATTGGACGTGCGATGTCCACTCTGGTGGTCCAGTAATGCTATTTTTGGCCGTGTCTTGTGGACATGAAGGAGGTAGACAAGAAACATCTCCTGAATGCTTCGATTACCTTGACCGGCCATTTCGGCAATGCGACTGAGAGCATCATACGACAGCTCTCGGTCGCTCTAGAGCAGACTGGGGCTAGATAACACTTTCACTATTTCAGACAAAAATAAAAATTTGATAATTTATGTATTCTATATAATATAAAAAATGTTGGGTTTCTGTCAACCAAGTGTTGGATCAAAAAGGGAAAACCCAAACCGTTGGGTTGGAATTTAACCTATTCCTGGCGGGTTTAAACCAAAATGCTATGTTATTTTGTCCCATTTTTGACCCAGTGCTGGGTTGAACATTAGCCAGGATATTTTGTGACTGCAGGGTTACTATTGTGTAATGATGATGTATATCATTTGTGATAAATTAGTAAAGCAAATTGGCAGATTCTTTTTCTTTAGGCAAAAGAAAAAGTACATAAATAAGATGTTTATTTACTTGTTAACCGACTTAAATAGCCTTAAAACAATTTGAAGCTATTTGAAATTAGAGGCAACAAGTGTATTTTAAACACAATAATCAAAGATGCATTATACTTGTAGCATCAGGTGAAGTTTTTGTTTTAAATTGGGTTTGTTTGTTTGTTCTATAATGTAAATATCATAATTACATTTGTTCTATAATTTCAAAATTTTAAGAAAAAACCAAGTGGTCTGACTTCAGGTTTGTGAAATTACAGTAAGTTAAAGACATAATTCACCCAAAAATGAAAGTTCTGTCATCATTTACTCTCTCTCTCTCTCTCTCTCTCTCTCTCTCTCTCTCTCATGTTGCTACAAACCTGTTATAAATTTCTTTGTTCTACCAGAAAATCTCAGGAGACAGATTAACAGTTCATTTGAATTTATTTAACAGTGATAAACAGCAATGTTTAAGGGTGGAATGATATAGTTCTTTGGCGTAGACCCCGTCCGTAGTTTGAATCCGGGGATGGTGGATTCATGCAGTTCCTGCCTGAAGATGAAGGCAGGGGCGGAGTCTATCCCCACAGATTTGATGAAGATGATGGACACCCATCAGTTGGAATGTTTCTTGGAAGTTCCTAGAACATAGTGATATAAGGAGAATAGTCCTTAACTGTCCGCCGATAGTGACCATAACGTCAACAGTAGAGGATAGCCGTGGAAGGCTGCCATGTCAGGTTTCAGGGCTGAGGCCGCGTAGGCCGGAAAATAAATCCACATTGGCTTGAGAGCAGAGAGGCCGCTTGGCCGAAACTAAAGCCACGTTAGGCTTGAGAACAGAGAGGCTGCTTGGCCGGTAAATTAAGCCACGTTAGGCTTCAGAGCAGAGAGGCAGCGTAGGCCAGAAGATAAAGCCACGTTAGGCTTGAGAGCTAAGAGGCCACTTGACCTGAAAATAAAGCCTTGTTAGGCTTGATAGCTGAGAGACTGTGTAGGCCGAAAATTAAGCCACGTTAGGCTTGGGAGCAGAGGGGCTGCGAAGGCCGGAAATAAAGCCACTTAGGCTTGGAGCAGTTAGGCCGCTTGGCCTGAAAATAAAGCCACGTTAGGCTTGAGAGCTAAGGGGCCGCTTGGCCGAAAATAAAGCCTCATTAGGCTTGATAGCTGAGAGGCCGTGTAGGCCGAAAATAAAACCACATTAGGCTTGAGAGCAGAGAGGCCGCTTGGCCGGAAACTAAAACACGTTAGGCTTGAGAACAGAGGGGCCACTTGGCCGGAATTGAAGCCACATTAGGCTTGAGAGCAGAGAGGCCGCATAGGCCGGAAGATAAAGCCACGTTAGGCTTGAGAGCTAAGAGGCCGCATACCTCTTACGGTGAAATTGGGAGTGCTGCTCCTGATGAAGAGAGAAGATTGATTTATGCATGCTTTTGTATTCTCATTATAAAGTAGGAAGAAGATTAGATGGAACAAACAAATCTGACTGATGACAATAAAAGATTGCACGGTGTCCGCGTCACATCTTGTGCTTCCCTGGTCTTGTACTCTTATTTGAAGTTCTGTCATGTCGTCCATGTCTGTAGTCTTGTAGTTCATTGGTCCTGTTGTAGATGGTTTACCAGGTGTATCTTGATATGTTGTTTACCCACATGTTTATGTACAGTCCTTGTGTTTCAGTTGTCCTTTGTCGAGTATTATTTGCTGTCATGCATTTTGAGTCCTGTATTCTGGTCTTCGTTCCTGTTCTGCTTTGTGCACTTTTGGGTTTTAAGAAATAAACCATTGCATTTGGATCCGTTGCCTTATCTTGCCTGCTTTGCAATGACACACAGATGGTTATAAAAATCTTGGTTTACGATGTAAATTAAGACCCCCAAAAACTGATAAGTGCTATCAGTAGGGTTGTACAGATGATAGATGGATATACTTCTGAGAGTTATAGCCTTCTAGATGACAGTTTACAGCTTAAACTTTGACTAACCATGATAGCATGATTAACGTGACATTTATGTGTTAACACTCTTACATGACATGCACTTACGAAGAACTGAATTATTTGTTTTAATGAAGATCCTCCTCCATACATGACCACAGACATGAATTGTGACAACCCACGTGCATGCAGCATGTGCGCATGGCACAACACGAACAAAAGCTTACTCCTTGTGCATTTAGCAATTTTGCATATTCAGATCCTTGAAGCCGTTTATATTGCAATTCGAGTTCCTGGACATCAATAAAGAGCCCTGATGGTAATACAGGCATCTGGAAATGAAGCACTTATAGATCTGCATGTCCATTAGAGTCAATGTTAAAAACATGTATATCGTTTTAAAATAGCTTGCCTCATGTATGCGGCCGCGCTGTTATGACGGTTTAAATCCTTGCAGGCAGTGTATTATAGTTATATGGAAAGGTGATATACGTTTTGCTATTTCATTGAAGATGCAGAGTAAGTGGAATGTACTCATCTTATTCCAGACAAATTCCTTGTAAAGTTATCTAGATTCAGTCCCGGCGCCATGGGCGGGCTTTAGGGGGCCGGGCCTGCCCTGTGAGTCACCAGTGCCCGCCCTGGACGAGCCTGCGGTCTCCCTTCACCTGTTCATCAGCTCCATGTTTTAATCAATAGGCTACTGTTATTAATTAAAAGTTATTGTTTTGGACATATATAACTCCTGAATAAAAAATAAAATGTGTTTGGTCTGATTTAAAAAAATATTTATTTTAAACGTATTTGATTGGTTTGTCAATAGTGAGCGTGGAAATGTTTGGTTGTTTGCTAAGCGTGCCCCACCGCTTAACGTTAAGACACGATTTGTAGTGAGACTGACACGTTATAGTTCTGCTGTTATCTTTCAACTATTTTCGCTGCTGAAACAACAAAAACACAGTCAACATTGCGTCTAAAATGTAAGTGGGTTAATATTAATTACTTGTTTGTCGTTGTCATGAAATCTGTCACATTTTCAACTGTGATGTGATGCTGCTAAACTGTATCATGTTATTAAAAACTCCACATTTTTACCGCAGTATGTTTAACCCACTTTGTTAACACACTTTGTGTTTGCTGCGCTTATTTGTTTAACTTTTCGTTATTACATTATGCACTTTCTGTCGCCATTGAGACTAAAGGATGCAGAATCATTATCGTGTTTTGGTGATTGTTATTGCCGTTTTTAATCAGACTAGGCTACTTGTTCGGTCGGGCAAGTAAAATTCTCTTTCACTTGGCCTTTTAAAAAATCAACTTGTCTCTGATATTAAGCTGACAAGCGTTGATGTCGAGCCCTGCGACGTGTTTTATTTGCGTTTAGACTGCTTCAGTAGGCTGGTCCAATCTTTACGACTTCTCCGTTGTATTTCGTTAATGGAGAGGTATGTTAGTTCTTCCTCGCTTTTTGTCCATTTAATTCATAATTAATGATATTATGCATTGCAATGAGGTTGATCTCATTTGTGCCCCCCCTGAAAAATGAAATGCCCGTCCGTGAATTTGTGTCTGGCGCCGGGTCTGTCTAGATTCATAACCTTAAGCCCAGGATTAACTGCATGATTTCTGTGATCGTGCCTCTTTGTCAGTGGTACAGTGTCGTACAATGGGAGAGGTTCAAAGACGGACGTCTTCCCAGTCTTGTGTCCAAGATAGCTTCCAATAGTTTTCAGAAATTCAGCATGATCACCGCACAGTGTGTTTGCTGCTACGATCTTGTATGAGTGCCAAAATCTTGCGGTGTATTCCGGGCTTTAAACAAAACATAGAATAAACAAGTAATATGAAACAAAATTCGTTTTAAAGTAAACTAAACTTATGACGTGTTATTTCAGACACATTCCATTTATCCTGTCATGTTGGAATTCATTAAAACAGCCTATGATGATTAAAATTAAATAGTTAATACACATAAGATAATCGAACAACAATAGATACAAACATTACACCACTCAAACAAATATAAAACGGACATTATTTCCATTGGGTTCTATGTTAAAACCAGAATGAACTGTTTATCATCTGTAGTTACAGCTGGTGCACCGCCATTTCGGGCGGACCATCCATTGCCAACGTTCAACGGCACTTTAAATTGGAATTATGTGCTGTGAATTTTAAAGCTAGCAGTCACATTATGTCTTCTACAGTGTCCAGACATCCGCTAGCCTACCCATGCGCTTGCACTGGGTTCCTGCGGCGCAAGCAACGCACAGTGCGCTTATAAATGGTTTAAACTGATGCAACCACAGCTCCGTCTCCATGTCACGCTGTAAGACGTGATCCTTGCCATCTTCGGTTGTAAAAGCATGCAATCACCTAATCCAGTATAATGAAAAAGAGAGCTTACCTTAGGAGACGGTAATCCAGATAAATAAAGATAAGGATGTTCAACGCAACCCAGCTTCGATGAGAAGTTGACCGAGATTTATCTGTATAGCGCTGTTTTCACTGTCCTCAAAACAGGCTAATATTTTCCTTGTTATGTGAAGTCCCTCCTTCAGAAATACGTAACAAGTTCTGATTGTGTAGTTTGTTTTTAGTGTGCTGTGATTCGATAGCAGCTTAGCTTAGCAGAGCCGTTAGAGCCAAAGCTGGTGACTGACGTATTCCTGTGTGCAGAGTTTAGTCAAGGAACTGTTTTACTGACGTCATTAAAGCAGGAAATAGAGGGCTGTAGTCCAAACCGGCCGTTCGTTGTAGGCTTTTAAAGAGGAATTCTATTGAAGAAAATATATCGCCTGGCAGTGAACTTTGTGCTTTATCATTTTACAGGTATTATTTATTCTATTATAGCAACATTACACACTAACTAGGGTTTAAAAAATAGTATCAGGAAGAACGTGACCTTTAAAGCACAAAGCTTTAGATCAAAACAAATGCTGTACCATAATAAGCATTACTGCTGCCATTCGACCACACACACACTTACGATCTGCTTAGCAACAAATATGTGAGCTACGCTATATGACCAGGATTTATTCTCCAGAGATATATTAATGTGGTGTCCTACCGTAAGATTTAAAAATCGTAAAATAGCGTATTCCCGTATCCTAATTAAAGTCTGTAATTAGGGTCAGGTGGGAGAATATCTATGGTTAATATTTGCCGTTGATCGGAACGGTTTGGAATGAATAACTGTTAGGCATTATGCAACATGCATTGTTATAGAGTAGCAAGTAAATACATGGTACCTTAAATTAGTTGATTTTAGGGAAATACTGAAAGGGAGAGCTTCAGATGAAACTCGAATACTATGCGGCGGCATTACTTATGCAAACACGCGAGCACAAGACCTTATCAGACGCCTCTTTGCGGTAGGTCATGCATGAAAGCCGTTTTTAAGTGTGCGTTCGAAAATTAAACACCAATTTTTGCGAGCAATAGCCGTTCATCCGAGTTGATCGATGTCTTTGCTTTCTAAGATACCCGCGTACTGTTCGGAACCAATAATAAGTGGAGCATTTCGTATGGTAGATGTAGGACAAAGATCCTGTGATTAGGGAGATGTCAACCTTCTGCATACTTAGAAACCCCCTGCGGCACTGCCAGCGTGCAGGTGCAGCGCTTCGTCAATCAATGATGAGTAGTGACATCTGCTGCGGGCGTTCTAGTGTGCGACAGTTAATAATGTTATGTTTACACTTTAAGGATCATCCAAATGTACGTGCACTGTTCATAAAAGAAACGGCATGTCATTTCCTTCCCTGTGCAGCGTTACGCACTTCTAAGGAAACTTGCAGACTTCCCTTTTTAGTCTGTGGCTTCTGAGCCACAGACTAAAGAGAGCTCCTCACGATGATGGTGCTGGTGAAACAAAATGTTGTACCGTGACTAGCCCAATGACGGATAGAAGTGGAGTGGTTGAAGGGGACTCGTGTTCGTTCCTTCCTCTGCGCTTCTAGAAGAATAATTCCATATCATGATTAAATCAATTTCTTTGATCTCTGTGTTTAAATTATAATCTGACTCCAATTTAATATACTAAGAATTTAGTGCATTATTCCAATTATCTGTTGATCATAATTTAGATGTTTGATTATTTATAAATTCCCATAGTCTTAGTTATTCGTTCATTATGGACCCGGTATCGCACAGAGCATACGCCGGCCGTTTGCGTACATCTCACGGACACAAAATTGTCAGTCTGATTTAAGTCAGAGGTTACCGGGTAAACTAATATTTTTATGTCTGGCCGCTCCATGCTTGCTCCGATCATAAAAATAGTTACTTTAGTCTAACGCTCATGCAACTTGCTAAGTCAGGTGATAGACATAAATCTGAAAGTCCTGGTGAACGTGCCCCATGCTTCATTCAACATCAAAACACCAGTGTGATCATAACCTGACAGAATAATCTTGCGGTAATACCAGACTCCTTCTACTCTACTGGAAATAATAATTTCTGAAAGAATTAAAATAAATCAATACAATTTCTGAAAAATTCAGATGAATCAAATGTAACAATGTATTATACCAGGCAGGTTTCAGCTTCAAACATAAATTAAACAATATCATACAGAATATGATTCAATTCCAATCAATTCAAATGATCAACAGTTACAAAGTCATACCTGGCAATAGACACTCTGGCTACAGAGTACTTCCATCATGAATATAATATACCCAAAATGGTGTAGGAAGATTCTTGTTAAAGATTTCTCCCATAATGTTTGAATACACACACACAAAGTGTGGGGAAGTTTCTTGCTAAAGAATACTTCCCAGAGTCTCTTGCCAAGCCACCTTATATACCCAGAACGAGACACAGAATAGTAACATCTTAAATCAGGATTTGGTTGGTCGGTTCTCGTGACCTAAAGGAGCACCAAATGGGACTGTTAACCATCTGTAATCTAGATCTTCTCATGAGGTGACACCCATCACAGGAGTACAGATTATGTCTTAAGTTTTTAACTTTGATATACTTTCTCTTAGCATTATAGAAATTAGACCTTTTTAACCATCGCACCATGACCTTTAAAACGAAACCAAACATGAAGATGAAACCTTTGTAGCATCACAACATATGATATACCCAATGTTACATGTGTTTAGTATATTTCCAGTAACCAAAACCTTAAAGGAGAAGAGAGAGGGGGTGAAATAAAGATCAGTTCCTGGGTATCCGTGACCCCTGTGGAGAGAGACAACACGTCTCTCAAAAATAGACACAGAATGTGTTTTTTATTGTTTTATGGTCCAGCTCCAAAAACAAAACTTGTCCACCTGTCCTACAAAAGAGCAGCCAGATGTCACTGAATGAAAGGATCCCAGGAAAACATTTCAAATGTTCGATAGAATCACTCGACATTTGAATCGGAGTGTTACGGGTAACACAGGCTTTAGTGCCATGTATGCACTGGACATCGCACGTGTAAATCCTGATGTCGGTGTCTGTGAACGCAGAGACAGGTGAGCAAAGGATTTAAATACTCCCAGTATCAGAGGTGATTGGCCAGATCTTGTGAAATGAATGACGTGGCATTAGAGTTTTCCTGGTAGAACTTGCGCTAAAGCTTACATTTCTGATGAATATGAGAAGATATTTTGAAGAATGTTTGTAACCAAATGGATCATGATTACCGTGGTGGTAATAGAATGTGTGTGTGTGTGTGTGGGGGGGTGCGTTATATTGATGCATAATATACATTGATGCATATTGTCTTATATGCATACATATACAGCGGGGAAAACGTCTCGGGTTACTTAGGTAACCCTGGTTCCCTGAGAAGGGAACGAGACGCTGCATCGCCATAGCAACGCTTTGGGGAACGCCTCGGCGTGACTGATCTGAAGCACGTGTAACACATAATCAATAATTTGATGATTGGATATAGGCTGGATGCCGTGCGGACCAAGGGTATAAGAAGGCATCCCACACAAACACACTCGCTACCAGTGCCGAAGCAAGTGCCTACAGGGATGCAGGGAGTATGGCATGGAGACGCAGCGTCTCGTTCCCTTCTCAGGGAAGGGATGGTTCACTACATCTGGCTGGAATCTCAACTCCCCGGGAATGGGCTTTGCCTTACAGGGCATCTGCCATATGCAAGTGGCCTGGGTCTAAACTGTCGTCAACGAGTACAGTTTGTCCAGAGACCACAAATGCCATTATCCCAAAATCAACAATGTTGTGATTTTGGCCCTATCGGCTTTCCATAATTGTACTCCAACCTGTAAGGGATGTGCCTGTTGTCAGCAACACACGCCAGCAGCGCACACCCAAAACAGTCCTTATGATAGAAACCAAGGTTTTCTTCACACCACCAGAGCACGCAGACAACGATGCGTGACTTTGATTGCAGACCTCCTTAGAGATTAATTTAAGAAACCACCGATGTGATGTCTGTCTAGACAAACACATGATGGCTCCTCAGGTCTAGAAGGAAATGGGAGTCCAACCCATACCACCATAATTTCCAAGGCAATTTCAGTGCCATAGCCGATGATGAGTTTCAGCGATTTTGACCCTTTTGGCTTTCCATAATCGCACCAACCTGTGAGGGACGCTTCTGTTGTCAGCGTCACACATCGACAACGCGCACCCAACACAGGACCTTGGGACAGAAGCCATGCTTTCTTCCTGTTACCACAGCACGCAAAAAACGGTGCGTGACTTTGATCATGCGAGACGGGTTTCCCCTCGGGGAAACCCTCCCGTGTTGAATGAAGACATAAGCTCTAATGTAAGGAATCAGTCCTCGGATCTGATTAAATCACAGTCTGTCTCAGTCACAGGATAGGACTGAGCTGCATCATTGAACAATTACAAATCCCTCTTTTTGAAACAATAAAGCAACGGCTGTAGGTCATCATTTCTCTCATGTGGAGGTTCTACAGCCTCCTGCACAAGAATGTATACATGCTCCCCACTGGAGCCGGCTGTATGCAGTTCCACCAGTAGAGGTGAAGGTTAATTGCAGCTGCCTGTGGTACTACGCACAGCAGTGAGTGTGCCCTGCGAGGGCACTGAAGGGAAGCAGGCACCATAAATGGGGTGTGAGCTGCTTCGCTTCAATAAGAAATAGTGAGTGCCACGAACGAAGACGTTACCCGCCTCAGCGGATGAAGGACTCGAATCTTAACACAAAAGATCATATCTTGACCAGCGGACGATCATATGCTGTGTACAGCTGTACAAGCAACACACAGCATAAACAAAAATCACTGTTTGACACAGCTCACACAGGCTGTGACAAGCAGATATACATACATAGCATACACATACAGGTGTAGAAATCGAAAAAAAAATATTATTATTTTCATTATTATGTGTATGTACATACATATAATACCTCCATACTGTAAGAAGAGAGGAGGCTTCACGTGGAGACTGCACGTTTAGCCTTAAACAGTAGGCGGATTATGAAGATGGTTCATCTCTCCAGAGACAGATAGCTGAAATAAATGTGGCTCTCACGTAAGGCGCCTTCCCGATCCGGCGAAAGAGAGAGAGAGCGGACGTTACGTGCAAGCAGAGATACCGCCGCCTGCACGAAATCCTATGGCGACTCCCACGAGTGCAACCGCTGCTGAGAAGCGGGATCGCAGCCGCGAGCCCAAGCTTCCTAGAAAGCGAAAGACAGATGTCATGGGTGTAGGCGGGGATACCGCTGCCTGCACGCACGAGTGCAGTCACCGCTTTGCCTCGACAGAAGCGGGACCGGATCCGTAAGGGCGCGAGCCCGATATATCCTTCTCTAAGCGCGAAGCTGGAGCGCAACACGTGCACGGGAATGCTCACAGTGCACACAGCCAGGTTTCTCAAAAGCCAACTGTGCGTGCTGCGCTCTAGACACATATACATGTGTATCCTTGTCTGTGATATCGCGCCGACAAGGAGATACGCATACTTGAACTTCATATAACATACTTCAGATTTATGCAAACGTACACGCAGTCACTTGCTGAGGCACTAAAAGCGAGTGTGTTTGTGTGGGATGCCTTCTTATACCCTTGGTCCGCACGGCATCCAGCCTATATCCAATCATCAAATTATTGATTATGTGTTACACGTGCTTCAGATCAGTCACGCCGAGGCGTTCCCCAAAGCGTTGCTATGGCGACGCAGCTCGAGTTCCTCGAAAGGGAACAAGTATTTGACACATCAGCATTTTTATTAGTAAGGGGATTTCTAAGTGGGCAAAATTTCTACCAGATATAGCCATCAAGCCAAATATTGAATTCATACAAAGGAACATTTAAGTATACAAGTTGATTCATAATAAATAAAGTGAAATGACACAGGGAATAAGTATTGAACACAACTGATGGCCTATAAATGCTTTTCATTACCCAGGAGGCACACAGGAAAGACGTCATCATGGGGAAAAGCAATGAACTTTCTCAAGATCCTTGTAATCTTATTGTTGAAAAGCATTTTGATGGGAATGGTTATAGGCGCATTTCAAGAATGCTGAATGTTCCTGTAAGCACTGTGGGGGCCATTATTCAGATATGGAAAGAGCATCACTTCACCATAAACCGTCCACGATCAGGTGCTCCACGTAAGATCCCTGTCCAAGGAGTTCAAAGAATAATCAGGAGAGTTCTCCAAGGGCCAAGAACCACCCGGGCAGAACTTTAGGAAGACCTTGCATCAAGGTCAAAACTATAAGCAATGCACTGAACCGCCATGGCATCCATGCACGCTCACCACGCAAGACTCCATTGCTGAACAAAAAGCATGTTGAGGCTCGGTTAAAGTTTGCGAAAGGGCATTTGGAGAAGCCTGTGGATTATTGGGAGACTATAGTTATGGAAAGCAAACTATAGATGAAAGCAAAATTTAACTTTTTGGCAGTCATTCTACACACCATGTTTGAAAAAGAAATAGCACTGCCCACCACCCCAAAAACACCATACCAACAGTTAAGTTTGGGGGTGGAAGCATCTTGGTAAGGGGCTGCTTTTCAGCAAGGGGTACTGGCAGACTTCATATTATTGAAGGCAGGATGAATGGAGAAATGTACTGGGACATTCTGGATAAAAATATGCTGTTATCTACCAGAAAGCTGAAAATGAAAAGAGGGTGGACATTTCAGCAAGACAATGATTCCAAACACAAGGCCAAAAAACAATGAAGTGGTCAGTCAATCACCTGACCTAAATCCCATAGAAAATCTATGGAGAGAACTGAAGATCAAAGTTCATAAAAGAGGCCCAATGAACCTTCAAGATTTAAAGACCATTTGTATGGAAGAATGAGCCAGAATCACTCCTGAGCAATGTAGACAACTGGTCTCTCCATACAAGAACTAGAAGCTGTAATCACCAACAAAGGCTTTTCTACAAAGTATTAAATAATGTGTGTTCAGTACTTATTCCCTTTGTCATTTCACTTTATTTATTATGACTCAACGTGTATACTTAAATGTTCTGATTTCTTTGTATAAATTCAATATTTGGCTTGATGGCTACATCACTTAGAAATCCCCTTACTGATAAAAATGCTGATGTGTCAAATACTTATTTTCCCCATTGTATTTTAAAAAATAAAAATTTAAACAAGGATCAGATATACATTTCTTAACAAACGTGCTTGTTCACAGGGGCCAGTTTATTTTTCCGCCAGTGAGTGCTCGTCATAACGTCAAGCAATGCTTAGGTTACTTAGCAATGACAGATGCTCTGGAGTGCCTATTACATGTGACACAAATTTCATGTGTTTGCACATACATAAGTTCTTATACATAAGTTATATGGCCTGTATATGCACATATATGCACCTCAATTTTGCATATATGCAGCATATATATTATCATATATGGGCATATATGCTGTATATGTGCAGCATATATGTGCATATTAGCTGCATATAGGTTTCATATATGTGCATATATATTATTATATATGTGCATATATGCTGTATATGTGCAGCATATATGTGCATATTAGCTGCATATAGGTTTCATATATGTGCATATTTATTATTATACACAGCAAAATCTGGAACCTCAGAATAACTCTATAAGAGTTAATTTCAACACTTTAAAAGTGTCTCATGGGGTCCACTCCCAATAGAGTTATTTTAACACTTTTGAAAGTGTTAGCACATTGACTCTTTTAAAGTGTTAGCAATTGACACTATACAGAGTTAAAAATCTAACTATAAATTTACACTGATAAGTGTTAAATATTTTTTATTTGTTAAAAATTAACTCCCTCGGTGTAATTTGTTAACTCCAATGTAGTGTTATATTTTTTAATACTATGGTGTTAATATGGTAAATGTAAAGACAGAAACATATTACGGTACTTTTGGGACAAAAAACTTTATTTTTAAACAGTTTTTTTAATGTAACAATACAGCAGTATAATCTTTCATTATCATTAAAAAACTGTTAAGGATTTTTAAAAAATGTCATCTGATCAACATTTATTTATGACAGAAAAATTGTTCTCAATGTATCATGCATTTAAGTGTTCATTAAATTAACATATATTAACATCCGAGACAACTAAAAAGCACATTCCCAATGTATAACAACAGTACAGATATTTATAAACACAGTTTATGGGATGCTTCAGTTCATACAAACAAGTTTGACTTCATTTCAATCCAAAATCCATGTTGGTCTTCACATAATAACAGCAGAATATGATGAACCAGCTGTAAGGAGGTGATATGATCCTCGGTCAGATCTTCGGACTAGATATTGAACTTTTCTGTTAATAAAACAAAAATAAAAGGGAAACATTCATTATTAAAAAACAATACAAAATGCATTACAGAATTCACATACAGAACACATTACAAAATACTTTGAAAGTAATTATACATTTATGTTTTGCACAAAAATACTCACTTTGTTATAAAATTGCTCTTCGTCTGAAGAAATGTTCATTTAGGCCTATTTCTGTACTCCTCCAAAGTCCCCAAAGCAAATCTCCTGAACACATTTATGGATTTAAAAACATATATTTTAAACTTAAACAGCATATAAAGCAAAAAAAAAAAAAATTCCAAAAACATTATACGAGTATGAATTGCTCCATCTGAGGCTAAGACCTAAACTCAACTGCCGCATTCATATAATGACAATAACACATGACTCTTGATACTCTTGAATGTTAAACTTGATACTAACAGCAATATAAAACATATCACCTCACAACTCTCAAATGTAATTGATCAAAATTTTATTTATTAAACATTTACTTACCATTTATAGTGAAGAGATGACCTTCTGCTTGAACTGCATCATCCAAAAACACGGTTCAGTGTGTGCTGTAAAAGTGGGAGGTCTTCTCTATTTAACACCCTAAGAGTTAACAAACTCCACTAACAAAACACTGTAGGAGTTAATTTAAAAAAAAAGTGGTAACACTCTGTTTTGACACCAACTCTTTATTTTTATAGAGTTAAATAAAATAGTTTTAACTCAATTCAGTGTTAAATTAACTCCGAACTCTTTATATTTCCATTAACACCGTAATTTTAACTCTGCTAAATTTGCTGTGTATATGTGCATATATGCTGTATATGTGCTGCATATATGTGCATATTAGCTGCATATATGTTTCATATATGCGCATATATATTTTTATATATATGTGCATATATGCTGTATATATGCAGTATATATGTGCATATAAGCTGCATATAGGTTTCATATATGCACATATATCCACATATAGGTTCTTTCCATGGAAGTGATCTGTGTGGGGACACGTGGAGTCATATTTTGTGTGTGGCTTCCACGTGTTCCCAGTGTCTTGTTGCTGTCATGGTCTTGCCAGATCTTTGTGTAAGATTCAGGTCTGATTTCAGAGGGCAAGATCATGGCAGCATTATGTTTTGTGTGGGGACACGTGTAGTCACATCATGTGTTGGTGTCACGTGTTCCCAGTGTCTTGTCACTTTTACCCTACTCCCTTATGTGCTCTCGTCTTGATTAGTTAATCATGTTCACCTGTTCCCCATTTGTGTTGTGCCTTTATTATGCCCTCTCGTTCTCTGTCTTGTGCTCGTCCTTTCGTCCAGATTCAGTGTGTTTAGTTCCCGTCATCCGGGTTGCCTGAATCTAATTCTCAGAGTCTTGTGTTTCAGTATTCATTGTGGTTTCTTTGTTTTGTTATCTACTTCGTCAGTTATTACTTGTTTTACCCCCTCGTGTGTTTTTGTGTTGTTTGGTTTAAATAAACCTTCAGTTTATTTTTACTTTTTTCTGCGTTTGGGTTCTCTCCGTTATTTGTGTCGTGACATGGGGCTTATGAACGGTTTTGTTAAAATCATTCCTCAAAATATCTTCCTTTGTGTTCATCAGAACAAAGAAATTTATACAGGTTTGTAACAAAATGAGAGTGAGTAAATTATGACAGAATTTCATTTTTTTCCTGTATTGGTTCTACATGGAAATTTCCCGGAAGTTAAGTTTGGGCCACAAAAGCGTTTATGTATGTTACTGTTGCTGAAACCGTCTATAACAGGGTTCCTCACATCCTACCCTGGAGAACCGCTGCCCTGCAGAGTTTAGCATCAACCCTGATCAAACCCACCTACCTCAGGTATGTTTGATTCAAGAAGACACACAGTTTTTCAATATTTTACTATGTTCTTATCTCAACTTAGATGAATTAATACATACTTATCTTTTTTCAATGCATGCACTTCTAATCTTTGTACAGCGCATCGTGAATGTGTTGGCATTTAGCCTAGCCCCATTCATTCCTTAGGATCCAAACAGGGATTCATTTAAAAGCCACCAAACACTTCCATGTTTTTTCCTATTTAAAGACTGTTACATGAGTAGTTACACGAGTAAGTATGGTGGCACAAAATAAAACTTTTGTTTTGTTCCTAAGGAATGAATTGGGCTTAGGTAAATCATGCTAACACATTTACAATGCGCTGTACAAAAATTAGAAGTGCACGCATTGAAAAAAAGGGTTTGTATTAATTTGTCTAAGTTGAGGTGATAACATAAAAAATATTGAAAAACTGTGGTGTTTTCCTTTAAGGTTGGAGCTAACTCTGCAGGGCACCGGCTCTCCAGGGTAAGATGGGAGGAACCATGGTCTATACGGAGATAAGACGAAAAGAAAATGCCATTTATATTTAACATATAACAAACGTTGTGTCTACAATACAGATTGGCCTGAAATTAAACCAAAAAAATCTGTACAGTTCCGGCAAGTGAATCTGTGCATATAAAATGTTTTTATTTGTGAAACAGGTGGAGAAAGCAACAAATTGTGCCATTTTAGCTTGTATTTTCAATATCATTATTATATCAGTTTTACATTTTTACCTGGAGCTATCTTTTAGTTCAGAAACATACAGTACCTATACAAGTATATTAATATCTAGCATAAGTATACAAATATAATAAAATAAACATTACAAATACCAAAATGTCAGAGATTCTGTACCAGATGTGACAGATAAAGAAAAATTCTCCAAGCCGCCAAAAATCACCTTGATCATTGGTGCATCTAGGGGATAAAAAAGAACACAATATGATTCACTGAAAAGTATTGTACCTTTCCTTTAAACAAGATTATTTTTTATTAACATTTTTAACCAAATTGACACTGAAACATTCTGGCAGTGTGAACTAGTGATGCCCACATTAGCCATGTTTGCACTATCGGGCTTCAAGCGGGTGTGCCAGTGCCTGCCGAGGCCTGTGGCGTTTGCATTGTCACTTCCGGGGCATGATCGTGCTTCACTGGTGCTTTGTTGGGGCTTAAGGCCCGGCTTTTCTGGCCCGCCGAATTCCTTGGGCCAGAGCGGGCTTCTCAGGGCTAGGGGAGTTGTTAAGGTCAAAGGTGGAGTTTATCTGAGTCTCTGGCAAGATGCGCATCCATCTGTCTGCAGATTTAAAACTTTAAAAATAACCGGGATCACCAGTAATTTACTGTTTAACGGAAGATGCCTGCTATGTTTGTACTTCGGACTGAAGAAAATGGTCTGCATATGTAAAAAACAAAGACGCGTTACAACGCCGAACTCGCCACACTAAGGATCCGGCGCACACCGCTACCGGTTCGGAAGAAGTTTATAAAGTTTCGGGCACAGAACAAAGTGTTTAAAGTGCAACAGTGCTGAGAAATTAAATATGTGTGTTGGATCATCATTTCATCATCCATGTATTAAGCGATCACTCGAGTCACGATGGTATCTACAGTCGGTGAGTTAACATGCTACATAACGTTTGCAAACAAAACACTTAAAATACAATACAAATAACCATTGCATAAGTGTCTTACATGGGTGTTTATTGTGTTATATTGTCATCTCTGTTGAATTTTTTAGTCAGCCCTTAGAAAAAGTAACCATGGTTTTATTATATTAGTCATAGCCATGCTTTCTGGTATTTGGAGATTAATTTAACTCTTATATGAATGTAGCAAACTTTATATGTGGGTATACTGTATGTGTATTTACAAACCCTTTATACAAAACGTCACATGTGCTGCTTTCATTTGTGTCCGTTTTACAGAAAAATGCCAACGTAAAGCTTTCAGTTTGTCATCCAGGAGTTTTTATTTTGTATATGAGAGATGACACAGCAACAGATGCAAGAGCAGGATATGAAACGAAGATGATGATGATGAGACGGCAGGAGCCATGGATGTTGAAATCCATCCGGAGAAGATGTCTTTAAATACACTGTTTGTGCACTGATATAAACTTCATATGTAAATAAAGTACCGCGTTATTATTACTACGGCTGCTTGTCAGTTTATTGAAAATGACTGCTTAATAAGGATCACATCTGAAACACAGAAATGGTAAGATGCAACAAAATGGTAAATATAATCATCATTAACTTAACCACTGTAACATAGCTTTTTAAATACTTGTGTATATTCAGAGTTGATTCTTAACGAGTACATTTCCTAATGATTTCTCAAATGTTTTGATTTTTGAGATGCAAGTAAAGTGATTTTTAGTCCTAATCAGCTATTCGAGGCAGTTCGTTATAGACAAAAGTATTTATTGATTGACACATTATTGAAATAGCTATTAGACAGTTACCTTGTGTTTCATGTGATGCTCAACTATTAACGTTTTCATGATTAACTCTTTCCCCGCCATTGACGAGATATCTCGTCAATCAAGAGAAAACGCTTCCCCGCCAATGACGAGTATTTCCGTCTTTCCGCAATACCGCTATTATCCACTAGGTGGCGCACTTCCGCAACTTTTTAAACCCGGAAGTATTGCCCTATGGCAAGCTGCTGCATGTCCGTGTTTGTTTTAAAGATCGCTCTGAATGGGATCTCTATGAAAGTCCGTCACAAAAATGGAATTATCTCAGCTTTTTGCTCAAAATGTGGTGTTTTTGCAGAAACCTACCCATATTCAAAAGCTGATTACAAAAGAACTACTGAAGGTAGGATGAAACATTTTTTTTTTTAAAGCAGAGGGTCTGTTCTTTCATTTGATATATTGTATGTTTATATATCTGAAGAAGAAAATTTTCTGGAAGGCATTAAACTTTGGTGAAAATCATGAAAAACGCTGGCGCTGGCTGGCAACTTTTTAAAAAAATGCTGGCGGTGATAAAGATATCACACCTCTTATAATGTGTGAGTATGTTTACATCGCCATAGAACTATAATTACAAACTTAACATTACATATTTAGACACACGTGCATACCTGTATTTTAAAATAAGATTATTTTACATAAATGTAAAACTAGGACTTGTTATATTCTTTAAAATATTGTGTATATAGTATAATGGCACATTAGGTAGATGAACGCTTTATTTGTAATTATCCTACTTCATAAAGTTTACTATTGCTTATTGATCTGATATTGTCTCATCATGAGATCGCTCGTGTGCAGCCAACATTAACTTCAAGAGTAACACCGCGGATGGAGCAAACATCTCCATCTTCTCATCTTGGCTTTCACCGTGCAAACAGCCGCCTCAGTTATGTTCTTTGTGTTTGTTGTATGATGATGCGATCTCACTCCCGTCTCCTGTCAGATTGAAGTGACTTCCTCATGGTAAAACAGGCGGAGTTGTGTGACGTTACATCCAGGTAGGCGTATTAAGGGCGGGGTTTTCTGAAGAGCTGCGGCACTAATGGCTTGACAATGCAAACGCGTCGTGATTTTGGCTACACGGCTCGAGGTCTGAGGCTATTGGCTCCGTGAGGCTCGTTTGAAGCCCTGGCTCGCACAGTGCAAAAGCGGCTATTGAAAAATATAGGGATGCATTAATAAGTCTAAGTTGAGGTAAGAACATAGTAAAATATTGACAAACTGTGGTGTTTTCCTTTAATATAGAGATGGGATAATGATAAACATTTTTTATAACATTATATAGACCCACACTTGAGTAATTTTTTCTAAAATAAAATGTGCTTCCCTAACAAAAGAAAGTCAGATACATCAGAGATGGCACGAGGGAGAGAAAAAAACTAGATAATTTTTATTTCTTTATGCACTATGCCTTAAAATTGATAAGTTTGGTTTTATATTTGCCAGTTAATACTTACTAGTGTTGGATTTGTCTTTCTGTTGGTGCCTATGCTTACTGTAAACAATGCTTCAATGCTGATCTAAAAGAAAAAAGAAAGAATGAATCCGTTTTATCTTTAGCAGTTATCACCGTTTGGAAAATGGAATTTAAAAACATGTTTAAGCCAAAATGTATCACCTTTTCAAGACGAGCACAAGCTGTATAATACATTTTTGAGAAGTTACTATTATTATTATTAAAAATGGTAGAACGTACAAAATATATTTATCTACCATCATTAAATGCACAGTCCAGCAAAGTCGCATTTCACAGCTTATGAGCGCCACAGTTGTATTAAAATAAAATCACAATTAAGATATAAAGTGTTATTACAGAATAAAAACAATGAATAACAGTGATATGTTATTTTTGTTGGTATGTATGCAGCAGTGTTTCTCTTTTCTTCTACTCATTACTGCTGTTTATAATGTTAAAGGTCACGTTCTTCCTGATACAATTTTAAACCCTAGTTAGTCTGTAATGTTGCTATAATAGCATAAATAATACCTGTAAAATGATAAAGCTCAAAGTTCACTGCCAGGCGATATATTTTCTTCAATAGAACTCCTCTTTAAAAGCCTACAACGAACGGCCGGTTTGGACTACAGCCCTCTATTTCCTGCTTTAATGACGTCATTAAAACAGTTAGTTGACTAAACTCCGCCCACAGGAATACGTCAGTCACCAGCTTTGGCTCAAACGCCTCTGCTAAGCTGCTATCGAATCACAGCACACTTATGGCAAGCCATTTTAACTTTTATTCATTGAGTTCTTGATATCAACAATTCAATTCTTGATATCAACAATTCAATTCTTGATATCAACAATTAAGTTATTGATATCTGTAATTGTATTTTCACAAGTGAAATATCACCATAGGCTGCCTATGGCAAGTATTTTTTATCATTTTTTCATTTACATTTACTAGTATCTATTTTTTAGGTACTAGTTCTTATTTTTTAGTTACTAGTATCTATTCGATTAGATACTAGTTCTTAATCATTAGATACTAGTACCTAAAAAATAGATACTAGTGCTTATTTTTAGATACTAGTGCTTATTCATTAGATACTAGTACTTATTCAATAGATACTAGTGTCTATTCATTAGATACTAGTTCTTTTTCATTAGATACTAGTACTGTTACATACAAGTACTTATTCCAATGGTGACTATGATTAAATTATACTTTACTAGTTAAGAAAAATATAAAACTAGTACTTATTCTTTAGTTACTATCAACTTTTTTGATCAAAGATATCCTGAACTTTATAGATACTAGTGATTTAAGTATGCAAAAATTGTCACGGTTTATGAATACATTGTTTCCTTCTGATTCACATGGCTGTGTTGTGTAGTGGTGTGTGTGTGTGTGTGGGTGTGTTTGGCACTTACCTCCAGCGCACCTGATGATCATCACTCGCTCCAGCTGCAGCTCATTTACTCACCTATTTATACTCACTCAGTTCTCGTGTTCTTTGTCAGATCGTTCTGGATGTTCTAGATGTCAGTGAGGTCTCGTGCTGTGTGTGTGTTCCTGTCTGCCGTGTTCCTGCTCTCGTGTTCCTGCTCTCGTGTTCCTGCTCTCGTGTTCGTGTTCGTGTTCGTGATCGTGTTTTGGATTTTGGATTTGGATTATCACAGACTGGAGTTCACTGTCTTCACGCTGGCCACCTCAACTGCCTGTGTCACCCGCTCAGCTGTTCGCATTGATCATATTACTCTGTTTACAATAAAACTCTTAACTTGCATTTGCTTCCTCTCATGTTTCGTAACAGAAATATGTTGAATAATAATGAAGCAACATTATGTAAGCTTTAAACATTGTAATGTAGAAGTGTCCAGTAAGGGTCACTTTTGGGTAACAATTCACAGAATATAGGTAGGAACCTTTCACAGTTTGTTGACTGCTACGTAAGGAATAATTGACGACGGGCCATTGAATTATAAGAAAATAATGCACACCAAGGTGGTAATGCGGCACGACAGGACCGGAGTCAATTATTCCGCTTATACCGCGGTTACCACAAACATTGCTCTGGTGCCTATTTTTAAGACATTTGAAAAATTAGGTGTGCGGTTTACAGAAAAATAATCAACACCCATAGAACATTTCTCAGCCAATCAGAATGCAGCATTCAACAGACCCGTGGTATAAACAAGGATAAGCTATGCCACTAAGCAAGTGAGAAATATGCAGCTATGTATTGGTAAATTGTGGATTTTTTGACTGTTTGGATTCTTGCTTCTTTGAAATGAAGACCAATGAAATAATATCCACAAATTGGCAATTAACTTGTGAGTGGACATTTTAGTTAATAACAAGCCAAGTGTGTGCATAGTGCATACATTAAAGAGCACTGTCTAGCATCTCTCAGCTGCTTTAAGTAATAGACTAGGGATGCAAACATGTTACATTTCAGCAAAATCCGCTGTTTTGGATCCAAAATAGGTCATTCTTGTGATTTGTCTAGATCCAATAAGTTTTCTAAAATGGGGATGAGTGGCGTCTGCAACGGGGTTGCAATGAATAAAATCATGAAAATCATGTCCATCTGTTACAATGTCAATTCACTAACCAGTTTGGTAGGTTATGTTTTACAATTTATAGTCACATTGTTTCCTGCAGTCTGTGTACATTGAGCACACATACTTAACTCTGAAATATTTTCTCAACCTGATGCAAAAATACCTTGTGCATATTATGCGCAGAAGAATTGTGCTGAAGTTCTTATATTTATCTCTTATTTACGTATCACATGATTCTCATCACAGAAACATGCAAGGCAATGACAACACGCATTATTAAGGTCATGGAGTCACGTGCTGTACATTCTGCAGGGTTCCTGTCTTACATAAGATTACATAAAGAAATTAAATTATAAAATTTTTGCCTTTTAAAAAAGTGTCTTTTCATTGCCTTTATATGAAAACTTCGTAAGAACAACTTTCACCTTTGACTTTGTACATTTATCAGGAGATAAAGCGTGAACTTAGCGAGAGATGCTGTGCGCTGCATTGCCAAGTAAGTCCTCTGCCTTTTTGTAGACTTCAGATTTTGGGTACTTTTAAACTGTTTCAGCAAGTTTTTTTTCTGTGGGTTAAAGATGAAAGGATTTAATTTATTAGTTATTGAAATTTGGGCCATAATTAGTGATTGGGAAGCTTTTTGGATAGTTTTTAATGTTCATTAGGCTGGTTCGATACGCGAATCTGGCAACACTGGTTGTGGGATTGAGCTGACATCATTTAGATCGTATTATATATAATGTAAAAAACATTTGAATTAGATTGCAATGAAGGTACATGTAAACTCTACTGTCTTAACCTAAATCATTAAATTCATTTGTATTGACAAAATGTTTTGCATGTTAACAGGGCACTTTGGTTTTCCAAAGTTACTAGCCACTCATCATGTTCACTGGCCACAATTTTGTTGTTGGAAAAATATATTTTATATTATTAAAATTGACTTTGGCATGCTAAAATTACATATATTAGCTGGTATATACCTGGTATTAATACAGATCATATCATCTATTTAGCTCCATGAAAAACAATCTGCCACTGAAAAAAATCTTGAACTTTATCGGCTTCTTCTGAACTCTTTTCATCATCATAATCATCATCATCATTATCCTCTATCGCCCATTGTTTACTTTAGGAAAGTGTATTTTGTTATACTGTGACTTTCAAGAAGTGTTTGTGTTTGCAGTTGCTTGTTCTGTTCATCTAACCCAGTTCATATCACCATTTACCATCACTGTGTTGGATACGTGTTGTATGTTTAATAAACTACCTGTTGCTTTTACATCTGTGTCAATCCCATCTGCCTACCATAACAATAACATTCACATAGAGAATATTTTATATTATTTAATATTTTATAACATTAATAAACCTCTCCACTGGTGGGTTTCCTTTGATTTCGGACAAAACTATGATGTGTGCATTCTTGCCCAGAGAGTGTGCACGCACTTTAAATCTCTTCAATCACTTCCATGCAATTGTTTTATCTTTCCTGAAGTGTACGTGTGTGCGCTCAGACTGCGTCCCGTGCATTCGCAAATCCATCAGCTCTCGCGCTCTCTCTGGTAAAAAGGTGGCGCTTTGGTTCGCAACGCTCCGCTGATCGCACGCGCCTCTCAACAGACGGTCTCAGTACATTGTGCTGGGTGCAGGGAGTGCTCATGGAATTTTTAGTTTCCCAGTATCAGTTTGCATTGTTTATAATTTCGCATAACTTAAAAAAAATTACAATAAAAAAAGTATATTCAACCAGCCAAAGTGGCTAGTGGGATTGGCTGTCTTACCCACCACAAAATCTACCCGCATTTGGCGGGTTGGCGGGTGTTATTTTCAAGCCCTGCATAAGATCATGTTGTTGTTTTTTTTGCAGATACCCAATTATGTGAGCCTGAAGGCGGAAGGTTTAGGGTGAAATAATTTTTGATAAAGAGATAAAAGGGGTTGAATGAATGTAAACAGCCCCACCTGAGGGTCAAATGCAGATTATATTGCTTTACATTGTTATTGTTTAACCTGCTGCCTTACAATATTCATACATACTGTTTTAGAGCTGTGAATGTAAACTGACGTGTGAACATAACAGACCCTACAGTAGGTTTACCTACCTGTTCTTCTGAACTGCCAATAATCAATCATAACATGTCATAACATGAGATTAATTCAACTCTCTACCATGATGAAGACATTTTTCTTACATAATATTGTTCACCCAACGCAATAAATATTAAACAAAGTCTTTATTTGTGTCTTTATGCTAACCGATTAACCAGATATGCTCACATTTACAAAGCCAGTTACTAAACCATCAATATCACTTTAAATAGTATAATACATTGTATTATCATGTAAACTCTGATTGGATGGTTGAGGGGTACTCATGTTTATGTAATGATCTCTTTGAATCAAGATATCTCCAAACAGCTTCTTACTAGTTCCTTTTGAGATTGAAGATATCTCCAAATAAATAAGTACTAGTAGTTATTCTGTTTTTGATATCAACCAATCATTTCTGATAGTATCTATTCCAACAGTGACAAGTATCTTTTTAAATATTAGTAGTAACTAGTAATCATTAGCTACTAGTAAGTATTATTTAACACTGGTGCTTAATCATTAGATACTAGTACCTATTTATAGACACTAGTAGTTATTCATTAAGTACTAGTACTTATATATTAGACACTTGTGTCTTTTACAATAGGTACTAGTAACATTTTTAATCTTACTAGTCACAATTGTTTTTGTACCTGTCATATGGAATGACTAGTCAAAATGGCCACTGTATAGTAAAATTAAAAATCTTACTAGTAAAATAAATTATCTTACTAGTTTCAATTAAAAAAGTACTAGTGTCTAATGAATAAGTAATAGTATTTATTAAATAAGTACTAGTAACTAATTAATAAATACTAGTATCTAATAAATAAGAACTAGTATCTATTTAAAAGGTACTAGTATCTTACGAATAAGTACTAATATTTGTTTACTAGGCACTAGTATCTAATAAACAAGTACTAGTATCTTATGAAAAAGAACTAGTATTTAATGAATAGATACAAGTATTTATTAAATAAGTACTAGTATCTAATTAATAAGTACTAGTATCTAATAAAGAAGCACTAGTATCTAATGTTTAGGTACTAGTGACAATTGCAATACATACTAGTCAGAATTGAATAGTTGATATCTGAATGACCGATCTTCATAGAAATCAATGGGAAATTTTTGAAATTTGTTACTAGTAACAATGGAATAATTACTAGTCACTATTCCAATAAGTACTAGTATCTAATGAATAAGCACTAGTATCTATTTAAAAAGTACTAGTATCTAATGAATAAGTACTTGTATCTAATTAATAAGTATTAGTATCTAATAAATAAGCACTAGTATCTAATTTTTAGTTACTAGTATCTAATGATTAAGAACTAGTATCTAATCGACTAGATACTAGTATCTATTGAATAAGTACTAGTATCTAATGAATAAGCACTAGTATCTAAAAAATAAGCACTAGTATCTATTTTTAGGTACTAGTATCTAATGGTTAAGAACTAGTATCTAATCGAATAGATACTAGTAACTAAAAAATAAGAACTAGTACCTAAAAAATAGATACTAGTAAATGTAAATGAAAAAATGTCAAAACGGCTTGCCATAGGCTGCCATTCAAATTCAATTCTTGATATTAAGAATTACATTTCCACTAGTAACAATGTTAATTGTTGATATCAATAATTCATTTCTTGATATCAAGAATTAAATTATTGCTATCAACAATCGAGTACTTGATATCAAGAATTCAATTGTTACTAGTTAAAATGTTAATTCTTGATATGAATAATTCGATTGTCACTAGTAACAATGTTAATTTCTGTTATCTGAAATTGTATTTCTGATATCAATATCATTTCAGATATCTAAAATGGCTTTCTTACTAGTAACAATCCCATTCATGATATCAGAAATTAAAATCGTCACTAGTGACAATCGAATTATTGATATCATGACTTAACATTTTAACTAGTAACAATTGAATTCTTGATATCAAGAACTCGATTGTTGATATTTGAATTTGATATTTGAATTGAATTTGAATGGCAACCTATGGTGACATTTCGGTCCGTGTACTTTTGCGTCCATTCGTTTTTCTTTTTTAAACAACTATATAAAAAACAAAAATTGTGCTTTTCTTTATATTTGTTTTCAAGGTAGTGGATAGATTAACCAAAAACAAAGTCAATTTTCTTATTTAAAATTATTTTAGAAATGAAAATCAAATTATTGGTATACAACTATTTTTTTCAGTTTTTCAAAAATGCTATTTTTGATTCTTGCATTTTATTTGCGTTGACCCGGAACATTTATTTGATGACCTTTTCGTCGCCACGTTGATTACGTTAAAGGTGAACCGCTTACACGTGCAGGATTAGTTCAGCAGAAGATGCTTGAGATGGAGCAGTACGTTCTTTTTAAAGGAAGCAAAAGGGTTACGTTGAAGGACGATGACATGAGTGCGGAGAAGATAGGTCGAATTTTTCAGGTGAGTACACGCATTATTAGTTTACAGAGAAAAAAAACACATGATCTTCGAAATGCACGGAAACGTTTTACGTTCACCTTTATTACTAACGTTACCTATTGTTTCACATTAGCTTAAAAGTTTGAAAATTTGCTAATCAATGCTGGATAAATGTTATCAAACAGTGTCGATACTGGCAAAGTGTAATCAATTATAAAATAAAAACAATTCGGCCATAAATCAGTCATAAAGACATAAAGGTGTTGTCGCATGGAGTTGTGGTTATTAATCTTGACCTTGCTATTGTTTTTAAGGTTTCATCGCAGACTCTGTATTTGACAAATGATTCGAATGTAGCAATTTTCCCGGCACAGTCGGGTTACTTCAGTGCCCTAGACCTCACTGCACGTGGGCATTATGAGGTCCATGGGGATGAAGTGGAGAAAGGGATTCTCACCCCAGGAACACTACTCTCAACCCCATCAGTCTCCCAGCGTTTCTCCTTTACACGCAATAATACTCCACCCTCTGCAGCTGCTGGCTCACCTGCAACGGCTGTTGCAGGACCTCCGAAAGCCGCCATGACTCGATCATTTCAGAGGTAACTTATAGTTATTTTATTTATGCATGTTATGTTAGAAAGATTCTCAATAAAGCTTTAAAAATAGCTATTTAATTTATTTTGATAATTTTCAGTCAAAAAGGTCTGGTTTAATTTTTTAGACATTACTATTTGTATCACCAAAATTTCAAAAACCACACAGGTTGGCTCCATGTAGCATAATTTTTTAACAAAAACGCGTGATTTACTCACTACTCATACTTTGTGTGTGTGTGTGTGTAAGAGAAATTAAATTCTGAATTTGTCATGTGCATATGTCTCCCAGATCCATTTACATAGCTGAGTTGGTAAACGGCAAACTGAGGCCAAGCAGGATGGTGGTAGTTCGTTTCATGGAATATGAGGCTACAGTACATGGCATTATTGGGAAAGTTCAAGATGCTCTTGGCAGTTATGATCCTGTAATTCTCACCGATGCCCAGGGCAATGAGATACTTGACTCTGAAGGGACTAAAGGTGCATATTCATCAATTTGTTTGCATTTTTACTCTGTTTTAAACATCAAAAGTGATGTGACAATTTTTATGGCATGTCACCTCCACATACTCAGGATCCATCTACTGGAAGCAAAATGCCCGCAAGGTATTTGCCATTGCAGAGCACGACTTCACAGAATTTCAAGGCAGCAAGAGGAAAATAAGGTACAGAATTAGTATTTGTGAGTACACAAATATTTTTTTCAAATGCAAAAGTCAATTCTAATTTATTTTAAACCACATTTAGCTCAAGTCGGAAAGATGATGAAACATCAAGTCTACAAGATGTCTTTGATAAGATAGAAGAAGTGGTGCTGGCGTCACAGGGCCTTCAGCAAGTTATTTCAACTATCAAAGAGCTTTCTGAGCTGTCCAGTCAAACACCTGCCAAAACCTTGACTGAAGTCCAAACGGAGAAAATAAAAGCAGCTTTCACTTGCATAGTCTGCAAAGGTAAGAGGTTAAACATATCTTTTAAAACGAATGGTATAGGGTTTGGGTGTATTCACTTTATGTTGAGGGACAGAAACCGCTTGCATTTAAAAAAAAAAAATTAATTTGCTTTCTAAAAATGAATACAAATTGTATGAGTTTATAACAATGAGCAATAATTTGGGGGCTCTAGCATGAGAATCATTATTTGTGTTTATGGGGTGGTTTTCCAGACAGGGCTTATCCAGAAAATGCATGTTTGAGCTGCCTAAATTTAAAAACATCTTGTAATTGTACTTGTCTTAACATATATCAATGCCATTGTTTTGTCCCAAGATGCAATTCATTAGTTTTTTGTTTAGACATGTTTGTAAACTGAAAAATCCTAACATAACTAAGGCCTAGTCCTGGATTAATCTAAACCCTGACCAGGAAACTGCCCCTTTATGTATCTTTTTCCAGGTAGATGGATAATAAAGCTAGCCTTTTTAAACACCCTATCTCTGCACAATAACTGATTTTTTTTGTAACATTTTTGTTTTTTAGGACCCATTGATCAACCAGTATTTGCCACCTGCTGTAGAAGCCTGATCGGATGCAAACCTTGTGTTGATCAGTGGATGGCTACTTCATCACAGTGCTTAAAATGCAGAGAGGAAGCTCTTAGCAACCACATCTTTCTTGCAGCAGGTCTTTCTGAAGCTTTGTTAGCTCTAGGTGACATCATTAGGGTAGAGTAGGCCTACATTACCCAGGAAAAAATTTTAGCGATTCAAGTTTAGTTCAGAAGTTTATTTCACAGTTGATATGTAAAGTTTTGCTGCACAACTACTTAAAACAAGAACTAAAAAGAAATACTTTAATTTTATTTATTAGCATCATGTTGATGCTTACATTCTTGTGTAATATATATATATATATATTTTTTTTAGAAAAAACACTTGATGGAAAGCAGCATTGAACAATTAGAAGGCATGCTCTTTAAGAGTATCTTTGAGTTAAATTTACTAAACACATCAAAGCCTCTTTAAAAGGCAAAACGTTTTTGTTGACCGTATTATTGAGCAAGTAAGTGATGTCTGGGCACTTTTCTGAAAACAGTTGTTCTACTGTAGCCTTCTCATGTTCACTTG